>NW_006408737.1:2020003-2051171 GCF_000296735.1 Chrysochloris asiatica
TCCCCGCGGCCGCCGCGGCTGCCGTGACGGGGCAGAGGGGCACCGGGCCGCCCCGCACCGCATCCTGGACGCCGTCCCCTCCGCGCCGCCGCCGCTACCAACCCAGAGCGCCGCGGCCCAAGCGAGCCTGGAGAAGGGCGGAAAGCTGTGAGGAGAGCCCCCACCGCAGCTCCCCCCCTACTCCCACCGCGCCTGCGCAGGCGCAGTCAGAGAAGGGGCGGGAGCCTAGCGGAAAGGATGACGTGATGCTCTTCGGGCCCCGAGGGCTGCAGCTTCCCTGGCGGTCTCCGCAGAGCGGCCAGCGACTGTCTGTTTCCCCGTAGCCTCCACCTTCGGGACTGAAACTCTGAGAGGACTGAAGAGGAGCACGATGAGTGAGCGTGGCCCGCAGAGCAGAGACTCTAGCCCACATGGTCCGCTCTCCCCCAGTACAAAAGGACCCGAAACCTCCTCCTTAGGCGGGCCCTGTCACGGGAGTAGGAGTGCAGGACTGAGCTCTGAAGCTTACCACATCCTATCGCCAAGCCTTTGACCTAGACTCCAAATAGTGCCTTGCTCCTGCCCCCATTCCATGGCGTCTGTGCCCGACCCATAGCCCAATAGAGCTGACGATGCCCCCTCTTTTTGCGGGAGTGGATCAACCCGTCCTTTATTTACCCATATTTTACAGATGGGAAAATTGAGTCTCAGAAGACAAGCAAGGCTTTTGTAAGGTCACGTTGAGTCTAATAGACAAAGCCTGGACTAGAATTGTTGGACTCATAGTCTGCTTCAATCCCTCTCTCTCCACAAGTTTTCCCATCACTAGGCTCTCCTCTTTCTTTTAAAGCATCTGCAGAGGTCCCGGCCACTTCGGAGAGCTCCCCTTCTACTTCCACTGAGATTTCTCCGATCCATCCCTGAGCCAGTCGGCCTACTAGAAATGGAATTTGTCTTTTAGTCCCAATCTCAAAACTCTCTGCTTTTGTTTCCAACAGAAATTAGTGTTCGTTGGAAATTGGAGATTGTGGAAACCAAGACTATAACATTGTATAGTGGCTACTAGAATAGGTTCTAGAAACGAGATTCAGATGTGGATCCTGACCTTTTTGTTGTTGTTGTTGTTGCATGACCTTGTACATTTTACTTAACCTCTCTGCCAGCAGTCATGGTCTTTGTAAAGATTTAATAAGATAATTGTACATATAGGTAAAGAATAGTACCGGGAACATAGAAGGTGGTCAATAAATATTAGAGATTATTATTATCATTCCAGTCAGAGGTGTGCTCAAGGTTTGCTCTGGCAGGCTGCCGCTCAGGGCCCTAGAAGGCAGATTGCTTCCCTAAGGGCTGAGTCTGGGCTCTCTCCTGGGTTTTCTCCTGTGTATTGATCGCAACTATTATTGGTTCCCTTGGGGAGAGCGGCCTAGAGGTCACAGCCAACGTCACTTGAAGCCATAGCACCTGTTCTTCCCCATACTTAACCTGCCTGAACCAGTGGGAGAAAAGTGGAGAGAAGAGAGCTTCCACAAAGCCCGTACAGGGTGATGTGCCGTTCTGTCGTGTATACTACAGACACCGAGAGGTAATTGGGACTCAGAAACCTAAAGGCTTCAGAGCACAGAATAGGGTTACTCTCCAATTTGGAAAATGGTCAGGGAAGTCTTTCTTGCTGAGTTCTGGAAAAAGAACAGGAATTTCTTAGGTCAAAAGGGGAAGGGAAGAAATTCCAGGCAGCATGTGCAACACCAGGGAGGTGACAGACAAAATGTTACACTTAAAGAACAGCAAGTCATTCATTATGATAAGAGACAGAGAATTAACATAGAATGAAACCAGGAAGGGGCAAAAAGGACATAGCAGAAAAGGCCTTACATGGCAGGCTAAGGAGTTTACTCTGTAAGGTGAGTTGTTGTTGTTAAGTGCCTTCAAGCTGATTCCTACTCATAGTGAGCTGGTATAGGGTTTCTGAAGATTTAAATCTTTGCGGGAGCAGAAAGCCTCATCTTTCTCAGGAGGAGTAGCTGGTGGCCTCGAACCATAGACCTGTGCTTATCACATGGAGCCACCGTTTTCCCCAAGGTGTGGTGGATAGGGAAAAACTAAATGACTTTTAGTTGAGAAGTGACAGGAATTGATCCACAACATAGAATGATCACTCTAAGGGTCATGTGACTTGAAAAAGGGATATATAGTCTCAGCTTGAAACTTTTTATTCATTTTGTCCAGGGTGACCAGGTGCTGAAAAATCACTACACTTACCAAAACTCATAAAGCACAAGATGTATACGCATGTATATTAATTTGCCCTGGAAAATGTAACTGCTCAGAGACCCAGAATATTCAATTGTAAAGTGATCTCCTTCCCAATAGGAAATTCACATGGCAGAGTGATTGCTTCTTAGAGTATCGAGGAAAAAATAGTGTTGGGTGTTCTTAAGTGATAGTGTTTAAATCCTCACTCCCACTCTTACAAAGTATGTGAGCTGAAGCACACAAGCTAACTTTTCTGGAAAGAGAATAACCATTTCTACTCCTCCTAGCATTGCTTTGAAGACTCAGAAACAAATTTTTTAAATAATGATAAGAGGACTTTTGGCAAGATGGCAGACTAAGCATAGGTACTACACAGACCCTCTACAACAAAGATTGAGAAACAAAATGAAAATCCTGGAACACTGAACTTCAGAGGAAAGATAAGAAAAGCTAATTGAGTGATTGCTGGGAAGAGAAGTTGATCAGGGACAGTGAAACAGGGAGACTGACTGATAAACAGCCAACGAGAACCACTCAACCATCTTGAGCTTTTGTAAGCCGCTTTGTCGACAGGAGGTGGCATGGCAAATTCACACAAGTGAAAGGAAAGGTACAATTCCTTCTTTCTCCATGTTTGTCTGGTGACCAGAGGAGTAGCCAGCTCCCATACTGATTCATCCAGAAGTTCCAAGCCACATGGTTGGGAGGCACACCAGTGTGTGTGTGGTCGGGGCATGATGCTCCTTCACTTTGGTGCCTGAATTCAGGCAGATTCTGTTCCAGGCCTACAGAACTTGCAGAGCTACAAGACCAGCATTATTCAAGCAGAAAGTCTCATATCCATCCACCCTGCCCCCAGCTACACTGAGGTCCTAACACACACTGAAACCAGCTCCATTAAGGGCCTCCATGAACTATTTCTGGATTGAGTGACCCGAAGATAGATAACAATTAAGCCTATAGGAACTACATCTGGGGCTAGGAACTCCGCTGTCGCATCCCTCCACCACCCACCTTCATGGCTAACAGGGACCACCCAAAGTTTTCTCCTCTCTGGATTCAACAGCTACACTGTTTTGTTTTGGTTTTCTTTCATTGTTTTGTTGTTCTTGCTTATTTATTCTTTATTCCTTTCTTCTTTTTCTTCTCATTCCATTCCCTTGAATTTTTATTCTTTCTATCTCTCCTGTTGTTCTACCTTCTTTTCTTCTGTTTCTCATTTCCCCTCTTTTTTTTCTTTTGCTCTTTCTTTACTGCTTTCTACTCTGTCTTTTCATCTTCCCTCTTCCAGGTTTTTCTAAGTGGTTTGTTTGTTACTCCATTTTCTTGTACCTCTTTTCTCTTTTTAGTTATCATATTCTTTTTTTTTTTTTGGTTGCTGCCTGTTTTCCTTTTTCTCCTTTATCATATTCTCTTTTCATTTTTGTCTACTTGTTTGTTTATTCTGGTTTGTACTCTTGTGTGCATGCGGGTGTTTCTCCTCTTTCCCACCCAACAGGAAGCAGCAATCGTGTCCATTCAGACCAGCTACAACTGTACCCTCTGCAGCTCCCCCCACTGGGCAAGGCCAATACCAGCTCCAATGTCACCTAGCAACAATAGACAGCAGCCAGCACCAGTCAAACTCACCCTAAACTGAGATACACGCACAATGAATGGATAATAGTGCACATGTTTCCACTCTCTAATTATACCCACAGGAGACAGTTGGTGAGAGTCTAAGAACATATCAACATATAATCATCAATTAAATTCAAATATGACAACACCACAATGTCCTGGAGAAAATAGACTATTTTAACTCACACGAAGAAACAAGAACAAATGACTCAAACAAATGACCAAAATGCAGAGCCAGAAAACATTTCTGAGGACGATGAGGTAATAAAACCTTTACCTGAAAATAATTCAAAAGAATGATATTTAGGTACATTCAAAGGGTTGACAGAAAGTTCAGGAGAAACACAGAAAAAACTTTAGAAGAATTTAGGAAAATATTACAAGAAAAAAACAGACACAGGGATGGGCAACTTCGACATTGGCTACCCAATGTGATGGGGCTACAAAGGCAGGAAGTGACTGGCTTACAAACTTTCAAGAGGGAACCTAGATCCAGAGGGTGTGAAGGAAGGTAGAATCACCACTGAGTAGTATGCAATCTGTTAGGGGGAGCTGAATGAATGAAATGTGGATGGGTCTCTTGTAATACAATAGTGAATAATTATTATCAGGACTGCTTGTGAGGGTTGGAAATATAAAGATAGACATTTTGTAGCAAGGAGGCGAGTGATTAACTTTTCAGTCTAGGAGCGGAGGTCCCTGGGACCATCAAAGGAGAAGAGCGGAGAACGGGACCATACCCAGAGAAGCAGTGATGCCTGAGATGGAGGCAGAGACCATGACGTGGAGAGATGGAGCAGTTGGAGACTTTAGACACAGAGAGGGAGGGGGCTGTGTCCTGACAACCAGGGGGCAGGCTTGTAGTGTATACCCTTTGGTTGGTTGATGATGCATGGAGGGGATTGTAACCATGGCAATGAAATGATATAAGATAGGATGAATGTTCTCCCATGTAAACTATCACATAATTCACAATAAAACATTAAAAAAAATTTTTTTAACTTACAAGGTAAATAGAAATTTTGAAACAATGGTAAACCTGCAATTAGAAATCCAGAAGATTGATATTAAGATTTCAGAAATGGACACTATATTGAAAGGGCAAAGGAGTAGACTCAAAGCAATGGAAGCCCAATTTTGTGAGCATAATGATAAATCTCTCAATACTAGTATGCTAGAAGAATAATCAGGCGAAAAAATGAAAACATCTAAAGAAAACCTGAAAGTTATGCTGAACACCATAAAGAGGAATAATTTATGGGTGATCAGAATTCCAGAACAGAAATGAAAAGCACAGAGAAAATTGTTATCAATTTGTTGAAAATTCGTTGGAAAAAAAACTTACCTAACATCATGAAAGAGGCTGAATGAACCCCCAATAGGATAGATTCCAAAAGAAAATCACCAAGACATACCATAATCAAACTCTACAAAATCAAAGACAAGGAAAGAATCCTGAGAACAGCTCGGGAAAAATGAAAAGTTACCTACAAAGGAGAACCAATAAGACCAAGCTCAGATTTCTCAGCAGAAACCATGCAGACAAGAAAGCAATGGGATGATATACACAAAACTCTGAAAGAAAAGCATTGCCAACCAAGGATCATATGCCCAGCAAAGCTGTCACTCATATATAACAGTGAAATGAGGATATATCAAAATAAACAGAAATTAAAGGAATTTATAATAACCAGATCAACTTTACAAAAAATACTAAAGGTTGTTCTTTGGACTGAGAACCAACAACAGCAGACAACAATTTGAGATTACCATACATAACAACAACACCCAGAACTCAATCCAGGTAAAGAAATATTTAAAGTAAAACAAACCTACAAGACTGAAAATAGAGAACCAGAGGTGCCAATTTATAATGAAGTCAACTAGAAAACAAAAAGAGGAAATAGTGTAGATGTAGATAAAGAACTTTAAAATGGTGAGGAAGTCAAGTAGATGTCAAGATAAAACAGACTACTTTAAATACGGTAAAAGAATAATAAATTATAGGGTAACCTGAAAGAAAATTAATACCCCTTCATAGCAAAATAAAAAAAGAGGAAAATTAGAATGATTTAATAAACATTAATACAACATAAATGAAAATGAAAAGAAATCCCACAAACAAAATGAACTCAGAGCAGAAAATTATGTGGAACAAAGAAACCACCAACAGCACCACAAAAAAGTGCATAGTAAAATGATAGCAATCAATTCATACTTACCAATAATTACACTGAATATAAATGGATTAAATGCAGCAATCAAGAGACAGAGAGTATCTGAATGGATAAGAAAACAGGATTCTTTATATGCTGTCTACAAGAAACACATCAAAAAGATGGAGAAAGTCTAAATGCCCATCAACAGAAGTATGTTTAAACAAACTTTGGTGCATACACGCAATGGAATACTATGCATTGTTGAAGAATAAAGATGAATCTGCAAAACACCTCACAACACTGGTGAACCTGAAGGATATTATGTTGAGTGAAATTAGTTAATCACAAAGGACAAATATTGTATGAGATCAATGTTGTAAAAAAGTAAAGAAAAGGTTTTCTTGATTAAAAAAAAAACATTCTATAATGGTAATAGAGTAGAAAAATAGAGAAAAGAGGCTAGAGGATAGACACATGTTAACATGGGTGACAAGGCAGGCAATATATAACAATGCAAAAGTTAAAGTGAGTAGAAGTAAATACTGTTAATTGATGCTACATGGAGGGAATTGCAGTCATTGTAATTAATCAAAGTATATAATTTGTTGAATGTAAAACTGATGATCTGCTCTGTAAACCTTCATTCAAGTCACTATTAAAAAATTTTAAATAATAAAAGAATTTTTAATCTCTGGTACATAATATACTCTTTAAAAATTTTTTTATTTATTTGGTTGCTGTACTTATTGAGAATATGCACAGCAAACCATGTACAGTTCCTACTAGTAGAATTCAGGGCTAGATAGATACTCCATTCTTAGAATTTTGTGACCATTCTCATCCTCCTTTTCTGAGTTGTTTCTCTCCCATTAACATAAACTCTCTGCCCCATAAAGTTCCTATGTAGTCTTTCAAACTGCCATTTCCAATTTGATCTGCCTTGGCTCAAGCAACCTCATGCACAACAGAACGAAACACTGCCCAGTCATATGCCATCTTCACCACCTTTGCTATGTTTGAGGCCATTGTTGTAGCCACTGTGTAAATCCATCTTATTGCAGTTCTTCCTCTATTTCTCTAACCTTCTCCAAGGACTGGTTCCTCCTGATGAATGTCCAAAATACTTGAGATAAAGTCTCACCATCCTTGATTCTGGTTGTACTTATTCCAAAACAGATTTATTAGTTCCTCTGGCAATTAATTGTATATTCAATATTCTTTGCTAACAATTCTTCTTCAGTCTCCTTACTCCTTACTCATTGTCCAACTTTCACATGCATATGAGGCAATTGAAAATATCATGGTTTGGGTCAGTTACACCTTAGTTTTCAAACTGACAGTTTTGCACTTTAATACTTAAAAGAGGTTTTTTACAGCAAATTTGCCTTATGCAAATACATACTTAATTTCTTGACTGCTGCTTCTATGGGCATTGATTGTGGATCCAAGTAAAATAAAATCCTTGACAACTTCTATCATTTATCTCTTTTCTTCATTAATCATGATGTTGCTAATTGGTCCAGTTGTAAGGATTTTTATTTTATGTTGAGAAGGCTGTGGTCTTTGATTTCATCAACAAGTGCTTCAAGTCTTCTTCCCTTTCAGCAAACAAGGTTGTGTCATCTGATATCCCAGGTTGTTAACAAGTTTTTCTCAAATTCTAATGCCACATTTTAAAAATAATGGATTTTCAGATTATTTGCTCAGAATACAGATTTAATAAGTATGACACATACCTTTCCTGATGTTAAATCACAATGTATTATTCCCTTGTTCTGTTCTAATGACTGTCTCTTGGTCTATGTACAGGTTCAGCAAGAGCACAATTAAGTGTTCTGGAATTCCAGAACATTCTTCACAATGTTATTCATAATGTATTATGAGCCACACAATCAAATGCCTTTGCATAGTTAATAACGTATAAGTGAACATCTTTCTGGTATTTTCTGCTTTCAGTCAAGATCCATCTGACATCAGCAATGATACCCCTCATTACACGTCCTCTTCCAAATCCAGCTTGAATTTCTGGAAGTCCACTGTCAATGTACTTGCTGTGACCATTTAAAAATTATCGTCAACAAAACTTAACTATACTCTTAATAAATGACAACCTAGGCACCCATTTCAATGTGAAAGTTGTGAGAGAGCCTGGACATCTAGGAGAAAATAATTCCAAGAAGAGGCATGAGACAGAAAGTTGGCTAACATGGTCAAGAATGGTAGTTGGAAGGGGTTGAGAGTAAGAGGAGTGATTAAAAATGACTGAAGGCATGGTAGCGTTGGCTTCCAGAGTTATCCTTAGAAGGTAATTTCCTACATTTCACCCTCTCATTCCCTGCATCCTGATATATCCATAAGACTAGTTCACACCAATGTAATGTGAGCAGGAGTTGATGTATGTCACGGTCAGGTCAGGGTTTTTAAAAAACAAGTGGTGCTTCCCTCTCTCCCTTTTTTTGGTCTTCAATAAGCTAGAAGTAGAGATTTCTGAGGTTGTAAGTAATGGCAAAACAGAAAACAAAAGAAACTTGGATTTCAGAATCAAGCTCATGGAGGAGAAACTCCATATGACCAAGAATATACCTGCATTGTTTTTGTGTGGGGGTGGGGGTGTAGAATTAAGGAGTTAGCATTAGGACTAGGGCTACATCTAGGTCTGGGACGTCACTTAGTGTTAGAGTTATGGGTAGGACTGAGTTTAGTGTTAGGGGTAGGGATTGGGCTAAAGCTAGGAGTTGTTGTTGTTAAGTTCTTTCCGACTCATAGCGACCCCTATAGGGTTTCTGAGGAGCAGCTGGTGAGTTTGAACCACCAACTTTGCTATTCAAACCGACCTTGTGGTCCAATGCTTTCTCCTACATCACCACACCAGGACTCCAGGCTAGAAGAAGAACTTGGTTTAGTTTTAGGATTACAGTTAGATTTATTTTAATTTATCTATTTCTTTCTTTCTTTTTTTTTGGAATCTACTTGATTTCCTCTTCATTTGAAAGTTCTGTAACTACATTATTCCCCCCTTTTTACTTTATGGATTTTTTTTATTGTTGTTGCAAACTAGTTTCTCTGGCTGCCTATTTTCAGTCTTATAGTATTGTTTTCTACCACTCTTCTGTCTGGCTATGGAATAGTGGTGGTTGTGGTGTTGCTGTCATGTGGGAAGTATTTTAAATAGCATCAGTATTTTAAATACCAGCAGAGTCTCCATGGTGGACAGGTTTCAGCAGAGCTTCCAGACTAAGACAGACTAGAAGAAGGAGAGGTGGACCATTTCTGAGTGTTTAACCACCGAAAACCTTATGAACAGCAGAATATTGTCAGATGATGACATTGCCAGCAGATGGGCCCCTCGGGTTGGAAGGCACTAAAATAGGACTGGGAAAGAGCTGCCTCCTCAAAGTAGAGTAGACCATAATGATGTGAATGGAGTAAAGCTTTCGGCAGTTTCATTTGGTGATTTAGCACAATTCAATTAGAATAACCAGTTGCAAACATCCATTAATAATGAGAACATGGAATATACAAAGTATGAATTTAGGAAAATTGAAAGTTGTCAAAAATTAAATGGAAGTCAAAGATTTTTATCCTTGGCATTAATAAGCTGAAATGGACTAGTGTGGACCATTTTTAATCTAACAATCATATGGTTTACTATGATGTTGCTGTTTGTTGCTATGTGCTGTAGAGTCGATTCCAACTCATAGTGACCCTGTATAGGGTTTCCTAGGCTATAAATCTTTATGGGAGCAGAAAGCCTCATCTTTCTCCTGTGGTACAGCTGGTAGTTTCAAACTGTGGACTGTGAGATTAGCAGCCAGATTCGTAACCACTATGCTACCAGAGTTCCTTGGTTTACTATGATGCGAATGTCAAATTGAAGAGGAAGGGCATCACAATCACCACAAAAAAAAATTTCAAGATCTATCTTGATGTACAATGCTGTCTGTAACAGAATATCCATAAGCCTAAAATGAAGACCAGTTAATACCATCATTATACAAATTTACACATCAACCAGTAAAGCCAGTGATAAGGAAATTGGAGAACTCTAGCAATTACTTCAGTCTGAAAACGACCAAACATACAGTCAGGATGTATTAATAATTACTGGTGATTGGAATGCAAAAGTTGGAATAAAAAGAGGAAGGGTCAGTAGTTGGTAATAGAAACAATGCTGGAGATCACATGATAGAATTTGCTAGACCAATGACTTATTCATTGCAAAGACCTTTTTTAAACATAAAAGGTGACGATCTACATGGACCTCACCAAATAGAAATACACAGGAATCAAATTGACTACATCTGTGTATTTCTATTTGGTGAGGACCACGTAGATCGTCACCTTTTATGTTTAAAAAAGGTCTTTGCAATGAATAAGTCATTACTCTAGCAAATTCTATCACGTGATGGAGTCCTGGTGTGGCGCTGTGGGTTAATGCGCCAGACTGCAAAGCCCTTTGAACTGCAAGGTTGGTGGTTCAAGCTCACCATCTGCTCCTTGGAAACCCTATACAGGGTCACTATGGGTCGGAATTGACTCGACGGTACTTAACAACAACAACATAGAAAGAGATAGCTGAAAAATTCTGTATCATAAGCCAGAACAAGGTCAGGAGACAACTGCTTATCAATTGCTTATATGCAAGTTCTTTTTGAAGCAGAAGAAAATTAAAACAAGCTCATAAGACCCAAAATATGGCCTTGGATATATCCCACCTGAATTTAGAGACCATCTCAAGAACTGATTTAATGCCTTAGACACTAAAAACTGAAAGAATTATGGGATTACATCAAGAACATCATACAGGAAGAAAGCTAAAAAGTCATTAAAAAGACAAGAAAGAAAGAAAAGACCAAAATGGATGTTGAAGAAACTCTGAAACGTGCTCTTGAACATCGAGAAGCTAAAGATAATGGAAGAAATGAGGAAGTAAAACAGTTGAACAAAATTTCAATGAGCAGCTCGAGAAGACAAACTAAAGTACTATGATGATATTTTCAAAGATCCAGAATTACAAAATCAAAAGAGAAGGACTTGCTCAGCATTTCTCAAGCTGAAAGAACTTAAGAAAAAAAAATTCAAGTCTTGGACTGAAATATTGAATGGGCAAAATATTGAATGATGCAGAAAGCATCAAAAGAAGATGAAAGGAATAACAGAGTCACTGTTCCAAAAAGAAATGGTTGATGTTCAAGAGGTGATGAAACCATTTCACCATCAAAAACCCATGGCACTGAAGGAAGAAGTCCAAGCTGCACTGAAGGCATTGGTAAAAAACAAGGCTCCAGGAATTGACGGAATATAAATTATTTCAACAAACTGATGTAGCACTTAAGGCACTCACTCATTTGTGTCAAGAAATTTAGAAGGCAGTTACCTGGCCAGTCAATTGGAAAAGATCCATATTTGTGCCTATTCCAAAGAGAGGTCACCCAACAGAATGTGGAAACCATTGAATAATGTCATTAATATTACACACAAGTAAAATTTTGCTGAAGATAAATCAAAACTGGCTGCAACGGTACATTGACAGAAAACTGCCAGAAATTCAAGCTGGATTCAGAAGAGAACAAGGAACAACAGATATTATTGTTAATGTCAGATGTATCTTGGCTGAAAGCAGAGAATATCAGAAAGATGTTTACTCTTGCTTTATTGATTATGCAAAGGCTTTCAATTGTGTGGTTCGTGACAAACTATGGATAACATTGTGAAAAATGGGTATTCTAGAACACTACATTGTGTTCATAAGGAACCTGTACATAGAACAAAAGGCAGTCATTAGAATAGAACAAGGGGATAGTAAATGGTTTAAAATCAGGAAAGGTCTGTGCCAGGGTTGCATCCATTTACCCTATTCAATTTGTATGCTGAGCAAATAATCTGAGAAGCTGAATCATATGAAGAAGGTGTGGCATCAAGATTGGAGGAAGACTCATTAACAACCTGCAATATGTACATGATACAACCCTTGCTTGCTGAAAGCAAAAAGAACTTAAAACAGTTAACTGATGAAGATCAAAGACTGCAGCCATTAGTATGGATTTCACCTTAGTATAAAGAAAATAAAAATCCTCACCACTGGACCAATAAAAACATCATGAAAAATGAAGAAAAGATTGAAATTGTCATTCATTTTGTTTGGATCCACAATCAACACTCATTGAAGCAGCAGTCAAGAAATCAAGCGACATATTGTATTAGACAAACCTGTTGCAAAAGATCTCTTTAAAGGGTTCAAGAGCAAAGATATCAATTTGAGGACTAACATGTACCTGTCCCAAGCTATGATATTCTCAATTGCCTCATATTCATGTGAAAAGTGGAAAAAGAATAAGGAAGACCAAGGAAGAATCTATGCATTTAAATTATGGTGCTGGAGAAAAATATTGAAAGTACCATGAATTGCCAGAAGAACAAGCAAGTCTGTCTTGAAAGAAATACAGTCAGAATGCTCCTTAGCAGCTAGGATGGCGAGACTTCCTCTCTCATACTTTGGACATATTATCAAGAGGAACTAGTCCCTGGAGAAAAATATCATGCTTAGAAAAGTGGATAGTCAGCGAAAAAGAGGAAGTTCCCCCAACATGATGAACTGATACAGTGGCAGCAGCAATGAGCACAAATATAGCAATTGTGAGGATGTAGCAAGACTGGGCAGTGTTTCATTCTATTGTACAGAGGGTCACTGTGAATCGATGACATCTAACAACAACAACTTTGTTTTACTTTGAATACTTATATATCTGGGTTGAATTCTGAGTGATATTGTCACATGTTATTTTCAGGGTGTTGTCTGCTGTTGTTTCTCTATCCAAACATTCCCCTTTACTATTTTTTTGTAAGTTTATTCTGGTTTTTGCAGATGCTGTTAATTTGTTTATTTAGAAACGTCCTAATTTCATCAACATATTTGATGGACAATTTTGCTGGGTATACGATTCTTGGTTAGCAATTTTTTTCTTTCAGAGTTTGTATACGTCACCCCCATGGACTACTTGTCTTGCATGGTTTCTGCTAAGACATCAGAACTTAGTCTTATTCATTCAACTTTTAAGTAACTTTTAGTCTTTCCTGAGCTGCTTCTCCAGATTTTCCCCTTGTCTTCGGTTTTGAAAAGTATGATTATAATATGTCTTGGTGGTTTTCTTTTTGGGTCTACCCTGCTTGGAGTTCATATAATTTCTTGAATGACTGTTTTCTCATCTTTCATGATGTTAGGAAAGTTTTCTTCCAATTACTCTTGGACAATTTTCTCCAGGATGTTTTTTGTCTCTTCCTGTTCTGGAATTCCAAACTTATATAAGCTATTCCTCTTGATAGAGACTCACATAAATTTTAGACTTTCTTTTGTTTTTTTTATTCTTTTTTTTCTAGTTGTTCCTCTTTGTTGTTGTTGTTAAGTGCCATCGAGCCGGTCCCGACCCATAGCAACCCTGTACAGGGTTTCCGAGGGTGTAAATCTTTACGGGAGTAGAAAGCCTCATCCTCTAGCAGATGAATATTGAGAGATTTTTCTTCAGGCTCAGTAAGTCAGCCTTTCATGGATTCAATTCTACATCTTTGCCCCTTCAAGGAACTATCTACTTCTGAATTCTTAGTATTAACTTTCTGGTTTTCTAACTGCTGTTTTTGTATGGTTTCCAATATTTAGCTTCTTTTGTCAGTTTGTTCTTGTAGTGTTTCTGGGAATTCATCTAAAGATTTTTTCTTTGTTATTGCTTTCCTTGCTCTTTCTTTCAATCTGTTGAAGTTACCAAAATATCATTCTTTTCAATTCCTTATCAAATAGTTCTGTACCATTTCTGGTATTACATTTTTTTATTCTGTATTTTGATCACATATTTGAAGTATTCTGTCTTGTTTCTTCATGTATGTTGAAATTGTGTTTTCTCTGAGACATTGTGTTGTCATTGAATTTACATTTAGTTGATGATTATATGTCGGTGTGTTCTCTCTCAGGCACTCTTCACCTGTCTCCTGGCGGATGTGACAGATGCTGGAAATGTGAATGCAGTTCTCTGCTCACTGTTTGTGCATTGTAGTTTGGGGGGTGGGGGTGGGGCTTATACACCTCCAGAAGCAAGGGTGGCACTTCTGGTACCTGTCCTCAGGTAGAGTTGAGGCTGTGCAGGAAGGGGTGCCACTGGCCCCTAGTTGGTGAGGGCATGAAATAGACACACCCCTGACTACCAGGAGGCCATAGAACAAGGAAAAACCATACCTCCCTTGCCACCAACCTCCGGTCAAATCTTGTACCTGAACGCCATTATATCAACAGCCACTAACAACAGCTCAAGGTGGCTGAACAGCTCCAAGTCAGCTGAGAGCCCACACCTCTCTGTCCTATCCTCTGAAACTCAGCGTTCCAGGATCACCATCTGCATCTGTTTTACTTGGTCTCCATGTCTTTGTTGCAGACTGAGTGGACCCTCTACTCTGAGATCTTGCTCAGGAAATCTCCTTCAGTAGACTGTTTTATGAAAAAGAAATAAACCAGTTGTGGTAAGCCACTTGTATGTGGGGTTTATTTGTTACAGTGACTAGTATTACCATCACCAAAGTAGAAGATAGGGAGAGGGACTGATCATAAATACAAGGGCATTACTAGGGGGTGCAGACCCGTATCAGGTGATACTAGCAGAGGGAGTAATATCAAAATGACTGTCTATAAAATTTTTGTACAATATTCCTGCAGAAATTTACTATTTTTTATTAAAATATAGCTCTGTAATTAAAACAACAAAACATTTTTTGTAAGCCCAGTTTTCATGTATCACTATATCTATATATTTAAAACTACTGATGCTTTTGAGTTATGGTGTTGAAGGAGAATATTGAAAGTACCATGGGCCGCCAAAAGAACCAACAGATCTGTGTTGGAAGAAGTGCAGTCAGAGTGCTCCTTGGAGGCCAGGATGACCAAACTCCTTCTCTCATACTTCAGACGTATTGTCAGGAGAGACCAGTCACTGGAGAAGGATATCATGTTTGGTAAGGTGGAGGATTAGAGAAAAAGAGGAAGCTCTCCAGTGAGATGGATTGGCAAGCTGGCAGCATCAATGGGCTCAAGTGTGGCAACAACTGTGATGCTGGCCCAGGACTGGGCAGTGTTTTGTTCTGTTGTGCATAGGGTCGCTATGAGTCAGTACCAACTCAATGGCACCTAACAAGAACAATGTACTCTTAGAACTTGGTAATGTGCTCTGTTCAGAACTGCCATACTGTCCAATTACAATGACATGATGCTTCAGATCATGCTGTTTTCATCTGCATGTGCTACAAGTACAATTGTTGTTTTGTTGCTGCTAGTGTTCTTATGGTCACTCATTTTATCAAAATTTCTGGTGTTTTAATTACAGTACTTGATGATTAGTATTTGTGAGCCTTTATCAATAACCTTTTTGAAAATGAAGTAATAATTAAAGGAAAAGAAGGAGAAAAATCAAAAGAGGCTTCAATTCAATTACTAGTAATATAATCATTTTACAATTCAATGTAGAAAGAGTTTACAAAACAATTTTGTTGTTAGTATTTGTGTAATCTAATAAAACTTAAAGCAACTAAGTAAATCTTAAAGCAATTTACAACTACATTTATCACATATTATTCTATGGTTAAAATTGATAATAAACATTAACAAGGATTCGGTATTGTCTGGTGTGGGAGGAGGTTCGTGGGGGCAGGGTGACATCATGAGTTACCACAATGGGTGACACCAACCCTAGTGATGCCACCACATGGATGATCTTGCAAACACACTGTGAAGAATTTGTCTCTGAAGGAAATGAGAAATCACTGGAGAGTTTTGAACAAAGGAATGCAATGATCTGACTTAAAAATTAGAAATGAATAGTTAAATAATATTTGTTGGTATACTCTCACTCTCTCTACCATAACTATACAAGCTGTGTATCTGTTCATGTACTTACTTGTAGGACATTGTTGTTCCAGTATTGTATGTATGACAGTATATATCTGTACCTCTTTTAATCCTTGCATTCCTCCTGTGTCTTCACCTGTATTCATCATTCTTCAGCCAACCTCCCTCTTCTGAATAATGCCTTCCCCATCACCAGAGTTAACACATGTCTACCCTCCAGCCAGTGAATTACTCTCCCTTCCCTTTCATCTCTGGTTACAATCAAAGAATGTTTCTTTTAGCATGAAAACCTTTTCTTAAGTTTTTACAATAGTGGTTTCATGCAACATTTGTCTTTTTGTGATTGACTGACTTTACTTAGTAAATGTTCTCCAGGTTCCTTCATATTGTGAGGTGTGTCACAGATTAATTATTATTCTTCAGTATTATGTAGTATTCTATTGTATGTATTTACCAAAGTTTGTTTATCCATTCTTCCAATGATGGATATTTAGGTTGTCTCCATCTTTTTGCTACTGTGAATAGCGCTATGATGAACATGGGGATACATATGTCTACTCGTGTCATTGTTCTTATTTCTTGAGACTATATACCAAGTAGAGGCATTGCTTGGTCATACAGTATGGCTATTTCCAACTTTTTGAGCAAGTGCCATACCATTTTCCACAATGGTTGCACCATTTCACAGTTTCACCAGCAATTTAAGAGCGTCCCATTCTCTCCATACCCTCACCAACATTTGTTGTTTTCTGTTGTTTTGAACTCTTGTCATTAATGCTGGAGTGAAATGATATCTCATTGTTATTTTTATTTGCATATCTCTATTGTCTGAAACATGGAGACCTGCTGTGGTGCTGTGGGTTAATATGCTGGACTGCAAAGTTGGTTTGTGGCTCAAGCTCACCAATCACTCCTTGGAAACCCTATACAGGGTCACTATGGGTCAGAACCAACTCAACAGCACTTGACGACAACAACAACAAAAATTGTCTAAAAATTATAAACAATTCTTCATATGTTTGTTAACACTTTAATGTCTTCTTTGGTGAAGTGTATGTTCATGTTCTCTACACATTTTTTAATTGGGTGGTTTGCGGTTGTTGTTTTTTGTTTTTGTTTTTTTGTAGAAGTAGTTTTCTATAAATTTACAGAAATCTATAAATTCTATAAATTTGTCTGATATGTCATTGCAAAAAATTTTTTCCAAGTCTGTGGGCTCTCTTTTTACTCTTCTTATAAAATCTTTTGATGCACATTGTTGTTGTTAAGTGCCATCAAGTTGGTACTGACTCATAGAGACCTTATGCACAGCAGAACGAAACACTGCTCAATCCTGGGCCAACTCACTACTGTTGCCACGCTTGAGTCCATCGATGCTGCCGTTTGGCCAGTCCATCTCATTAGGGGGTCTTTCTCTCTTTCTCTGTCCCTCCACCTTACCAAACATGATATCCATCTCCAGCGACTGATCCCTCCTGACAATATGTCTGAAGTATGAAAGACAAAGTTTGGCCATCTTGGCCTCCAAGGAGCACTCTGGCTGAACTTCTTCCAACACAGATCTATTGGTTCTTTTGGCAGCCCATGGCACTTTCAGCACATAGGTGCCTAATTTTTAGGAGGTCTCAGTCATCTATTTTGTCTTCTGTCATTTGTGTATTTTTAGCTATGTTTGATAGTGTAAGTATGCCACGTATCAGAGCCCCTAAGTTTGTCTCTATTTTTTCATTGATGATCTTTATAGTTCTAGGTTTTACATTTAGGTCTTTAATCCACATCGTATATGGTGTGAAATATGGGTCTTCTGTCATTCTTATGCAAATGAATTTTCAGTTTTGTCAGCACCATTTGTTAAAGAGACAATCTCTTCCCCATTTAATGTGTTTTGGCCCTTTGTCAAAGATCATTTGACTGTATGTGATGGTTCTACTCTTAGGTTCTCGATTCTGTTCCATTGATTTATGTAGCTATCGTTATACCAGTACCTAGCTATTGTGAACACTATGGATGAGTAGTAGGTTTTGAGGTCAGGAAGTGTGAGGCTTCCGACTTTGGTCTTCTTAAGTAATGCTTTGCTTGTCTGAGGTCTCTTTCCTTTCCATATAAAGTTAGCAGTCAGTTTTTCCATCTCTTTAAAGAGTGATGTAGGAATCTGGATAGGGATTATATTATATCTATAGATTACATTCCACCACTCGTCTGTCTGTTTGTCGTAATGTGGTGGCTTGCAAGTTGCTGTGATTCTGGTTGCTATGCCATGGGTATTTTAAATACCAGCAGGGTCACCCATGGTGGACAGGTTTCAGATGAGCTTCCAGACGAACACAGACTAGAAAGGAGGAGTGACGAACTACTTCCAAATATTTAGTCACTGAAAACCTTATTATGAATAGCAAGAAACACTGTCAGATATAGTGCCAAAAAATGAACCCCTCAGGTTGGAAGGCACTCAAAATGCAACTGGGGAAGAGCTGCCTCCCCAAAGTAGAGTTAACAGTGATGATGCGAATGGAATAAAGCCCGTGGGAGAAAAGGCACAACTCAAAATGAAGAGAAGCAGCTGTAAACACCCATTATTAATCGGAATGTGGAATGTAAAAAGTATGAATCTAGAAAAATTGGAAATTGTCAAAAATGAAATGGAAAGCATAAACATTGATATCCTAGGCATTAGTGAGCTAAAATGGACTGGTATTAGCCATTTTGAATCTGACCCACTTTGTGGTTAGCAATCCAGTGCTTATCCTAAAGTGCAATCAGGGCCCCTTAAGGTTATTGCAGCCCCCACTTAATCCTATTATGGGCTTATCACATCAGCTCACATCATGGGGAATCATATTAGTGCCACATTGCATCATTACATAGCTACCGAACCACTGAGAATCATGACACAGCCAAGCTGGCACATATTTTGGGAAGACACAACTCAATCTAAGACAAATGCTGAGTTATTTACTGCTTCTTCTACTGATACTTTGTATTTATTTTCACCATTTCTCAGATCTTAATTCTTTCATCCACCACTCTTAATGTCAGTTTATCATACTATGGTGGCTTGCATGTTGCTGTGATGCTGGAAGCTATGCCACTACTATTTTAAATACAAGCAGGTATATTACCATGGTCCACCACTCATCTGTCAGTTTGTCATACTGTGGTGACTTGTGAGTTGCTGTGATTTTGGAAGCTATGCCACCGGTATTTAAAATACCAGCAGGGTCACCCATGGTGAACAGGTTTCAGATGAGCTTCCAGACAAAGACAGACTAGGAAGGAGTGATGAACAACTTCTGAATATTTAGTCACTGAAAACCTTTTGAATAGCAGAGAAACACTGTCAGAGATAGTGCCAGAAAATGAGCCTTCAGATTGGAAGACACTCAAAATGCAACTGGGGAAGAGCTGCCTCCTCAAAGTAGAGTTGACCGTGATGACACAAATGGAGTAAAGCTCGTGGGAGTAAAGCCCTCAGGACCTTCATTTGCTGATGGGGCACAACTCAAAATGAAGAGAAACAGCTGTAAACATCCATTGAAAATTGGAACACGGAATGTATGAAGTATGAAACTAAGAAAGTTGGAAATTTTCAAAAATGAAATGGAATGCATAAACATTGCTATCATAGGCATTAGTGAGCTGAAATGGACTGGTATTGGCCATTTTGAATCTGACAATGACATGGTTCACTATGCCAGGAAAGACAAATTGAAGAGGAATGGTGTCGCGTTCATTGCCAAAAAGAACATATCCAGATCAGTCATGAGGGACAACACTGTCTGTGATAGGATAATGTCCATGTGCCTACAAGGAAGTCCAATTAATACCACTATTATTCAAATTTATGCACCAACCACTAAAGCCAGTGAGGATGAAATAGAAGAATTCTACCAACTTCTTCAGTCGGAAATTGATCAAACATGCAGTCAAGATGTATTGCTCATTACTGGTGATTGGAATGCAAAGCTGGGAATAAAGATGAAGGATCAGTAATTGGAAAATATGGTCTTGGTGATAGAAATTATGCTGGAGATCACATGATGAATTCTGCAAAATCAATGATTTGTGCATTTAAAATACCATCTTCAGACAACATAAGAGATGATTATACACATGGACCTCACCAGATGTAATACATAGAAATCAAATTGACTACATTTGTGGAAAGAGACGATGGAAAAGCTCCATATTATCAGTCAAAACAAGGCCAGGGGCAGACTGTGGAACAGACCATCAATTACTCGTATGCAAAGTCAAACTGAAGCTGAAGAAAGTGAAAACAAGTCCATGAGAGCCAAAATACCACCTTGAATATATCCCACATGAATTTAGAGATCATCTGAAGAACATATTAGATACACTAAACACTAAAGACCAAAGACCAGAAGAGTTGTGGGATGAAATCAAGAACATCATACAAGAGGAAAGCAAAGAGTCATTAAGAAGACAAGAAAGAAGGAAAAGATCAAAATGGATGTCAGAAGAAACACTGAAACTTGCTCCCCAGCATAGAGATGCTAAAGCAAATGGAAGAAATGAGGAGGTCCAAGAGCTGAACAGAAAATTTCAAAGGTCAGCTCGATAGGACAAAGTCAAATATTACAACGGAATGTGCAAAGATCTGGAGTCAGAAAACCAACAGGGAAAAGCACGCTTAGCTTTTCTCAAGATGGGGGAACTGAAGAATAAATTCAAGCCTCAACTTTTGTTATGGATTCTCAGGGCAAATTATTGAATGATGCAGAAAGCATCAAGAGAAGATGGAAGGAAAAAAAAAAAAGAGAGAGAGAGAGAAGATGGAAGGAATACACTGAGTTACTGTACCAAAAGGAAATGGTTGATGTTCAACCGTTTCAAGAGGTAGCATACAATCAAGATACTGAAGGAAGAAGTCCAAGATGCATTGAAGGAACTAGCAAAGAACAAGACAGCAGGAGTTGATGGAATAAAAATTGAAATCTTTAAAGAAAGTGAGGCAGCACAGAAGGCATTCACTCATCTATGCCAAGAAATTTGGAAGACAACTATCTGGCCACCTGACTGGAAAATATCCGTATTTGTGCCTATTCCAAAGAAAGGTGACCCAACAGAATGCGGAAATCATCAGACAATCTCTTTCCTATCCATGTGAGTAAAGTTTTACTAAAGGCAATACAGAAACGGCTGCAAGCATACATTGACGGAGAACTTCCAGAGATTCAAGCCGGATTCAGAAGACGACGTGGAATGAGGGATATCATTGCTGATGTCTGATGGATCTTGGCTGAAAGCAGAGAATACCAGAAAAATATTTGCCTGTGCTCTATTGACTACACAAAGGCTTTCAATTGTGTGGATCATGACAAGCTATGGACAACATTGCCAAGTATGAGTATTCCTAAACACTTAATTGTGCTCATGAGGAATCTGTATATAGACCAAGAGGCAGTTGTTTGAATAGAACATGGGAACACTGAATGGTTTAAATTTAAGAAAGGTGTACGACAGGGTTGTATTCTTTCATCGTACGTATACAACCTGTGTGGAGTCTGGTGTGGCACTGTGGGCTAATGTGTCAGACTGCAAAGTCATTTGAACTGCAAAGTTGGAGGTTCAAGCCCACCAGCTGCTCCTTAGAAACCCTATACAGGGTCACTAAGGGTCAGAACCGACTCAACGGCATGTAACAACAACAACAACAATTCAACCTGTATGCCCAGCAAATAGTCTGAGAAACTGGGTAAATGAAGAAAAATGTGGCATAAGTATTGGAGGAAGACTCATTAACAAACTGTGATATGCCGATGATATGACCTTGCTTGCTGAAAGTGAAGAGGACTTAAAACATTTACTGGTGAAGATCAAAGAGCACAGCTTTCCATATGGATTACATCTCAATGTAAAGAAAACAAAAATCCTCACCACTGGACCAATAAACAACATTCTGATCAACAGAGACAAAATTGAAGTTGTCAAGGATTTCATTCTTCTTGGATCAACTATCAACACTCATGAAAGCAGCAGTCAAGAAATCAAAGGACATATTGCATTAGGCAAATATGATGCACAACACCTTTTTAAAGTGTTGAAGAGCAAAGGTGTTGGCTTGGTACTAAAGTACACCTGACCCAAGCCATGGTATTTTCAGTAACTTCATACGCATGCAAAAGCTAGACAGTGAATAAGGAGGACCGTAGAAGAATTGATGCTTTTTAGTTATGGTTTTGGAGGAGAATATTGAAAGTGCCATGGGCTAAAGAATAAACAGATCTGTGTTGGAAGAAGTGCGACCAGATTGCTTGTTGGAGGCCAGGATGGCCAAACTTCGTCTCTCATTCTTCAGACATATTGTCAGGAGGGACAAGTCACTGAGGAGGGATATCATGTTTGTTAAGGTGGAGGGTCAGAGAAAAAGAGGAAGACCCTCAGCGATATGGATTGGCAAAGTGGCAATCAATGGGCTCAGGCATGGCAACAATTGTGAGGTTGGCTCATGACTGGGCAGTGTTTTGTTCTGTTGTGCATAGGGTCAGTATGAGTCAGTACCAACTCAATGACACCTAACAACAACAACAATAGATCGTTTGGGGTAGTATGGACATATTCACAATGTTAAGACTTCCTATCCATGAGCATGGTATATTCTTTCAATTTTGGAAGTCTCTTTTGGTTTCTTGTAATAGTGTTTTTTTGTGTTTTGTTTTTTTGGTAGTAGTGTTTTACAGTTTTCTTTGTATAAGACATTTGTTTCTCTGGCTAGATTTATTCCTAAGTATTTACTTTTTGGGTAGCTATTGTAAATGGTGCTGTTTTCCTGATTATCTTTTCAGAGCTATCTTCATTAGTGCAAAGGAATGCAACTGATTTTTGTATGTTGATCTTGTACCTTGCCACTTTGCTGAATCTTTCAATGAGTTCCAATAATTTTCTTGCTGAGTCTGAAAACAAAGAGAGTTGTATTTCCTTGCCAATTTGGATGCTTTTAAATTCTAGTCAGAATCCTTACTGGGTACAATCTCCTTCTAGTGCAATGGCTAAGGCTTCTTATGATCCAGGCTCAACCTACCCACCTTCTCCCACCTTCACAGCTCCCACTCCATGCTGCTTATCTCCAGTCAAGCTTTGCTGCTCCACCTTGGATTTTGGAAAGCTTAGAGTGAATTAGCTTATTTGTGACTCCTCCTCTTCACCTTTTCCCCCATCTTGTTCTCTCTGATTTATATCAGCAAACATAGACAAAACCTTCTCCCTGACAGCACCTAAGCCTGGAAACAACTCTAGAAATCCAGGCCTTAGATTAAGACCTGCATTTTCTAAAGTGAGAAAGAAGTATACAGGCTCAAATGTTCCTGGACCATTGACCTGCCCTCAGCACCTCACTCTTAACCAACATTAGGCTCCTCGCATCATTCAATGAAACAAGCTCCCTAAATCAGTGGAAAATCAAACATCGCCCCTAAGCTACCTAGTCCACAACAACAAAGCAGCCCCAAAGGAAAATCTGCTTTATATGGTATCTGATGCACTATGGCATGGAGAAGTATGAAGCAAAGGAGAAACAAATTGTAGATAATGTTTCCAAGTGATACAACTTTCCAAAAAGTAGTGTGTGAATATGTGTGTAAATATCTATGGGCATGTCTAGTTAAACTTATTTATATTTAACTGTTCATTTGTGTAGAAAGTGATCATATAAATACTGTTTATACATGTTGTATGGAGTCCTGGTGTACCACTATGGGACAAAGCACTGGTCTACAAGGTTGGTTTGAACCACAAGGGTGGTAGTTCGAATTCACCAACTGCTCCTTGATAACCCTGCACAGGGTTGCTATGAGTCAAATAGACTTGATGGCACTTAACAACAATAACAACAACATGTTAGATGTGTGATTGCGAATTTGTATGTGTAGATAAGTATTTTCTTTATTTAGGCAAAGGCATTTAACTTTGTGGATAATAGCAATTTATGTATAACTTTTCAAAAAGTAGGATTCAGTAACACTTAACTGTGTTCATGCAAAACCTGTATGTAGACCAGGAAGTAGTCATTTGAACTGATCAAGGCAATTCTGCATGATATAAAACCAGGTAAGGAGTATGTCGGGGTTATATTCTTTCACCATACTTATTCAATCCAAATGTTTGAGAAATTGGACTATATGAAGAACATGGCAACTGGATTGGAGGAAAGCTCATTAACAACCTGCCGTATGCAGATGACACAACCCTGCTTGCTGAAAGCAAAAAGGACTTGAAGCACTTACCTACAAAAATCAAAGAATATGGCCTTCAGTGTGAATTATACCTCAATGTAAAGTAAACAAAAATCTTCACAATGGAACCAATAAATAGCATCATAATACATGGAGAAAAGATTGAAATTGTCAAGGATTTCATTTTAGTTGGATCCACAATCAACACCAATGGGAGCAGCAGTCAAGAAATCAAATAATGGATTCTATTGGGCAAATCTGCTGCAAAAGAACTCTTTAAAGTGTTAAAAAGCAAAGATGTCATTTTTAGCACTAAGGTGCACCTGACCCAAGTGATGGCATTTTCAAACATCTCATATGCATGTGAAAGCTGGACAATGAATAAAGAAGACCACAAAAAAATTAATACATTTGAATTATAGTGTTGGTGAAAAATATTGAATATACCATGGGCTGTCAGAAGAGCAAACAAATCTGTTTTGGAAGAAGTACACCAGAATATTTCTTAGAAGTAAGAATGGTGAGACTTCTTCTCAGGTACTTAAGACATGTTATCAGGAGGGAACTGACCTTGGAGAAGAACATTGCACTTGGTAAAGTAAGTCAGGAAAAAGGAGGAAGACCCTCACTGAGATTAATTAACACAGTGGCTGCAACAATGGGCTCAAACATAGAAAAAATCATGAGAATGGCACAGGACAGGTCAGTGTTTTGTTTTGTTGCATCAGGGGACCAGTCCTGACCAGTCCCTACCCCTGCCAATCCAGCAGCCAATAGTATTCACACTCCTGTGCAGCCTGTGATCTGCCTGGGGTTGGGTGTCTGGCATAGTGCCCCTGCTTCTGGAGGTGCATGAACCCACACTGAACAGTAAACAAAAAAATAACCACAAAAAGTTAATGGGAAAATGTAACTAAAATATAATGGAATTTTTCCACAAACTTTCTAAAGCCCTCTTGTATATAGGGTCTCTGTGTGTTGGAATGGACCTAACACCTAACTACTGCACCTAACAACAACAGCAGATAAGTGTGTGTGTTTTGTATAACTGTGGTTTTATATAAGTGTGTGTGTCTATCTGAGGAAGCTGATGCCAAGCAGGGTGGCTAGACCAGGGAACTAGCTAACATTTCTTTTGGAACAGTGACTCTGTGATTCCTTTAATCTTCTTTGGATGCTTTCTGCATCTTTGACAAACCTAGGAGAGACTCAGGCCCTCTCTCCTTTTCCCTTGTGTCCCCTTAGAATGAGAACCTTCTTCAAGCCTGAGTTAATGCCTCAGATATGCTGCACCCAGTCCTCTCTCTTCATTTGTGAACATGGTGACCTCCCTATTCCCATCAGTCTGAAGCCCAAGAGCTTCCTGGGAAAGGCCAAGTAGCCTCGTAAGGGGAAGTGAAAGATCTTTGGTTCACAGGCCAAAACGAAGATATATTTAGCTGTAGATGAGCTCTCAAAAGTTTAGGAAGAGTAATGAAATTGTTATGTATTTTTCTTGTAGTGGTGATTGCACATTGTTTGTGTTTGTCAACACTCACAGTACTTTGCTGTTGTTGGTGTTGTTAAGTGCTGTCGAGTCGATTTTATAGGGTTTCCCAAGAGCAGCTGGTGAACTTGAACCACTGATCTTGTACTCTAAACCAACTTTGCAGTCCAACATGTTAGCCCATAGAGCCACACCAGTACTCCACTCACAATACTTTACTGTACACTAAAAATGGTAAATTTGGGGAGTCCAGAGCAACATGGCAAAATAATCAGATGCACTGAGCTGACCCTCTATAACAAAGATATGGAAGACAGAGTAAAATAGATACAAATGGTGACTCTAGAACCCTGAATATCAGAGCATAGGACAGAGAGGTGGATTGAGTGCTGACTGGAAAAGGAAGCTAAACAGGAGTAGTGAAAGAGAAGAAAAATAGGACTGTGGGTTGATGTGGAGCCGTGTAGCCATTTTGAGCTTTTGCAAGCATCTGTTGATACAGAGGCCTGTGAGCACAGGATGTGGCTGCAGGTTGGTAGCAATGAGGGGATGCTGTTCTCCCCTACTCCTGCGCCCTCCTGACCAGTCCCTACCCCTGCCAATCCAGCAGCCAATAGTATTCACACTCCTGTGCAGCCTGTGATCTGCCTGGGGTTGGGAGTCTGGCATAGTGCCCCTGCTTCTGGAGGTGCATGAACCCACACTGAACAGTAAACAAAAAAATAACTATGTTCACACTTCTGATCTCTATTACATCCATCAGGAGACAGGTGGTGAGTGCCTGAGAATACATCAATATATATAATCAACAACTAAATATAAATACATTACCACGATGTCTCAGAAAAAAATATTTCAACTTACACAAAGATAAAAATAGACTGCCTCAAATGAGTGGCCAAAATACAGAATTAGAAAACATAACACACCCAATATGATATTGGGACTACCTGAGAAGGAATTTAAGAGTGCTAATTAGACAACTTGCAACATATTGTGAGAAAGATTGAGAAAACTACAGATGAAGTCAAGGAAAACATAGACAAATCTATACAAAAAAATTGGGGAAAAATTTGGCAAAATAATTTAAAAAAATGGAACCATACAAAATCAGTAACTGGAAAGACAGATTAACACTATGACTTCAGAAATAGATAATACACAGAAAGGGTAAAGAAATAAAATTGAATCAATGGAAAGCCAAATTACTGAGCTTGAAGAAAAATCTATCAATATTCATCCGCTAAAAGATCAGAAGAAAGAATAAAATCTGTGGAAAACCTAAGATTTGTGTGAGATACTTTCAAGAGAAATAACTTATGTGTGATAGAAATTCTAGGAAAAAAACCCGTAGAGAATACTGTCCTAGTGTTCTTGGAAAAAAACTTACTTAACGTCATGAAAGATGAGAAGATAGTCATTTAAGAAGTTGAATGAACTCCAGAGAGGATTGTTGTTGTTAGGTGGTATCAAGTAGGTTCCAACCAATAGCAATGCTATGCACAACAGAACAAAACACCCACCACCCAGTCCTCTGCCATCCTCACAATTGCTGTTATGCTTGAACCCATTGCTTACAGACCCCTCGACACTATAGTCTCTGGGATATGGTGTTCACACTTTTTTGGGGTGGGGTGGGGTGAGTAGGAGTAAGGAGTGAGGGTTAGAGTTGGGACTATGCCTAGGTCTAGGCTAGGCCTAGTACTACATTTATTGTTAGGGTCATGGTTAGGACAGGGTTAGTGTTAAGGATTAGGGTTGAGACAGAAATAGAAGCAAGGCTTGGATTCGTTTTTAGGGTTACAATTACCTTTATTTATTTTCTTGAAATCTAGTTGATTTCCTCTTCATTTGGAAATTCTGTAAGTGGATTAGTCCCTCTTTTTACTTTATGGGTTTTTTGTTGTTGTTGCAACTGTATCTCCGGTTCTCTCTTTTCTGTTTTATAAATCTGTTTTACTTTGCATACTTCTGTATCTGGGTTGAGTCTAAGTGATATTGTCATGTATATTAATCTCAGATTTTTTGTCTGCTGTCATTGGTTCTATGTCCAAAGAACTCTCTTTAATATTTTTTGTGAGATTCATTTGGCTTTATAAATTATTTTAATTTCTCTTTGTCTGAAAATGACCTAATTCACTCTTATATAGGTGCTATATGATTTTTGGTTAACAATTTGTTTCTTTCAGAGTTTTATATATGTCATTCTATTGTCTTCTTGCTGCATGGTTTCTTCTGAGAAATCATAGCTTAATCTTGTTAGCTCTCCTTTGTAGATAAAATCATTTTTCCTGAGCTGTTCTCAAGATTCTTTTCTTGTCTTTGATTTTTAAAGCACATCTTGGTGTGTTTTGGGTGTAACGATTATTTGAGGTGTCCTGGTGTGGTGCTGGGGGCTAATGTGCTGGACTACAACATCTGTTTGAACCACAAGGTCGGCAGTTCAAACTCACCAGATGCTCCTTGGAAAGCCTACACACGGTCGCTATGGGCCAGAACCGACTCAGTGAAACTTATCAACAATCCTGTTTGAGGACTAAAGTGCACCTGACCCAAGCCATGGTATTTTCAATAGCCTCATACACATGTGAAAGTTGGTTGAGCCCGTTGCTGTTGCCACTGTGCCAATCCATTTCGTTAAGGGTTTTCCTCTTTTTGGCTGACTCTCCACCTCACCAAGCACTGGTCCCTCCTAATAATATGTCCAGAAGTATAAGAGACAAAATCTAGCCATCTTGACTTCTAATGAGCATTCTGGTTATTCTTCTTCCTGCACAAATTTGTTTGTTCTTCTGGAAGTCCATGGTACTTTAATATTTTCTCCAACACCATAACTCAAATGCATCAATTCTTCCAGAATCTTCTTTATTCATTGTCCAAAGATGAGACTTTCTGCTCCCGTAAAGATTTGCAGCACTGGAAACCCTATACAGAGTTGCTATAAGTCAGAACCGACTCTACAGCACATAACCACCATCAAAAGTCCTCAAGGTGGTTATCATTGGCAAACAGGAATGAGAACCACTTCTATAAATAGCAAATATGTGTGAGTGGGGGAAAGATGAAAGAAAAATTCTTTTAATTACACTGTTGTTGTTTTTAAGTGCTGTCGAGCCGGTTCCAACCCATAGAGACCCTGTATAGGGTTTCCTAGGAATGACTGGTGAGCTTGAACCACTGACCTTGCAGTTCAAAAGGCTTTGCAGTCTGGCACATTAATCTATAGCGTCACACCAGGACTATTAGGAGAAATAAAAGATTCTTGGTTCTAAGATCAGACAAATTTTGCCAAAAGTATTAAGTTAACATATGGATTCTTGGTGTGTATACATACGTATATGTATATATATATATATACACATTTATTTTTAAAAATTATAGATGTGATGTCCTAAATAGCATTTTTTAAAAAACTGCAGACAAGTCTCATGGGACTTTTTTTTTTTTAAATAAGTGTCTATTCTGTGTAGTCAGTGGTTCTTTGAACCTGTTGTTGTTGCTAAGTGCCGTCAAGTTGGTTCCAACCCATAGCAACCCTGTATAGGATTTCTGAGGAGCAGCTGGTGAACTTGAACTGCCGACCTTGTGGATCAAACCAACTTTGCAGTTCCACCCATGAATCCACAGCACCATACCAGGATTCCTTAGACCCTATATTGTTGTTGTTGTGAAGTGCTGTCGAGTCAGTTCTGACCCATAGCGACCCTGTATAGGGTTTCCTAGGAGCAGTTGGTGAGCTTGAACTGCCGACCTTGAAGTTCAAATGGCTTTGCAGTCTGGCGCATTAACCCACAGCGCCACACCAAGACTTTCAAAATTACCTATTTCATTTTAAAATTGCTTTTAAAAGTTGTCTACCACATTATGATTTTAAAAAATGTTTTATTGTGAATTATGTGATAGTTTACATGGGATAACATTAGTTTTACATTCATCCTATTGTATACCGTTTCATTGCCATGGTTACTCCTTACAGTCCCCTCCATGCATCATCAACCAACCAAAGGGTATATAGTATGAGCCTGACCCCTGGTCGTCTGCACACAGCCTCTCTGTGTCTAAAGTCCCCAGCTGCTCCATCTCTCCACGTCATCATCTCTGCCTCCATCTCCAGCATCACTGCTTCTCTGAGTAGGGTCCCGCTCTCCGCTCTTCTCCCTTCATGGTCCCAGGGGCCTCCGCTCCTAGACTGAAAAGTTAATCACGCCCCTCCTTGCTACAAAATGTCTGCATTTACATTGTAACCCTCACAACCAGTCCTGATAACAATTATTCACTATTGTATCACAAGAGACATATCCGCATTTCCTTTCATCAGCCCCGCCTAGACAGATTGGATGCTACTCAGTGGTACCACATTACGATTTACCAAAAACCTTGTCACTATCAGCCTTAATGATGATGATAAATATTGGCCTTTTCAATAAACAAGTCTTACTTTTTAAAAAAAGGTGAATAAGCACTGGACTACTAACTGAAACGTTAGCCGTTCAAACCACCCATCACTCCTTGGGAACCTATACAGAATCTCTATGAGTCAGAGCCAACTTGACGGCACTTAATAACAACAACAAAATATACCTTAATAAAAAAAAAAAATAGGGGAAATGTATGCACTATATTATATAATTAAATATTTTAGATTTTTTTTCTGTTGATGCTAAACAAAAACATACAGATTCATGCTATCAGTTTTCTAGGTTGTATCAATCTGTCTTTGGTGAGGCAAAGGAAAAAAAAATATATATAAGAAGTAGTATATAGAGACACTAGGGATCCTGGTGTGGATTCCTATAGGATCAGCACTGAACTGTGAATCACAAGGTCTGCAGTTCAAACTGACTAGCTGCTCTTTGGAAACCCTATATAGGGTCACTATGAGCCTAAACCAACTTGACAGCATTTAAGAACAACAACAATATAGGGTCAGTGAGTGGTTTAAAATCAGGAAAGGTTTACACCAGGGTTGCATTCTTTCACCATACTTATTTAATCTATTGCTGTTTGTTAAGGGCTATTGAGTTGGTTCTGACTCATAGTGACCAAGAAGCAGCTGGTGAGTCTGCACTGCTGACCTTGTGATTCAAACCAACCTATGGTCCAGTGCTTTATCATATAGTGCCACCAGGACTCCTGTATTTTGAGCAAATAATCCAAGAATCTGGATTATATGAAGAAGAATGTGACATCAGGATAGGAGAAAGCTTCATTAAGCTGTGGTATGCAGAAAACACAACCATACTTGCTGAAAGGGACTTGAAATACCTACTGATGAAGATCAAAGACCACAGCCTTCAGTATGGGTTGCATCTAAATGGAAAAAAAAATGAAATTCTCACAAGACCCATAAATAAAATTATGATAAATGGAGAAAAGACTGAGGTTTCCAAAGACTTCATTTTGTTTGGATCCACTATCAACACTCATGGGAGCAGCTGTCAAGAAATAAAACAACAAGAGGAACAAACAAGATGGCGGATCGGGTGGACATGTAGTACAGAGCTCCGCCAACAACAACACAGAATACCCGACCAAGCAGGCTCAGGGGATAGTCCCAGAACTCTGAACCACATATAAAGGAATACTTAGAAGG
>NW_006408737.1:2054416-2059964 GCF_000296735.1 Chrysochloris asiatica
TTAACTGATGGTATATGGGGGGGATTATAATCAATGTAATGAAACAAGTTATATGAATTGTTGAATGTGAAACTGATGATGTGCCCTATAAACATTCACTCAATCCACAATAAAAACCTTAAATAAAAAAAAAAAAGAAAGAAAACAACAAAGTAACTTCCAGCAAGATGATGGACTAGGCAGACATACTATATGGACCCTCTACAACCAAGAAACAAAAGAGAGGCCAAATGAAAAAGACACAGATGAAAATCCAGGAACCCTGAATTCAGGGGAAAGGTTAAAGAAGTGAACTGAGTGCTTTCCTGGAAGAAGCTAAGCAAGGACAGTAAGAAAGGGAGATAGACTAGTGAACAACCAACCAGATGCAGCAGGACCATCTTGTGAGCAGCTTTGGCAACATTAGGTGGCCTGGCAGAGCTGTCACATGTGACTAAAAAGGTACGATTCCTTCTTTTTCCCCATGCTTCCCTGGTGACCAAAAGTGTGGCCAGTTCCTACTTTCACCCATCCTGCTAACCAGGAGTTTGAGCCATGTGGTCAGCAGTGTGAGTTGGGCACTGGCTGTGCCACTTTAATGCCTGGATTCAGGAAGGCTTGGCTTCAGACCTACAGAACCCCCAGAGCCATCAGACCAGCATTTAACTAGTTACTCTACTCCCAGCTGCCCTGTGGTCCTAACAGTCACTGAAACCAGCACCATCAAGGGCCTCCATGAACTACTTCTGGATTGAGTGCCCTGACTATAAATAATGCAGAGACTGATAAGAACTCTATCTAGAGCCAGGAACTTTGCTGTCACATCCCTCCCACACCTACCTTGTGAGTTCCTTGGCTTGCAGGAACCCCCTAGAGTTTTCTTCTATATGGGTACCACCCTTACATGTTTTTTTACGTTTGGGGTATGTTTTTTTCTTTTTCTTGTTCCAGTGTTTTTGTTTGTTTATTCTTTTTCTTCCTTCTTCTCTGTCCATTCTCTTGAACTTTATCCTTTCAATCTCCATAGTTGTTTTTCCTTCTTTTCGTACTCTTAAAAGCAGAACATCTCCTTAAAATTCTTGTTAAGCTATTTCAATAGTCAAGAATTAACTGTGGTTAAAATAAACTGATTTTCTAAAGTTCAGAACATCATGTCTTAGATTGTATTTTGTCTACATTCATATATAAGGAGATATTCTGCTTTTAAGAGTACAGTTGAGTCTAGCTATAAAAAATAAGAGATATTATTGGGTCACTAGTAAGGACAGAACTTACAGAATATATAGTAGTATATATTATTAGTAATTATGAAATGCAATATAGTAACAACATCCAGTAATATTTTGGCAAATGTGACAGTTTTTTCTATAAGTCTGATTAAAAGATTATGAGATTTTTAAAAGGGGAGAAAGAAAGGGAAGAGGAAGAAAAAAAAAAATAAAGACACAACTGTAATCTCTTGTAGTCTGAGAAAGAGCCATGGCTCCGGAGCCAAGAGACTTGAGTTAAAATTATTAATCTGCAATTTACTCTGATTATGTGACCTTGGGCAGGTCCCTTCTTGCCCTCTAGAATTTTTGGTTTACCCACATCTATGAAGAAGGATCTGGTTGAAAGCAATGTTTTTCAACATCTGCATATCTGAAAACTTTTATATTGCTTTCCTATTCTAGGGATTCCCTGATAAAAACAAGAAACAAACTATATTTGTAGTCAGTTTTCTATTTTTTACTAACAAAAAACATAATAATCTGATGCTAATATCTTTAAGTGAGCATAGATAGAGTGGCCACAAAGAGTAAATATACTTCCAGTAGGAAGCAAAAGAAAAATGGAATTTTTGTTGACTGTCCAGGCTTCTTCTAGATAAAATGATTCCCACCTTTGTGAAATATCGAAACTGGCCAAAGCATCCACCTAGCACTACAATCTTCATGAGTTGTCAGGGACAAAGAAATGTAAGGTGGGAAACTATTCTTTTTGATTCCCAACCTTTTGCCTGTGAAGCTGGAATTCAGAGTTGTGGTTGAACCATCCCTTGGTCTGCCACTTCAACTCCTGCTTCTCATCCACTAAGCTCAGGTTGTGAGTTACAGCATTTGTACTTCTGCCCCTTGGGGATTCTGAGAGTGACAGGCAGGACTATGCTGGCATTTGCAGAGAGAGAGAGAGAGCAGTGCCCATGAGACACTATTCACCATTCATTGTTAAGTGCTTTTGAGTTGGTTCAAACTCATAGCAACCTTGTATAGGGTTTCCAAGGAGTGACTGGTGGGTTTGAACCACCAACCTGGCAATTAGTAGTCCCATGCTTATCATACAGCGCCACACCAGGACCATTCACTGTAGCTATTATTAATTTGTATTTGTTGTTGTTGTTAGGTGCCATCGAGTCAGTACTGACTCATAGCGACCTTATGCACAGCAGAATGAAACACTGCCCAATCCTGGGCCAACCTCACTACTATTGCCACACTGGAGTCCATCAATGCTGCCACTTGGCCAATCCATCTCGTTGGGGGTCTTTCTCTTTTTCTCTGACCCTCCACCCTACCAAACATGATATCCTTCTCCAGCGACTGGTCCCTCCTGAAAATATGTCCCATGTGTGAAAGACAAAGTTTGGCCATCTTGGCCTCCAAGGAGCACTCTGGCTGCACTTCTTCTTACACGAATCTATTGGTTCTTTTGGCAGCCCATGGCACTTTTAATATTCTCCTCCATCACCATAACTCAAAAGTATCAACTCTTCTACTGTCTTCCTTATTCACTGTCCAGCTTTTTGCATGCAAATGAGGTTATTGGAAATACCATGGCTTGGGTCAGGTGCACCTTAGTCCTCAAGCTGACATCTTTGCTCTTCAACACTTTAAAAAGGTTTTGTGCAGCAGATTTGCCTAATGCAATACACCCTTTGATTTCTTGACAGCTGTTTCCATGAGTGTTGATAGTTGATCCAAGAAGAATGAAGTCCTTGACAACTTCAATCTTTTCCCAGTTGTAAGAATGTTGTTTATTGGTCCAGTGGTGAGGATTTTTGTTTTCTTGACATTGAGATGTAATCCATATTGAAGGCTGTGCTCTTTGATCTTCATAAGTAAATGTTCTAAGTCCTCTTCAGTTTCAGCAAGCAAGGCTGTATCGTCTGCATATCACAGGTTGTTAATGAGTCTTCCTCCAATCCTGATGCCATGTTTTTCATCATAGAACCCAGCTTCTCGGATTATTTGCTCAGCATACAGGTTGAATAAGTATGATGAAAGAATATAACCCTGTCACATACCTTTCTTAATTTTAAACCATTCAGTGTTCCCATGTTCTGTTCGAACAACTGCCTCTTGGTCCAGGTACAGATTCCTCGTGAGCACAATTAAGTGTTCCGGAATACTCACACTTCGCAATGTTGTCCATAGCTTGTTATGATCCACACAACTGAAAGCCTTTGTGTAGTCAATAAAGCACAGGTAAACATCTTTCTGATATTAATTTGTATAGTTAGTATAATAGTTTTCCAACAGATGGCAGTAAAGTATCTCAGGAAAAAGGGATGTTTAATTTTCTAGTCCACTCAGTCACTATACAAGCTCACAGCGGAACTGGAACTTTGTTTACATTGCTCAACATGGTGTTGGTAAATAGCAGGACACAGGAAGTATAACTAGGCCTCACAGAATCAGAAACCCAACATCGGGTTACTCTGTCTTACCATATGACTTCTTTTTGTGCCTCAGGTCCACTCTTCTCCCTCAGTAGATCAACTTCCATTCCCATTCATCTGTTTGTACATGCTCTATATTGGTTGGCACTCAACATCCATTTCCTACTTCCTATTCTGGTAGCGTAGTGGTTACGAATCGGGCTGGGAACCACAAGGTCAGCAGTTCGAAACTACCAGATGTTCTGCGAGAGAAAGATGAGGCTTTCTGCTCCTGTAAAGATTTATAGCCTTGGAAACCCTGTACAGGGTCGCTATGAGTCAGAATCGACTCCATGGCACATAACAACAACAACAACATTATTCCCAAAGCCAACATCACTGGGTATCTCATCTGGAACAGGGTCTCATACTAAGTGTCCAATACTTGGTTTAATGCTTTACTATCATAGTCTGAAAAGACTTAATCATTTTATCTTTGAGCTTGTGTTTTTTAAGTGGAGTCTGGTAGGAAAAGGAGCATGCCGATTAGCAAAAGTACAAGGGCAATATCCATGCCCACAGTTCCTTGCTGCCCCATACCCATATTTGATATATTTGACGAGCAGAAAATTTCAGTCCCCATGATGTGTGGGAGATTAGCAAGATTCAAAGCCAACAGAGCATTTAAAATGTTTCAAACTACATACGCAGGGGAGGTAAAAATCCTGGCAGGCTATGATTTCTGTTCAAAGGAGAATGTACTTCTAACACAGAAAGAAGGTAATAGCATTTTAAGAAACACAAATGACCAAGGAATTTTATCACATCCTTTCTTACTTGTGCAAATTCCCTATATTGAAAATTATGTAGAAGGAAAGGGACACCCATAGCTCCCTTTTCTTTTAGTTTCTTTTCCGTTAGCAGAATGTGCCCATGTCAAGAAATAAAATTAAACAATTTAAAGTGTACATGACGAAATGTTGAATGTGTTGTTGTGCATAGAAAACAATTTTTTAAAAAGCTGAGTTACTTTTTGCAGCATTTCCACTGTTGATGTAAGAATGAAATACACACCCATGTAAGAGCTATGAATAGAATTATGGAATTTTGGTGATTCAGCACATTAGTTAAATGTTCTATATTTGTGTTTAAACTGGGCATTGTGAAATATAAAGATGAATGGTAAAATTTGTCCTAATAATTTATAATTTTATTGTTCTTTATGTAGAACATTAAATAGAAATAAAAACACCTTGAAAAGAGGGAGAAGATTTTAAAAAGGAAGTCTTTACATTTTATTGTCTTTAACATCACTTTTTTTTGAGAAAATCATTTTTATGATCATTTCCACCCAGTTTATTTGTTTGACTATGGCACTTAACAACAACAATGTACTAAGTAATCATTTAAAGAACAACTACATAACATTTCTTACATGTTTCAAGATATGAACATCCAAATATGAGACTTTTATCTTACCTGCAGCTTGTATATGTTTGAAAAGTAGAATTCAGGAACTCAAAAATATTGTCCTTCTATTATTGTCCTGGTGTGGCGCTGTGAGTTAATGCTCCAAACTGCAAAGGCATTTGAACTGCAAGGTCAGTGGTTCAAGCTCACCAGCTGCTCCTCGGAAACCCTATACAGGGTCGCTATGGGTCGGAACTGACTCGACAACACTTAACAACAACAACAATTATTGTCCTGTCTTTTAATGGAGGTCGTTTTAACCTGATTACAACACTAGCACCAATATCACTGATCTGATATCTACTAAATAAAATTGTATTTTTGTCAATAAAAGTCAATGCAATAGCCATGAAAGCTAGAATGCTACCTGTTTGGTGAACAAGGACCTGACATCAGAATGAGAGAAGTCTATAAAGTCCCAAACTATAAGTGTGATATTTTTCAAACTGCACCCATTCCTTG
>NW_006408737.1:2060380-2067183 GCF_000296735.1 Chrysochloris asiatica
AATTTTTCACTATTATATCACAAGAGACCCATCCACATTTCATTTCATCAGCCCCACCTAGGCAGATTGGATACTACTCAGTGGAGATTCTACCTTCCTTCATGCCCTCTGGATCTAGGTTCCCTCTTGAAAGCTTGTAAGCCAGTCACTTCTTGCCTTTGTAGCCCCCCATTTTGTAACCACATTCCTCTTTGTGTGTGGGTTTGTGATCTTACCATTTCATACTGAGCATCAAGATTCCTTAATACTTCTTCCTGTTGCTTCAAAGTCTTGTAACTTTTTTCTTCATTGTCACTCTTAATACCCATTAATTTCCTAAACTTGACATTTTGGTCCTTGCTACCAAAATTCAAATTTTCCCTTATTTCAGCAGACTTAGATTTGTCCTCTTCTTCCTTGCCCTACCAAAGCATTTTCCATTTTTTCTCTTGTTCCACAAACTTGATTGGATTTACAGCTGCTGGGTTTTAACAGCTAGGGACAGCAATGCCGATTTCTGTTTAAGTTTTTGCTTGTCAGGTTGCCATAGCAATCACAGGAGTCACTTCTGTGCCCGATGCCAACAGGGCAGCGACACTGAAAACAGAACCTTTAGTAGCTGTAGCGGCAGCAGCTATTTCTTCTTTTTTTGTTTTCCAACATTTCCTTCTCTCGCTGTTCTTGTGATTTCTTTGCCCTTTCCAACCTCCTTGCCAGAGCTTCTTGTGCGTACATCGCTGTTTCTGCCTCTAAAAGGCGTGTATGTGATGGTGGGGCAGGGAGGGAGGGATTAGAAATTCGGTTTAAATTTCTGCTAAATCTTGGTTTCTCAATTCGCTTCCATCTCGTCTTCTACTCCTTGTTCTGCTTCTGCTCCTATGTTAGTGTCTTGATCTGGAGCAGGAGCGAGATCTGATGGCGCCGTTTTCTTTCCCAGCTTCTGGAATGAGACTTCTGCTCCCTTCTTCGACTACTCTGACATCTTTCAAAGGACCTAGATCTTGACAGACTTCTTCCTGTTGGTGACTTTCTTTCTTTGCGCTCGTGACTGTCCTCACCATTTTCAGATGATTCAGACACTCTCTTCAGCAAAATATTCCTTGTCGTTACGTTCCTCAGACTTGTGTTTCTTAGAGGATTTATCTTTGGATTTATGTCTTCTTGCCTGTTTTTAAGAAGTTGGTTCTTATCATGAAGTAAACTTATTATTTTATGACTCTATGGCATCTTCAGTTCAATCTCTTCATGCATTAGCACACTTTGTTTCTGCTCCAGCTCTTGTGTTTTCTTTCTGCACTTTCTGACTTTTGTTTTCTTTCTCTTGACCTTGATCGTCATCTTGAATGCTTTGAGGCTCATCTGACAGCTCTTTTTTCTCATCTCTATTGGCGGACGTCGTTTCTGGGGCTAGTCCATCTCGTTCTGTGTCACTAGCCTCCATAGTCTTGAGTCCCAACTGGTGAGGTGGCAATTCAATCTGCCACTTTTAACAGTCCTGGCCATCCAAGTCTCTGCACAGAATGGCTAAATTATTCACACCAGAAAACTGGATGTGCTAACACTTTTTCTTGCTGCTTGAACAAGAGGTCAGCATTTTCATTTTGCACTGGGCCCTACAAACGCAGTTGCCTATGATGATTCCTCTCTGTACTGAAGAGTGAAAAGTTTATTAAATGTCATCAAGTCAGTACAGCTGAACGAAATACCACTGGGTCCTGCGCCATCCCCACTGTTGATGCCACTGTGTCAATCCATCTCCTTGGGGGTCTTCATCTTTTTCTCTGTCCCACCTGATGATATGTCCAAAGTATGAGAGATGAGAGAAGCCAACTTGAAATATCCAGAAGGGTTGTTCCAAATCAGCTCACTAATATCACACATTATAATGGAATGCTCCTACCATACCACCATTGACAGTGATGAAACGAATATGGTCAATTTAAACACAATGTGCAACATTTAAATATATCCTTATTCATTAAACCTTTCCTTATTTTAAATGAAGAAAACCTGGAGTATTTTCTTTGAGGGCAATGATCCCTGACTAATATGTAGCCTATGGTGTCGCTCCCAACGTCATGTTCACAGCTTTTTCAATAGCACTTCTCTTTTTTTCAAAGTAGGAAGTTGAAAACGTCTACTCACTGGAAACCTCATTCTGCTCAGAACCTTCTTATTAAGTTTCAGTCTTTCAACACCAAATAGAAAAGCTCCAAGCCCAACTCCATTGTGACATTGCTGTGCACAGAGCTGATACCCCTGGCTTTCTCTCACGCCCATTACTTGTTCTCTCACTTTGTGGAGACTTTCACAAAGTCTTTTTCTTTAAACCTTGTAATGTACTGAATTGTGTCCCTCAAAATTACGTGTTGGAATCCTAACCCCTCTGTGTTGTTAAGTGTCACTGAGATTAGCCTGTGTATGATTTCAAAGGAGTTGGTGGGTTTGAACCGCCAATCTCATGATTAGTAGTCCAGTGTTCCATCTGATTACCTTCCATAATGTCAATGAGGCCATATCATTGTAGGGTATGTCATTAACTTAATCACTTGCAAAGTCTAAGAGCAAATTAAACAAAGATAAGCACACACCAGGAAAGGCAGATACCATTGTGAGGATTGCCCCCACAAAAAACAAGTAATGCTGGGAGTTACTGACAAGGAAGGATTCTACATGGGCTTCTAAAAATCTAAACTATAAACACTGAAGGTCATTTTTTACACAACAGATAAGGTTAGTCCTTTTTATTTTCCTTAATACGAGTCAAAGAGAACTTTTTTAAAAGCCCCTAGTAAATGACTCATCTACATGTTTTGTGTCATCAAGTCAGTTCCAACTCTTAGTGACTCTGTATAGGGTTTCTGACAGCAGCTGGTGAGTTTAAACTAAGGACCTTGCAGTCTAGACATGAGTATAGTCTAGAGCCTTTGTTTACTGACTACTCAAATTTAAGTTTCAAAAATTTGTTGTTAGAGATATGTACATCAGGATTTCAAGAAAATAATGCACAAAAACTTAATGGGATTTAGTTTCCTGATATGAAGATTTAGGGTCATAATTCCATGGGACATTGCAGCAGTTGGTCTAACAATGTTTTAGTGCTTTTGCCTCCTAGCTTTTTGCGTGGTATCTGGATCTTAGAAGTATGCAGGAGGACATCCAAGGCATAATTAGTCTCTATTTGCCTACAATGGAGTCCTGATGTAGGGCTATAGAATAAGCACTGGCCTTCATGGTCAGTTTGAACTGCAAGGTCAAAGGTTCAAACTCACCAGCCGCTCCTCAGAAACCCTAAACAGGGTCACTATGAGACTCAACAGCACTTAACAACAACAGTAGTCAGATTCCTGGTGTGGCACTGCAGGATAAGCATTGGACTGCTAACCTCAAGACTGGTGGTCCAAAACTCCACCAGCTGCTCCTTGGAAACTGTATACAGGTTTTTTAAAGTCAGAATCAGCACTTAACAACAGTTGTCAGTAATAAAAGGATATGAAATATGTGGACAGTTGCCTCCTTTGAGACCAGAGCTGGATGGTAGCTGGCTACCATAACTGAATTATTTTGATCAAAGATTCCATAGAAGAATCCCGACTAAAAGGGGAATGTGCAGAACAGAATTTCTAATTCTCATAGACTGCAGAGTTCCTGGAATCAAGAAGACTGGATGAAATTACCTAGAGATCCTGTGTCAATCCATCTCATTGAGGGTCTTTCTCTTTGACCCTCCACTTTACCAAGCATGAAGTCCTTCTTCAAGAACTGGTCCTTTCTGACAACACGTCCATAGTATGATAGACAAAGTCTTGCCATCTTCTCTTCTAAGCATTCTGATTGTACTTCTTCCAAGACAGATTTGTTTGTTCTTTTGGCAGTTCATGGTATTTTCAATATTCTTCTCCAACACCATCATTCAAATGCATTGATTCTTCTACAGTCTTTCTTATTCATTGTCCAACTTTCACATACATATGAGGCAACTGAAAATACCAACATTTGATATATCTTAGCCTTACAGTGATATCTTCATTCTTCAACACTTTAAAGAGGTCTTTTGCAGCAAATTAGCCTAATGCAACACATGCTTTGATTTCTCCAGTGGTGGTCCATGAGCATAAGCTGTGGATCCAAGCAAAATGAAGTCTTTAATCTTTTCTACATTTATTATGATGTCATTTATTGATCCAGTTATGAGGATTATCATTTTCTTTACACAAAAGACTTTTGTCTTTGATCTTCATCAGTAAGTATATCAAGTCATTTTCACTTACAGAAAGCAAGGTTGCGTCATCTGCATACCCCAGGTTAATGAGTCTTCCTCCAATCCAGACGCCATGTTCTTCTTCATGTAATTCAGCTTCTTGGATCATCTGCACAGCAAACAGATTAAATAAGTATGGTAAAAGGATATAAGCCTGACACACACCTTTCCTGGTTCTAAGCTATCAGTATCCTCTGTTTTGTTCAAATGACTGCCTCTTGGTCTATGTAGATTCCTCACGAGCACAATTTAGTGTTCTGGAATTCCCATTCTACACAACGTTATCCATAGTTTGTTGTGTTCCATACAATCGGATGCCTCTGCAGTCAATAAAGCACAAGTAAACATCTTTTGGGGAGTCTCTACTTTCAGTCAAGATCCATCTGATGTCAGCAGTATCCTTCATTTCACATTCTCTTCTGAATGTATACAGAGTCACTGTACCAAAAAGAAATGGTCGATGCTCAATCCTTTCAAGAGGTAGCATATGATCAAGAATTGATGGTATTGAAAAAAGAAGTCCGAGCAGCACTGAAGGCATTGGCAAAAAATAAGTCTTCAGGAATTGACAGAATGCAAACAGAAATATTTCAACAAACTGATGAAGCACTGGAGGGGCTCACTTATCACTACAAAAAAAATTGGAAGACAACTACCAACTACCTGTTTAATCGATTGAAAGAGATCTGTATTTGTGCCCATTCCAAAGTGAGGTGAATACAGAAATGCCAACTTGAATTTCTGGCAGAACCCTGTCAATATACTGCCGCAATGTTTTTAAATCATTTTCACCAAAATTTTACTTGCGTGTTATATTAATGAAATTGTTAGATGATATCCATATTCACCACAACTTGACAAATTGAATTTTAATGACTGGTAAGTTGTGGATGGTATCAAGGACATCACATATGATGTCCTTTAAGAGATAATGGAAGAAATTATAAAACACAAAACAGTTAAAAAGAAGATTTTAAAGAACTGGAGAAGACAAAGTAAACTAATGAAATACATAAAGACCCAGAGTTAGAAAAACAAAAGATAAGAACACAATCAGTATTTCTCAAGTTGAAAGTACAGAAGAAAAGAGTCAAGCCTCAAGTTACAATGAAGGATTCAAAGAAGATTTTGAGACAAAGGAAGCATCAATGGAAGGAATACATAGAGTTACTGTACCAAAAAGAATCAGTCAACTATTTCAGGAGGTTGTTGTTGTTGTGATGTGCTGTCTAGTCGATTCTGACCCATAGAAACTCTGTATAGGGTTTCCAAGGAGCAGCTTGAACCACCGACTTTGCAGTTCAAATGGCTTTGCAGTCTGGCGCATTAACCCACAGTGCCACACTAGGATAAAAACCTGAAGGTATTGAAGGAAAAATTCAGGCTTCACTGAATGCAATGGCAAAAGGAATACTCCAGTAATTGATGGAATATTAACATATGTTTCAATAAACTGATGAAATGCTCACCGGCTCATGCCAAAAAATTTGGAAGATAGCAACCTCTCCAACTGACAGAAAGACATTCATATTTGTACCCATTCCAAAAAGAGGTGATCCAACAATATGCTTAACTTACTTTAAAATATCATTACTATCAAAAGTAAGGTTTTGCTGATGATTTAAGAAACCACATGAATACTTTGAGAAAATTACCAAAAATTAAATCTAGACTCAGAAGAGGACAGGCAACAAGAGATACCATTGCTGATATCTGATGAATCTTGGCTGAAAGTAGGGAATACCAAAAAGATGGCTTATTTTTGTTTTATTGGCTAAGCAATAAGTGTTATGACAATGCAGGTCATAACAAATTATAGATAACATGGCGAAGATTGTAAACTACAGAATAATTTAAATGTGCTGATGTGGTGCTATGGGTTAATGCGCTAGACTGCACAGTCAGTTTGAATTGCAAGGTTGGTGGTTCAAGCTCACCAGAAGCTCCTTGGAAACCCTCTAGAGGGTTGCTATGGGTCAGAACCAACTCGACAGTACTTAACAACAATATACACAAACTGTTTATAGAACAAGAAGCTGTCCTTCAAACAGAATACAGGGATACTGTGTGGTTTAAAATGAGGAAATGTGTGCAACATGGTTGCATGCTTTCACTATACACGCTCATTCTGTATGTTGAACAAATCACCTGAGAATTTGGCCTATTTGAAAACAAACAAGGCATCAGGATTCAAGAAAGACTCCTTAACAACCTGCAGTAAGTGTATGACTCAATCTGGCTTGCTGAAAGTGAAAATAACTTGAAGCACTGATGAATATCAAAGACTACAGCCCACAGTATTGACTATACATCAACATAAAGAACACAAAAATCTTCAAAACTAGACCAGTAAACAATATCATGATAAATGGAGAAAAGATTGAAGTGGCCAAGGATTTTATATTACATGTATCAACAATCAGTGCTAAAGGAAGCAGCAGTCAAGAAATCAATAGACATATTGCATTGAGTAAACTTGCTGCAAAAGGCCTCGCTGAAGTGTTATAGAAGAAGGATGTCACCTTGGGGACTAAGGTGAGCTTAACCCAAACCATGGTATTTT
>NW_006408737.1:2071003-2072056 GCF_000296735.1 Chrysochloris asiatica
TCTGATCCTGTTCAGATAACACAAATCTACTTATACAATGAATATCATTAAACTGAAAGTCTAAATTGGAGATTTTGAAAGCTTATATCTCAAAAACAATATTCCTTCTTCTAAAGCATTTATCTTATTTTGTAAACCTTGAACTATTAACTCTTGGATGGTGAGAGCAAGACTAATCTTCCTAGAAAGTTGAGTTACATGGTTACACAAGGGACGCGGTGGAGAGGGCAATAGAACAATGCAATGATTCCTAGTATGATGGCAACAACAAAACACGTGGCACATTAAAAGACCAGGCCAGCACAATGCATGGCCTCACTTCTGAAACATTAACAGGTAATGAAACATATGAAGAGTAATGAACAATCACAACAATTGGTAACATCTGTTAATTCCCCATTACCCACACCCAACAAGCAAAATGGCAGAAAGTCTCTGGAGTTTAAACAGTCTTCCATGAGTTAAACAGTCTTTAAAGCGTTTAAACAGTCTTTAAAGAGTTAAAAAGTCCTTAAAATATTTTTCTGCTCTGGAAGAGGCTTGCTGGAACTTGGTGCTCTTGCCAGAGGAGCCTCAATGGAAATGCACATGCAGTCTCTCTTTCAGCTGGGTCGGTTCTCGGTTAATGCTGGCTTCCGAGGCAGGCTTGCTCCGAAGGAGATATAGCTGTCCTCTAGCTAGGGTTGAGTCAGTCAGGCTGGAATCCATGTGGAAGGGTCTTTGTTCTGAAAAATAGGCTAAAACTTTCGCTCTTTTTGATTAATAATATATTTAAAATACTAGAATCGGGAAACAAATGAGAGGAGATTCGTTGCAAGTGATTAAAAGCAAGGTTAATATCAATCAATCCGGTGCTAAAGTTTCTGCAGTCAGCCGTAACATGGCTGCACTCGCCATGCTTTGTGCCAGAGCTAGGGAAAAAACTTTTATTGAAACACTCTCAAGTTTCGGTTTATAATTCTCTGCCTTTGCCCAGGTATCTGAATTCACAGAATCTTTGCTAATTTTAAAAGCCAATTTAGTTTAGCCACACCACTTGCTGCCTTTTCATTA
>NW_006408737.1:2073537-2075437 GCF_000296735.1 Chrysochloris asiatica
TATATTTTAGAAATGAGTCCCTTGTCTGATGTCATTGCAAAAGATTTTTCCCATTCTGTGGGTTCCCTTTTTACTCTTCTGGTGAAATCTTTTGATGCACATAAGTTTTTAATTTTCAGTATGTCCCACTCATCTATTTTGTCTACTTTTGTCAAACCACGGTATTTTCAATCACCTCATACGCATGTGAAATCTGGACAGTGAATAAGGAAGACCAAAGAAAAACTGATGCATTTCAATTATGTGTTAGAGAATGCTATTGGATACACCATGGACTGCCAGAGGAATGAACAAATCTGTTTGGAAGCCAGAATGCTACTTGGAAGCAAGATAGCAAGACTTTGGCTAATGTGCTTTGACCATGCTATCAGGAAGATATTTAGGTACCTTCAAAGAATGGACAGAAAGATCAAAGAAAGCAAGAAGAACAAGAAAAAAAAAAACCTAGAAAACATTTCTAACATCATGAAAGACTAAAGGAGAAGTATACAAGATGCTGAACGAACCCCAAACAAGGTAGATCCCAAAAGAATTCCACCAAGACATACCATATCAAACTCTCCAAAACGAAAGACAAGGAAAGTATCCTGAGAGCAGCTTGGAAAAAAGAAAAGTTACCTAAAAAAGAGAACCAGTAAGACTAAGCTCTGATTTCTCAGGAGAAACCATGCAGGCAATGGGATGACATATACAAAACTCTGAAAGAAAAAAAATTGCCAACCAAAATTATCCACTCAGCAAATCTGTCCTTCAAACACTATGGCAATGTTAGCACATTTCCTGGTCAACAGAAATGAAAAGAATTTGTAAATGACCATACTAACTTCACAAAAAATGCTAAAGGATGTTCTTTGGACTGAGAAACAACAGAAAACCACCTGAGATTACCATACATAACACCACCCAGAAAGTATCCAAAGTTAAACAAATCTACAAGACTGAAAAAAGGTAACCAAAGATTTCAACATATAATGAAGTCAACTACAAAGCAAAGAGAGAGAATAGTGTAGATTCAGAAATTTTAAATAAGTAAGGAAGTGAAGTAGACTTCAAGATAAAACAGACTGTTTTAAGTAGGGGGAAAAATTATTAAATTACAGGGTAACCGCAAATAAAATTAATATGCCTTCACATCAAATAAAAATGAGGAAAATCAGAAAGATTTAGTAAACATTAACAGAACAGAAATGAAAATGAAAACAAATCCACAAACAAAATTAATGTAGTGCAGAAAAAGGAAACCAGCAGCACCACAAAAAATACAGCAAAATGACAGCAACGAATTCATACCTATTGATAATTACACTGTAAATGGATTAAATGCACAGTCAAGAGACACAGTACCAGAATAGAAAGAAAACATGATTCTTTAATATATAAGATAGAAACAACCTAAATGCCTATCAATGGAAGAATGGTTAAACAAACTTTGGTACATACATATATAACACAATACTACACAATATTGAAGAATGATGATGAATCTGCAAAACACCTCACAACATGGATGAAACTGGAGGAGTTAATGATGAATGAAATTAGTCAATCATAAAAAAGACAATTATTGTCTGAGACCACTGTTATAAAAAGAAAAGGTTTTTTGCTGAAAGAAACATTCTGAGATGGTTACTATGGAGTGGGTGAGGAAAAACGATTCATGGACTAGAGGGTATTCACATGTTAACATGGGTGATGGGTGGGTGGTGGGGCAGGCAATATACCACAAGGAGTCTGGCAGAGGAAAGATGAACATGTTGTTGTTGTCAGGTGCCATCGAGTCAGAACCGAACCATAGCGACCCCATGCACAGCAGAACGAAACAATGTCCGATCCTGAGCCAACCTCACTATCGCTGCCACACTTGAGTCCATCAATGATGCCACCTTGCCAATCCATCTCG
>NW_006408737.1:2076954-2077473 GCF_000296735.1 Chrysochloris asiatica
CCCCAGCTTGATAAATGCTGACCATGTTCTTCCCTTTTGGTTTTCTAACTCTAAATCTTTGCATATTTTATTATAGTATTTGGTTTTATCTTCTCGATAAAAGATGAAGATAGCAGGAGAAAAAGGGAGGAACTCAAGAGTTAAAGTGAGTAGTGTTAAAAGTCTTAACTGATGTGGCACTGAAGGATCAGTAATGCACTGCAGACCACAAGGTCAGCAGTTCAAATTCACCAGTTGCTTCTCAGAAACTCTATACAAGGTCACTGAGTGGGAATCTACTCAACAGCACTTAACATCAAAAACAACATTGTCAATGATACTACATGGAGGGTACTGCAATCATTATAATGAAGTATATGATTTGTTTAAATTGATAATGTGCTCTGTAAATCTTCACTGAATTCACAAGTTTAAAAAAAAGTTAGAGAACAAACAAGATGGCGGATTGGGTAGACGTATAGCAGAGAGCTCCGCCAACAACAACACAGAATACCTGACCAAGCAGGCTCAGGGGATGGT
>NW_006408737.1:2080900-2155935 GCF_000296735.1 Chrysochloris asiatica
TTGAAAAAAAAAAGTTAATAGTTAAAAGATAATGCAATTTTTCCACAAACTTTTTCAAATCCCTTCATATACACAATTGCTGTTATTTATTATGTAATTTCCTAAACTGATTGAGGATTAGCTTTAGATTTGGCTCCAGGCCAATACTGTGATTCTGTAATTACAGGTTAGCAGCTGTACTTAGGGTATAGCCTTGGGGAGAACTCTTTATTGACAGTCATTCAAGAAGAATCTGAAAAGATGGGATATTCTCTAGTGGGGAAATAAAATATACCACCTACAGTGGAGTCCTGGTGTGGCGCTATAAGATAAGCACTGGACTACAAGGCTGATTTGAACTTTAAGGCTGGTGGTTCAAACCCACCAGTAGCTCCTATACAGAGTTGCTCTAAATCGGAATCAACTCAATGGCACTTAACAACAACAACAAAGTGGCAGCTTAGGTTTCTAATAAAGAAAAATAAAGCAGCAAAAAGAAACAGGCAATAAGAAAGATAGGGGAAAAACTGAGAAGAGAGGAGGCACAACACACACACAAAAGAGTAAACAGTGAGGTTTCTTCCAAGTCCAAGCTTTTACTTTTATTTTTTTAAAGTCTGATAGAAATTTTAATTACATTTTACATGGTATTTAGTGCATTTTGTCCAAAAAGGGTATGTTTTTGGGTCATTTGTAAAAATAACAGAGGCTTTATACTAAGAAAAAAAAACCTTGCAAGAAATAATAAATAAGTCAACACAAAAGACCAGGTGACATAAGAATAGTATATTAATCAATATATTTTCTTTGTATTTACAATAAATCCATTTGTTAATACTGTGATAGAAAAAATAATGAATCAATAGACACTATGTCATAGAAACAGGCTTTGAGGATGATCATACACAATAAAAACATACAAGGTTTTTCCCCATAGCTAAAGTACTTTTCAACATAGTAACAAGCTTCAGTAAAGGTAAAACAGACAGAATTTAGATTGATGATGTCCTAGAATCATGGAATCAAGGACATGATCATTAAGCAGCAAAAAAGAAAAAAAGCTATTTAGGACTTTCTAGGACTATTTATATGTATTAGTTACCATGTGAGTAGTTAATTTTACTTTGTGAATTAGAAAAGGTGAAAACACTAAATTGGGAAGCTGCATTGTCAAAAGCAGCCCCGCTTCCAAAAAACGTCAAGAGAAATGAAACTATGAATTCTTTTAGGAACATCATGCATAAAAGGACAGCACATAATACATACCATAATAGGCAAACTAATAAATAAATGAGGTAAAATTTACAGTCATGGGATCAAACAATTTACTATATTTAACCACTTAAGAAAAAAACTATGTTATCATTAAGTTTCTGTTTCAAAATATAAAGTTGTACAACTAACACATAAGACTGATGTCTTTTAGATCCCCTTCTGAGCTAGCAAAGGAGAGCTCTATAACAAAATATTATCTGAATATAAATTATTAACATCAAATATAATAGTTATTGTATCATCTCCATTTTGTATATGCACAGTGGAAATATTGTGAAAGCTGGATGAAAACAGACTAGTCAGAATTATAAATCTGAAACTAATCCATGATAAAAATCTAGAACTGAAAAAATTCACAAAATAGATGTAACTTGATATCTTTCCCATGTTCAGTGGTTCACTAAGATGCAAGATCTAAACAAAGTACCTCAAATGTAAAACGAAGAAGAAAAATGTAAATCTATTTTAAACTTGAAAGTCTATGAAAGAAGGTTGATCTTAGCCAGAACTACATATATTTTAAGAATTCAGAATCTGTTTTTTGTATATTAATTTTAATTATTAATGAAGTACAAGAGAAAAAAAACAGCCTTAAATGATCAAATCATGACTATGTATGGCTAATGAAATATAATAAACGAAATCAACCAGTTGGATCAAGAATTTCCTACCATGCTGCTGGTACTGACCTGCAGCTCCCCTTTATATAGTGATTGAGAAGATGCTCACCATAACCACTGAGAGCACTTGTCATAGGGGTATCATTTCTTTCTCTGGCACTTAAATACATTATTTTAACTGTTCAAGTGAAATTTTTATTTTATAAATTTATCCTTTCAATTGTTTAAGAGGTGATTTTAAAATATAAATGGATATGCCTGCTAATATTGAGATGATGATGAAGAGGATGATAGTGGTGGAAAAACGAATACCCAGACGACTTTTTTTACTCAAATTTCTGCTTTAGTTTTTTGTGGAAAATGGCTGGCAGGATGGAAAGAACAGCCAAAATCATCAGAACAAACACTGAGTTCCAGGAAACAGCCTCCCCCGCTGTTGTGAGCTGGTATAGTGTTGTTCCTGCTTTGATAGCTATAAAAGAGGGAGGTGCGACCCCTGAAATAAAAAATGAAAATCACATTAAAATCATTGGTTTCTATCTATACATTTTTGTGTGTGCATAAAACTTAAAGAATACAGCTAGTTCCATTTTGAAAAAAAAAAATCATAAAATATTTAAGTAATACAAGAAAATCTAAAGGATAATGAATTTTAAAACTCAAGAAAATAACTGTACAGTATTTTCAACAGTTTTTAAATAAAAGAAATGTGTATTGATCAGTTAATTTCAACTTTAGGAAAGAGTGGTGTATATGAGCAAAGTTCTAGTTTGAAGGATGATCATCAAAGCATTATGTAAATAAGGGTGGGAGGGAGTAGATAGTATTTCACAGGTTAGAGGATAGACATATGTAAGCTCAGGTGATGGGGAGGGCAATATACAAGGAGGGAGAGGGCAACAGGCAAGAAGAGGAAGCATAAGAACAATGAAGATGGGGACAACTTAGGGAGGGTAGAGGTTAAGTAGTAACTTATACACAACCTTGGAACACACAGTGTTCTGTGATACAGGGATTGAGACATAGTCTGAATGGGTAAAAAAGGTGGAAAACATGTTTAGGTTGTTTGACTGTCATGTAGATATTGGTGTTTCCTGCCTACTATTATAAAATAAACATTTAAGTGTGATAGAAATGAATGTTGGGAATTATAATTAAAGAAAAGTTTCTAAGTCTGTCTTTAGCCCTATAACTGATTGGATTTGCTAAAAGGGGAATTAGAATTTGCCAAGGGAAATAGGCTTCTTGTTAAGCTTTTGAAGAGTACGGGACCTTAGGTGGAATCCTGAACTCCACCCAGAAACCTGTGAGTTGATACACTGCCACTTGAAAAGACATGCAAACCAAACCAGAACTGCTGGGTGCACATTAGAATCTTATTAAAAGAGACATGCAGAGAGAAGAACAAACAAGATGGCAGGCAGGTAGAAGTGCAGTGAGAAGCTCCATCAGCCACAACACAGAATACTAGACCAAGCAGGCTCAGGGGATAGTCCCAGAACTCTGAACCACATCTAAAGAAATATTGAGAAAGTTGGAAGGCTTACAGCCAGTGGAGTTTGTAGCGGAAACAAGAAATCCAGCGCTTTCTAATCCAAGGTGCTCAGAGATTTACATACGTGGCAGCATCACCCAGAACTTCATCAACAAATAGAAGAGTTGAGAACAGAATAAAACTGTAAGAACAAATTCCATGGATCTGGGAGGTTAGTCTATGATCAAAACAATTACAATGTGAAAGAAGGTAAACACAGAGGAACAGAGATCTAGGTAGTAAGAAGGTCATGTAGATTATAGGATAAAATAGACTGTCTTAAATGGAGGGAAAAGTCAATGGACTATAAGGTAACCACAACAGTGGGGTTGGGGTGGGGGGTTTAGGTGGAGGTGGAGGTGGAGGAAGATAATGGTAGAGCACAGAATAAGGGCGGACACATCATAGTTCAGGTGTAGGGGAGAGTAATACAAGAAGGGGGAGGCGGCGGAAGAGCAAAGTAGATAGGGGAACACTGAGACAGGTTTGCATGGCATAGTTTGAAGAGGGAAAATAATACCAAGATGCTTGACTGTCTTATGAATATTGGTCTTCCTTGCCTACTATTGTAAAATAGACACTTGAGTGGGACAGAAAGGCATGTTGGGAAACATGATTACAGAAAACCTGTAAGCCTGTCTGCAGTCTATAACTGACTGGAATACCTAAAAGGGGTTCTAGAACTTGCCCAATGAATTACGCCTCTTGCAAAGCCTTTGCAGAGTATAGGACCTTAGGTGGAAGCCTGAACCCCATCCAGAACCTTATGAGGTGGGACATCCCTACTAGAAAGGACAAGTAACCAGCCAGGAACAGTTAGAGCAACAGAAGATACATCTTCAAAGAAAGATTATCAGGAAAAACCCAAAACAAAATGGCAGTATGACTGGCTACTACAAGAACCATGCTGTTTGCCAGGAAGCCATCAAGGCAAGCAATCAAGTTCCTTCAGGACAACCCTGCCTCTAAGACTGAAACTCAAAGGGAACACACGAGCAGGCATGTAAGCTTGCTAGTGACCACATTGGTCTACTGGTGAGTGAAAGAGGGGGAAAGGCAGCAATGAAGAAATGGACTGAGTTCAACCATGGTGCATTGACTCCTGTTGACCTGGAGATGACAGAAGAGGAAGGGCTGGTTGGTCCAAAGTGTGGTGAGACCTGTTGTTGTGTTGTTGTTATGTGCCGTGTAGTCAGTTCCGACTCATAGCGACCCTGTACAGGGTTTCCGAGGCTGTAAACCTTTACGGGAGCAAAAAGCCTCAACCTTCTCCCACGGAACAGCTGGTAGTTTTGAACTGCTGACGCTGAGGTTCGCAGCCTGATTCGTAACCACTACGCTATCAGAGCTGCTTCATGGAGGTAGTAACCCTAAATACAAACAGAGAGGGAAAGACTCTTCACATCAAGTATCAATGCTATCCCCTCTGTACATGGGGTATATACGGATGGGCAACTTAAGACATTGGCTACCTAAAATGAGGGGGCGATAAAGGCACGAAGTGACTGGCTTACAAGGTTTCAAGGGGGAGCTTAGTTTAATAGTGTGTGGGGAAAGAAAGAGTCTCCACTGAATAGTTTTCATCTTGTCTAGATGGGTCTGGTTGAAAGAGATGGGGGATAAGAGTCTTATGTTTCAATAGTGAATAATTGTTATCATGACTAATTGTGACTCTCACAATTGTAGAGGTAGAAGTTTTGTAACAAAAACAGCCGAGTGGTTAATCTTAAACAGTCCAGAAACAAAGGACCCTAGGATCATTAAGGGAGAAGAGCACAAGTGGAATGCGAGACCTTATCCAGAAAAGCAGTGCCACCAGAGATGGAGGCAGAGATGCAGACATGGAGAAAGGGAGCAGCTGAAGACTCTAGATTCATGGGAAGAGAGAGACTAAGAGCTGGCGGCCAGGAGGCAGACTTTGTAGAATGTGCCCTTTGGTGGTGTAAATTATTATATATGCCTGAGTGTTTAAAAAGAAAAGAGCTAAAGTGAACAGAGAGAAACACTGTTAACTGATGGTACATGGAGGGGATTATAAGCATTGTAATGAAATATGGTATATGATTTGTTGAATATAAAACTGATGATCTGCCCTGTAAATTTTTACTCAATACACAATAAAAAACTTAATAATAATAATAAAAAGATGCAGATAAAAAAAAAAAAAACACAAAAAAAACTAAACTGCACTGAACCATGTGGAAAAATCTCTACAAGAAAATAACCTTTCATGACTTTTGCCAAAAAAATAAAAATAAAGAGAGAAAGAGAGAGACATGCAGAAAAAAAGCAGACTGTTCGGTTGTTAGAATATCAAGCAGGCTGTTTGTTTTGGAGGCATCAAGGCAAGAAAATTCAGCTCATCAGGGACAACCCGCTTCTGAGAGTAAACCTCAAAGGGAACCTGTGAGCAGTCTAGTATGCTTGTTGGTGACCACCTGGGTCTACTTGTAAGTGGAAGTGGGGATAATGCAGCAATGAAGACATGGGCTGAGTTTGGCCATGTTCCATAGACACCTGTTGACCTAGAGATGAGAGAGAAGACGAAGGCTTGGCTGGTCTGAAGTTTATGGAGGTGTGTGAACTCGTAAGCTCATGGGCATCGACTTAGTCACTGGGAGCTAGAGCTGAGAGTGAAGCAGCCAGCTGGTCTGAAGAGGAGGGAGTCATGGATGAACTCCAGGACTTGCATCTAGTACCCATTTTACCAAGTTTGGGTGGCTAGCTGATAAGAACTCGACCAGATGAACACTGTGAGCAACTGTAAATGCTACATACAATTTGATGAACTGAACCTTTGCTTATGGATACAGTTGCTCAAAATTCCAACCAGAATGGAAAGATTATTCATATCAAAGAACAAGCTAGTTTCCTCAGTACACTGGGTTGATAGGGATGAGCAATCTAGATATTGGCTTTTAAAATTGGAGGCTGTAATGGCACGAAGTGGCTGGCTTACAAGCTTCCATGAGTGTGCTTAGGTTCAGAATGAGGGGGGTAAGGCAGAATAGTTTTTCTCTTCTGATGGATCTGGTGAAAGGAGATAGGGGATGATGCTGATAGGATTTTATGATTCATTTGTGAGTAATTGTTTAAAGGATTAATAATGATTGTCACAACTGTAATTTTCGAAGATGCGTAATTAAAAGGGGGGAGTAGTTAATCTTTCATTTCAGGAACAGATGATCCCAGGACCATCAAGAAGGAATAGCATGAGTGTAGTGTGATATCCTGTGTAGAAAAGTGGCGACAGCCGAGTTGGTGGCAGAGGCGATGGCATGGAAGATAGAGCAGCTGTGGGCTCTAGGCACATGGAATGAGTAAGGCTGTGTGTCTGCAGGCAGGAGACTGGTTTGCAGAATATACCCTTAGGACATTTAAATGAGTATAGATTTTTTGTTTTGTATGTGTCAATCAAAGATTTTTGCTTTGCTCATTTGTGAAATATAAGACCTAAAAGGGAAGGCACAGGGAGGAAGTAGGATAACTTGTAGCGAGGGGATTGTAATCATTGAGAAGAAACAAAGTATATAATTTTCTGAATGTTAAGCTGATGATCTTGTCTTTTAACCTTCACTCAAGTCACAATAAAAAAGTCTAAATAAATATAGCATTATATAAAAACTCTGCAAACAATATAAATGCTCAGAAGTAATGTTTAATAAATTGTTGCTTTGTTGTTGTTGTTGCTGTTAAGTGTCGAGTTGGACTCATAGTGACCCTGTATAGGGTTTCCAAGGAATGGCTGGTGAGCTTGAACTGCTGACCTTGTGGTCCAGTGCTTAGTCTACAGCCCCACCAGGACACTTGATTAAAAAAAGTCTAAAGTACAAATAACTCAGTACAGGATACACTGACATGGAATGATGCTCAAAACGGAGCAGGATATATCCAAGAATATGGACTACTGGTATACAGCACTGCAGGACAAGCACTGGACTAACCAAAGTTGGTAGTTCAAACCCACCAGCTGCTTCTTGGAAACTACAGGCTTGATATGAGTTGTAACAGACTCAACTGCACTTAACAGAAACATACAAGAGCAGACACAGAACAATCACATTTTATTAAACAGTAACTTTTGTCAAAGCTAACCAAATCTCCAGCTATTTGACCTGAAAAATACAGATAGAAACAAAAGTCTCCTCTGATTCGACCAGTATGACAGTATTTTTTAAAAATCCAAAACTACCCAAACTGAAATAATTTTTGTCAATGAACTGTTGTTGTTAAGTGCCTTTGAGGTGGTTCTTCTCAATGAATAAGTAGCAACAAATAAATGATTTTGGTTACTTTTTTCAAAAAGATTTATTGTTCAGATTAATTTAAACTTTAATTTATCAGATACTCAACATATGAAAAATCTGTTCATTTTGTTGGAGTCTAAAGCAAATCAACTTAAAAAGGTATAATCTTAATAAAGAAACATCAGAATTCACTACTTTCAAACCTTAAATGTAACCAAGACCTTTTGCAGATCTTAGTTTCCCTATAGTTGAGTAATACCGAAAATAAATGTTGATTTCAAATAAAAAAATAAGATAACTTTTTGACTGAAAATCAAATTAAGGCTTAATAATCCAGCACTTGAATAGAAGACAAACGAAAAATTACTCAAAAAAGGCTTCTTGTGTTTTCTCTCCAGTGAGACAAAAAATAGCGCTTAAAAGTTCCACATAATTAAAACAGTATCCAGTAGAACACGATCTTATTTAAAGAGGCAAAACAAAACACCCTATACCAACATATTCTAACAACTTCTGAGCCCTGCACTGGTACCAGGGTATTTTCATATCTGCAAAGAGCACACAATCTAGCCTGCTTACTGTTGTCAGATAAGGACACAATGAGCTCAAACAGAGTATGGACAATAGGTCTTACCTAGAAAAGTGCCAATAAAAAAAACTTTCAGTGGCACATTTATCACAGGAGAAGTAATATTAATAAACCAATTAGGCAAAAATGGCGTTATCCTCAAAAATATAATATAGTTAATAAGATGCTCTCTATGACGTTCAACCTGTGATTTAAAAAAAAAAGAATTTAAATTAAGAAAAGACCAATCTTAAAATTATAAAATACCTTATATCAAATTCTTATCCCTGATAATTCACTCAACAGAACTGGCCAAATTTATCCAAGAGAAATGATTTAAAAAGGAGCTTGAACATTACAATGAATTATTTATTCAATGTTCATTATCAGAACTAAATAACATGAAAGTTTTTCAAAATTGTGCTTTACGCTTAATCTTAAGAAAGATGGTTCTAGATGAACTTAAGTTGTGATAGCTCAACAGTAACATATTAAACTTGAAATGTCAAAATTAAACTAATACGTTAATTAGACGTAAGATACACATCAAGTACCAACTTTTTAATACCTTCAACAAATCCCCTACTATGTAAAAGGCTAGTTAGTACAGGACATTGACAAATCTAGCTAAAAAAAAAAAAATAGTGATAATTTTTATTTTACGTTTTACAATATATATCATGAGTAAAATAATAACTGGTAAGTTAAATAGGTACAATGGAAACATTTAGCTGATCAAATATAAACACTGATAAGTTTATATTTCCTTTGAATAACTAATATAGTCACAGAAAACTAAGTCATTCCAAAGATAAATATACATATAAAACTATTTTCATATTCAGTGCATAAACCTATTTTAATATTCAGTGCATTAGACCTTGTGATTCAAACTGACTGCAGTCTAGTGTACCCACAGCACCATACCAGGACTCCACATGTGGTATAGTGAGAAGAAAACTAGACTATAAGCCTAGAACCTTGCTTTATAAGTAAATGATTGTAATTTGGAGCAAAATATTTAATACCTTTTTATTTCCTAATCTGTAAAACAAAGAGCTAAGGCAGGATGATCTCTCTAAACTTACTGTGAGATTCAACAGGCTATGATTCTTCTGATTCCTTACAAAAATAAAATTCTAGTAGCAATGCTATGTTCATTTTAGAATATGTAATTTTATAACATTTTAATTTAGTTACATACGATTTTATTTTTAAATTTCAAAATGATAGTGCGTGCTACCTTTCCTACTTCTCTATTATTTTCCACAGGTGTGCTGGTAGTGCAATGGTTAAGCACTTGATGGCTAACAAAGAGGCCAATGATACCAACCCATCAGACGTTTGATGCAAGAGAAAAGACCTGAAAACCTGCTCTACACTGCCCTATCATAGAGCTGTTATGAATCAGAATTGACTTAAAAGGCAATCCACAACATTGCTACATCAATCCTTCCCATTAACTTGGGCCATACCTTATCACAAAAAGATAACTTGATTTCATTTTAAAAGAATGTGTAGTTTGGAACGAGAGAATACAACTAATTTTTTCCCAATAATGCGACGTAATATATTCCTGTACATACTGTAAAATGTATTTATATAAATATATTCTTCACAAATTTGTTCAGCTAAAAGTTTTTTCAGTCTGTTTCAACATGATATACACTGAATAAAGACCTATTAAAGTTCTAATAAGCATTTTCTTGATCTGTACATTTTTTTTTGTCATCAAGTCAATGAGCTCACATAGAGAAGGGAAGGTTATGTGAAGACAGTGGCCGAGACTGGAGTCATACAACTACAAGCTAAGGAACACCAAAGATTGCAGGAAGTCACCAGAAAATAGAAGAGGGAGGAAAGGATACTTGAGAGACAGCATGACCCTGATGCCACCTTGATTTCAGACTTTTAAAATCCAGAACTATATGAAGAGAATAAATTTCTGTTGTGTTAAAATACCCAGTTTACAACAATTTGTTACAGAAGATTTTTTTCATACCCTGGGCATCCCACTTAAAAGTACTCAAAAGATTGCCACTTAACTATGTGTCCCTGAGTTCATTTTCAAACAGCTTCTCCTGGGGCTTTTGAAAACAAGTATAGGAGCATAGCAACACAAACTGTTAACTGTACTGTAGTGCTTATATTTACCATTGCAGATCTGAGCAGATCCTGGCTAAAGGTAGCAGCCATTTCCATTGGTAAAATACATTAAAAGAGTTGGTACACAATGATAACATGCTTTACTAACACAAAATAGGTGCTCACACATGTGATCTTCTAACATGGACACTTTAGGTGCTATACACTGAACACTCAGCTAGCCAAAGAGTTAAATGAAATAATTTAGAAATACATATTTACCTGCTGGGACCATTTCATTGCTTTCTCTGTTAGATATTTATACACAACTGGTCTCCCAACTAAATAGGAGAGCATGTAGCAGAATGAGGCACCAAGTCCAGAACACTGGAAAATAAAAAGCAGTCATAAACATTTTGTATTTTTTCATGATATCCACATGGATAGTCACCTAACGAAACACCCAACTAGTTTACTTTTGCGGGGGGGGGGGGGGGTTGGAATAGAAAAGGATACTATAACCATCTCTTCTGCACAGAAGGAAGAACCTAGTCTCAAACCAAATCCTAAAGTGGTTATAACAAACTGGCACTTGTGGTTAAATTCAGTGGTAAGGGTGATAGCTAATGTTCAAAGAGACAGGCCTTTTCTATAAGAATAAAATTTGAAATGACAATTTATTTTCAACTACTATGCTTGCAACTATCTCCTTCCACCTAAACTCTGGAACTTAATTCCCTGTGTCTACCAATAGTCTTAACTGTATTAAAAAGGTAGAAAAGGCAAAAGCATAACCTTTAAATGCAATTAAGTCTATGATAATTTTAGGAGAAAAGAGGAAAGAAAAAAAAAACCTTAAGAGTCCTGGTGTGGCATTACAGGATAAGCACTGAACCGCATGGCTGGCAGTTCACATTCATCAGCCACTCCTTGGAAACTCTATACAAGGTTGCTATGAGTTAGACCTGATTCAACAACAACTACTACTCTAATATTAATTTCCTATTTAAATTAAGCAGCTTATACTAACAGATTAGTGGGACTAAGATCATCATCATTGCCATTCCATTTAAAGCTATTTTTGTCCAATCTCCCAGTTTTATTTTATATACTTACCAAACAAACAAGAAATAAGGCTAGTGGAAAGGGATAAAGAAACCCTGAGAGGATGCTGAGAAATATAGAGCCTGGAATAGCAAACGTCTGCAAACTGTTAACTTCTAAGTTAAGGATGAAAACATAATTAAATGGAATTTTTAAAAAGAAAAGATAAGTCAAACAATTTCAGTATTAAAAAATAAGACAAAATTACATACAAGTTTTTAAAAAATATGAAGTCATTAATTTCTTATCAGTAAACCTCTTAATTTGAGTATTTACGAGTCAGAGTTTCCTTTACTTATGTCCTCATTTCAATCTCCTCCTTCCCTTGGGTTCTTTCTTTCACCTTTCACTTCTTGCTCTTTCACAGGATTCCTCCTGTACAAAACCACTCAAGATATCTGCAAACTAGAATAAAAATCTAGGCTTTCCTCACGCAGGTATCCTATTCAACTTCTCATCTTCACTTTCTCACTATTAGAGTTTCTTCTTGACCCCTTGCAGTAAGCTTACCTATCCCACCATTCTATTTGAATTTCCTCCTGACCAAAATCAATGGGGCTTTTTTGTTTGTTTCTTGCAACAGGATGTTTGCTCCTATAATGATTTTGCATAAGATAAGACCTCTTGCAAGAAACTCAGGCAGCTGTACTTTTCTTCTTCTGTTTTTGTTAGGTGCCATCTAGTCAATACCAACTCATAGTGACCCTATGCACAACAGAACAAAACACTGCCTGGTCCTGGGCCAACCTCACAATTGTTGCCACCCTTGAGCCCACTGATGCTGCCACTTTGTGAATCCATCTCACTGGGGGTCTCCCTCTTTTTCTCTGACCCTCCACCTTACCAAACATGATATCCTTCTCCAGTGACTGGTCCCTCCTAACAATATGTCAGAAGTATGAGAGACGAAGTTTGGCCATCCTGGCCTCCAAGGAGCACTCTGGCTGCACTTCTTCCAAAAAAAATCTAGTTGTTCTTTTGGCAGCCCATGGCACTTTCAAATTTCTTCTAATTACATATAATTTCATGTTAAGTTTTTTCTCTCTCACCCGCAACATTCTGTGAGACATATTCTTCTCCCTTTCCTCTGATAAATTCAGTGATTTCCATGGCTTCAAAAATCACCCAAATATAATTCTATTTTCCATAAATTTTTTTGAAGTCCCCATATATTCCAACTGACACCCAAGAAATTAAAATGCTATTACAGAAATTTATAGGAGAAAAAGTTTTAATCATAAAGCTCACAAAGCAAAAGAAATTCAGGAATACACTTTGAGTGAATTAACAAAGTAACTAATTTGTCTTTTTAAAGTAAAAGCTGGTTTTAAAAATATGATGATTACTTTCACAATATGAAGAGGTAATGTCTTTTGCAAAATAAGGTAGGATTGAAATAAAAAGATAAAACCAAAATTTAATAGCTATCTAACAGATTGGAAGATAATCACCAATAGCATATGCAGTTTAAAAATATGCAGAAAGAATAAGGTTATTTTAAGTACAACTTATGTTTATTATAAAGCAAAGAAACACGTACTAAGGATTTTAAGAAACATTCATATTCTTTGTACCAACAATTCTTGTCTCAGGAATTTTCCCAAAGGAAACAACTGATTGGAAGATACAAAGCATATGAACCATGAGATTTGTAACACAGTATCTATTAAAACAAAAAAGTTAGAAATATATATCTCCAAAAGTAACAACATGATTTAAAATTATGACATGGAGACTATTCATTCAAAATAATTACTTTGAATAGAATAGAGAAAGAAAATGCTTACAAATAAGCAAAATTAAAACAAATGCTAACAAATATATGCATATATAATTACTTTAATTAAGTAGATAGAATTTTTCCAATTTAATTTTCTGAGGTTTTATTTAATCTTGTTATATATACTGCATTAACAATTTCTTAAAAGTCAAGTAGACCTTTTAAAAACTTTTTCTTGAACAAAACTAGAAAATATTTTTTTGGCTAAAAGGATACAATATATACGTAGCAAAATAAGCTACAAGTACTTGTACATAAAAGGTGTCCTTATATTTGGACAAAACTTTTCCTAGAGCCTTGGCGTCATCCATATCTCTGGGAACCTTCATGGTTACTCTTTCTTCTCTAAAGAAAGAAAATTAAAGTATAAAATTTTAAAACAGAATTTCTGCAAGATAATAACAAAGTCAAGTTCAAAATATGAAATTTTATCCAAAATGATTTGATGTCTTGATATTAATATTTAAATTGATAGTTTTTAAGTTAAAAGGTTTATAAATGATTTAATTTTAAACATTTTAATTAAAAATTTCATGAAACATCTAATCTATATATGAAAGTTCAGAATGAGTCAACCTACAGGTTAAAAGGAATACTGCAATATCAGTTTATATTTTAAATTAAATACAAGCTACAATCACTGATGCCAGAATATTAAAAACACACTTAACATCATTTTGGGTAATCTTTGTAAGTTATAGTCAATAATCAATTTCAACTAAAATTAAGTAAAATTTAAAAAGAATTCACAAGTTTATACCCTTTTTCTGGAATATCCCAATTCAAAGTTCACAAAAAAAGTAACTTTTCTCTATGAAGTCTCCTTTAAATTGCCTTGTTTGGAAATGAACAGTTGCTTATAAAAGCTTTAAATAATCATATCCGACCATCTTTGTATTTGCATACAGTATGCCCGTATGGTCATACAATGAAATTTAACTGACACTGCGAAACAGTGATAGATTGCTACTTTCCATAAAATTGGTGATGAGCGAAACTAGCTTTTCTCATTTCAACAATTTAAAACTCAGTGTGCCCAGACACCTGCATACATATGCACACATACATATATAGACATAAATTTATACAGAGAGAAAGAAACAGAATATCAAAGTACATTAATTCTCAGAGCAGGTTAGAAGCAAAGACAACCTTAATCTATAGTCTGTATACTTTCCCACTATCAAGTAGCTCTCAATTCCTTACTCCCCGATCAACAACAGAAAATATCTACATTCATTCATACTAATAATAACTAACAAATTGGCACAATGGTTAAACACTCAGCTGCTAACAAAAAAGTGGGTGATTTGAACCTACCAGTAGCTCTGCGCTGAAAAAAGAACACGGTCATTTATTCCCATAAAAATGATACCCTAGGGCAGTTCTGGTAGCGTAGTGGTTACGAATCGGGCTGCGAGCCTTAAGGTCAGCGGTTCGAAACTACCAGCCGCTCCGCGGGAGAAAGATGAGGCTTTCTACTCCCGTAAAGATTTACACCCTCGGAAACCCTGTACAGGGTCGCTATGGGTCGGACCCGACTCGATGGCACTTAACAACAACAACAACAGGGCAGTTCTATTTTGTCCTATAGAGTTGCTATCCGTTGGAACTGGCTCAATAATAACTGTTGTAGCACTGTAAGAGAAGCACTGGACTACTAACAATAGTTCCTGGAAAATCTAATACAGGGTCACTAAGAGTTGGAACTGACCTGACAGCACTAGCACTACCAACATTTCTAAGGAGCAATTACATCTATACAAGAAATCAACACTTTAAAATCAAAATAACTAAAGTTTTTTAACTATTACATTTAAGCATAAAGAATAGTGAAGGAAAATAATTAAGAAGAAGCAACAGGAATCTTCTGGTACTTTGAAATTACATCTCACAGCTATCCATTTGATTTTCATATTAAGTTGGCCCTGGTAGAAAGTCTAACTATATTCCAGTAGTCCCTCATGTAATCCAGGGCCAGCCTGATATGAAAATCAAATGGATAGCTTGTGAGATGTAATTTCAAAGATTTCTGTATTGTATTTGTCAGCATAATTGAGTCAAATTTGTTTAAAAATATCTATAGTCTTTCAATTTTTTATTTAGTGTTATTATGCTGGTTTGCTATAAAAATATTTATATATTTGATAATTGGATGTTGCTCCTGACCCTACTGGAGGTATTACATAATTTATATGGAGATAATTTATAGGAGTCCTGGTGTGGCGCTATGGGTTAGTACACTGGACTGCAAGGTTAGTTAGAGCTGCAAGGTTGGCAGTTCAAGGTCACCAGCCGCTCCTAAGAAACCCTATGGGTCGGAACTGACTCAATAACACTTAACAACAACAACAATTTCACGTTACCTTTCCAAACTGGAAAATGCTAAATTCTGAAACACATTTTACTCTAATGCCTTGGTTAAGAAATTGCGGACCTGTACAAAATATATATCTTCTACACAGTCAACTTCAATATGAAAAGTACCTATTCAGACCACATCATTTGGGAAAACAGGGAAAAGAAAAAGAGCTAAGAAACAGGAATGTGGTAAGAAGAGAAATTAATGAAAAATCTCACAGAGAGCCAAAACGCTTATTTAGAAAGAAGTCTTCAAACAAAAGTACATAGATGGCGTTGCTACAAACCATGATAATGACACACAATCACCATGACAGTTGTGTTGTTTAACAATAAGCTTAAGTTTTTAATTTTTACCCACTTTTATATATCTATAAATGTCTAGAAATGATCAGTGTCTCTTTCATTATACTTACTCACTAAGCTGGGGAAAATTTTTATATACCAGAAACATAACAAAAGCTGCAGATAAGAAAATGGACACCAATATAAGGAGTGACGTTCTTGCTGACCCAGCTTCTGCCCGGGCTTTCTCTGAAAGGAAAAAAAAACTATCATTAAGATAAATATAAGGGAAGACATTATTTCAAGTCAACAAGTAGTTTCCTTAAATGCTTTCTTCCCAGAACACAGTTCATACGTCCATCCAAAGCTTTGTACAACAGCAAATATTTACTACTTTAAAATATCTAAAGTTTATTACACAGGCGATATATTCATTTTATAAGCATGGAAAAAAATACACATAAAAAACTTCCAAACTTAAAAGACTGATTTGTTAATAAACCAAAAGAAAAAAAGAACTTTTTAATACTATAAATGCTATCACTGACTTCCAATTTTATATATCTATATTGAGAAGCACATCACTTTGTCTGTCAGTATGTCATACTGTAATAGATGGTGATGACCAGACAGGTGATCCATGGTGACCAAGTAACAGTGGGGCTTTCAAACTATGACAGACTAGGAAGAAGGAGACACAGACTATGTCTGAATAGTTAGGCACTGAAAACCTAAGAACAGCAACAAAACATATTCAGATACAGTGTCAAAGACGAACACCTCAAGTTGGAAGGCACTCAAAACACAAGTGGGAAAGAGATGTTTCCTCAAAAGCAGAGTTGGAGGACAACTCATTACAAATTTGCAATATGAATATGATACACCTTGTTTCTGAAAGCAGAGAATACCAGAAGGATGTTTACCTATGCTTTACTGACTACGCGAAGGCTTTCAATTGTGTGGATCATGACAAGCTATGGACAACACTGAGAAGTATGAGTATTCCAGAACACTTAATTGTACTTCTGAGAAATCTGTACCTGGAACAAGAAGCAGTTGTTCGAACAGAGCAGGGGAACACTGAATGGTTTAAAATTGGGAAAGTTGTGCGACAAGGTTGTGTTCTTTCACCATACTTATTCAATATGTATGCTGAGCAAATAATACGAGAAGCTGGGTTCTATGAAAAACGTGGCGTCAGGATTGGAGGAAGACTCATTAACAACCTGCGATATGCAGATGATACAACCTTGCTTGCTTAAAGTGAAGAGGATTTGAAACATTTACTGATGAAGATCAAAGAGCACAGCCTTTGTTACGGATTGCATCTCAATGTCAAGAAAACAAAAATCCTCACCACTGGACCAATAACAGCATTCTTATCAATGGAGAAAAGATTGAAGTTGTCAAGGACTTCATTCTTCTTGGATCAACTATCAACACTTGCAGAAGCAGCAGTCAAGCGATCAGACGATGTATTGCATTGGGCAAATCTGCTGCACAGGAACTTTTTGAAGTATTGAAGAACAGAGATGTCAGCTTGAGGACTAAGGTACACCTGACCCAAGCTATGGTATTTTCAATAACCTCATATGGATGCGAAAACTGGACACTGAGTAAGGAAGATCGTAGAAGAATTGATGCCTTTGAGTTGTGGTGTTGGAGGAGAATACTGAAAGTGCCATGGACTGCCAAAAGAACCAATAGATCTGTTTTGGAAGAAGTGCAGCCAGAGTGCTCCTTGGAGCCAAATGGCTAAGCTTTGTCTCTCATACTTTAGACATATTGTCTGGAGGGAATAGTTGCTGGAGAAGGATGTCATTCTGGGTAAGGTGGAGGGTCAGAGAAATAGAGGAAGACCCCCAACGAGATGGATTGGCCAGGTGGCATCATTGATGGACTCAAGTGTGGCAGCGGTAGTGAGGTTGGCCCAGGATCTGACATTGTTTCGTTCTGCTGTGCATGGGGTCACTATGAGTCGGTTCCGACTCGATGGCACCTGACAACAAACAACACCACCTTGTTTGCTAGAAGCAAAGAGGACTTAAAATATTTACTAATGAATCAAAGACTACAGCCTTCTGTATGGATTGCGCCCCAATATAAAGGAAAATCCTTACAACTGGGCCAATAAATAACATCTTAATAAATGGAGAAAAGCTTGAGGTTGTCAAAGACTTCATTTTGCTTGGATCCACAATGAATACCATGAAAGTAGCCATCAAGAAATAAAATGATGTATTGTAATAGGCGAATCTTCTGCAAAAGACCTCTATAAAATGTTCAAGAGCAAAGATATTAGTTAGAGGATTAAGGTGCGTCTGCCCCAAATGATGGTTATTTTCCATTGCCTCATGTGCATGTGAAAGTTGGACACTTAATAAGGAAGACCATAAAAGAATCAATGCATTTGAATTATGGCATTGTAGAAGAACATTAAAAATATCATGGACTGTCAGAAGAACATTCAAATCTGGATGACGGGACTTCATCTTTCATACTTTATAGATGTTATCAGGACGGACCAGTGTCAGGAGAAGGACATCACAGTTGGTAAAGTGGAGGGTCAGTGTAAAAGAGGAAGAACCCTAACAAGATGGATTGGCACAGTAGCATCAGTAATGAACTCAAGTGTAACAAGAATTGTGAGGATTGCGCAGGACCAGGTAGCGCTTTATTGTCTTGTGCATAAGGTCACTATGAGTCAGAACTGACTTGATGGCACCGAACAACACACAGAAGTGAATGGGCATATGTTTTACTTTAGTAAATATTGCCCACCAGTTGAGGGTATCACAGGACCAGGTAGTGTTTTATTCTATTATACATAGTGTTACTTTGAGTTAGAAACTAATCTATGTCACTTAACAACATCAGTATTTTGGGAAGGTTGGTGACTTAATCTTAGGAGAGATTAATTTATCAAGTACTTCAACTGTCAAAAGAATCCAGAGTCACCAATCCAACTGGTAAATGTTGTACTTTCTCCTTACCGCCAAGGATTTTGGCATGTAAACTGAACTTAAATTTTAGGGATGGTTCCATGATTCTAAGAATGAGACAGTTTGTTTGCATTCCCTTACAAAGTAATCTCAGTGTTACCTTAAAAATGACATGCTAGATATAAGAATGGAATGAAATCCAGAAAGCAGCAAGCAGAAGAATGAGGCGGTCACCAGTAGAGGAAGCCATGATTGCTTATTAACATAATACTCACTGAAGAGGAGGTGTTTCAATTTTCATTACCTACATTTACTGTTGGTGGTGTTGTTAGTTGCCATCCAGTTGGTCCTACCTCCTAGCAAGCCTAGGTATAACAGAAAAAAACACTGCCCAGTCCTGTGCCATCCTCACATTTGTTGCTATGACTGAGCCCACTGCTGCTGCCACTGTGCCAATCCATCTTCCTGGGGATCTGGCTTTTTTTCAAAGACCCTCCATTTGATGTCCCTACCAAGCATGATGTCCCTCTCCAGGAGGATTGGTCCCTCCTGATAATACAGCCGAAGTATACAAGAAGTCTCACTGTCCAGGTTTCAAAGAAGCATTTTAGCTGTACTTCTTCCAACACAGATCTGTTTTGTTCTTCTGGCAGTCCACGGCACCTGAATTCTTCTCCAACACCATATCTCAAATGCATCAATTCCCTTGTCTTCCTTAGTCACTGTTCAACTTTCACATGCATATGAGGCTTGGGTCAGGCACACCTTAGCCTTCAAACTAACACCGTTGCTCTTGAAAACTTTAAAGAGCTGATCTGCCCAATCCAATACGTCATTTGATTTCTTGACAGCTGCTTCCATGAGATTTGGTAGTGGATCCAAGCAAAATGAAGTATTTCACAACTTCAATCTTTTCTCCATTTACCATGATCTTATTTATGGTCCAGGAGTCCTGGTGTGGCGATATGGGTTAATGCATCAGGCTGCAAAGCTGTTTGAACTGCAAGGAAGACAATTTAAGTTCACCAGCTGCTCCTTGAAAACCCTATACAGGGTCACTATGGGTCGGAACCGACTCAATGGCACTTAACAACAACATTTATGGTCCAGTTGTGAGTATTTTTGTTTTATTTTATATATTATACTAAATATACACTGTTAACATTCAAGGGGTAGAAAAAAATGATAAGACTTTATTATTTCTAGTTTTCTGAGAACTTTGAGGACAAAGGACCCAAGTCATGGTATTTTCAATTGCCTCAATGTATAAGGGGGTTCCAAAAAGCTGGAAACATGGAATTAAAGATAATGGAACTTTTCCATTAATATTCTGAAACACCCTTGTACATGGTAAAGGATTGTAAGAGAAGAACATATTTGAATTATGGTGTTGGTAAAGAATATTGAATATACCATGGAAGAAACGTGTGCGACAGGGTTGTATTCTTTCACCATACTTATTCAACCTGTATGTTGAGCAAATAATCCAAGAAGCTGGCTTATATGAAGAAAAACGTGGCATCAGGATTGGAAGAAGACTCATTAACAACCTGCAATATGTAGATGATACAACCTTGCTTGCTGAAACTGAAGAGGACTTAAACCATTTACTGATGAAGATCAAAGAGCACAGCCTTCCATATGGATTACATCTCAATGTAAAGAAAACAAAAATCCTCACCACTGGACCAATAAACAGCATTCTTATCAATGGAGAAAAGACTGAATTTGTCAAGGATTTCATCCTTCTTGGAACAACTATCAACACTCATGGAAGCAGCAGTCAAGAAATCAAACGATGTATTGCATTAGGCAAATCTGCTGCACAATACCTTTTTAAAGTGTTGAAGAGCAAGATGTCAGCTTGAGGACTAAGGTGCACGTGACCCAAGCCATGGTGTTTTCAATAACCTCATATGCATGTGAAAGCTGGACAGTGAATAAGGAAGATCGTAGAAGAATTGATGCTTTTGAGTTATGGTGTTGGAGGAGAATATTATTCACAGTGCTATGGGCTGCCAAAAGAACAAAGAGATCAGTGTAAGAAGTGCAGTCAGAGTGCTCCTTGGAGGCTAGGATGGCCAAACGTTGTCTCTCATACTTCAGACATATTATCAGGAGGGACCAGTTGCTGGAGAAGGATATCATGTTTGCTAAGGTGGAGGGTCAGAGAAAAAGAGGACAACCCCCAACGAGATGGATTGGCCAGGTGGCAGCATCACTGGACTCAAGCATGGCAACAATAGTGAGGTTGGCCAAGGATCAGGCAGTGTTTCATTCTGTTGTGCATAAAGTCGCTATAGGTTGGTGGCACCTAACAATAACAACAATCAAAAGAATGGACAAATCTGTCTTGGAAGAAGAACAGCTACAACGCCACTTAAAAGTAAGGATGGTGAGGCTTCTTACACACTTTGGACATATAACCAGAAAAAACTAGTGCCTGAAGAAGGACATTATGCTTGGTAAAGCAGAGGATCATCAAAAAAAGGAAGACTCTCAAAAAGATCAACGGACACAGTGACAGCAACAATGAGTTCAAACATAGAAGAGATTGTGAGGATGGTGCAGGACTGGACAATAGTGTACATCAAGTCAGAACCAACTTGACGGTACCTAACAACAACACTTAAGAATGGAGCCACCACTATGTACCTTCTCTAACAATTGCACATAACTTTCACACGTTTTTATAAAGTACCCTAAACAACAAAGTAAAGGATTATCTGTATTCTTTTTTCATTAATTTTACAAATATTTCTTCATTAAAGTTTACAGAAACTAACATTCTCCCCGTATCGATCAAAGGGTCTAATCTCAATGCAGTTCTACTGTTACAATGATGCTCCAGCATTCTACCCTTCATTAAATACAGCGATGAAGTGGCCCAAGATTAACTACTTGACCCAAGTAAAAAGAGTTCATCATTGGCATATCAGATTTTCTCTTGAGAACTTGAACTAAGAGAAAGAGACATTGTTGCCCAGGCATAGTGTGCCTTCAGGCTGAAAAGTCACACAGTAGAGACCAAAGTCAATGATATGGCAACATGTAAGGAGTCCTGGTGTGGTGCTGTAGGATAAGCACTGGACTGCTATCCGCAAGGTTGACAGTTCAAACAAAAAAACCACTCCTCAGAAATCCAAAAGAGTCACTATGAATTGGAACGAACTCGATAGTACTTAACAACAACAACAATATATAAAAATGCTGTAATAAGATAAGGAATAAAATGAAGTTTATCTTTTATTTAGTCAAGGCTTTTTGGTTGAAAGGAGCATATCAGTTTAAACAAGCACAAATAAAAGTGTCTGAACTGCTGATCTTGTGGTTCGCAGTCCAGTGTTTACCGTACAGTGCCACACCAGGACCCTTTTATAGCTGCTAATCAAACAGTCAGTGACTGAAACCCACCAGTCACTCTGCGGGAAGAAGATGTGGTAGTCAGCTTCCATAAAGAGTACACCCTTAGCAATACTGTGGAGCAATTTTACTGTGCCCTGTAGAGGTGATATGTGTTGGAAATGACTCGATGGCAGTGGGTTTGTTTTGGGGGTTTTATTTTTTGTTTTGTTTTACAACTGAATTAGTAAAAGTTTGCTAAATTCTTTGAACATATAGTGATAGAATCCATTTAGCTCCTTGCTACTCAAAAGTGTATTCTATAAACTAGATGAATCAGCATCATCAGAAAGCATGTCAGATTCTTAGGCCCCCTTCCAGACTTACTGAATCATCTTAACAAGATAACTAAATGATTTGCATATACAATGAATCTTGAGAAACACCAGTTCTGACTCATAGCGACCCTGTTCCAAGGAGCTACTGGTAGGGTTGAAATGCTGACCTTGCAGCCACAATAGGACTCCATTCACCTATTTTATACATAAATACATAGAGGCCCAAAGGAAGCAACATTATTTTAAAAAAACAAATAACCTAAGCAACCAAACCACCACCTGTCTGTCATTTTGTCATACTGTGGTTGCTTGTGAGTTACTGTGACTCTGGAAGCTATGCCACCGTATTTGAAATACCAGCAGGGTCACCCATAGTGGACAGGTTTCAGATGAGCTTCCAGATGTAGACAGACTAGGAAGGAGTGACGACTACTTCTGAATATTTAGTCACTGAAAACCTTATGAATAGCAGAGAAACACTCTTAGATACAGTGTCAAAAAATGAGCCCCTCACGTTGGAAGGCACTCAAAATGCGACTGGGGAAGAGTTGCCTCCTCAAAGTAGAGTTGACCGTAATGACACAAATGGAGTTAAGCCCGTGGGAGAAAAACTCACAGGACCTTCATTTGCTGATGGGGCACAATTCAAAATGAAGAGAAACAGCTGTAAACATCCATTAATAATCAGAACATGGAATGTATGAAGTATGAATCTAGGAAAATTGGAAATTGTCAAAAATGAAATGCAACGCATAAACATTAGTATCTTAGACATTAGTGAGCTGAAATGGACTGGTATTGGCCATTTTGAATCTGACAACACATGGTTTACTATGCCGGGAACAACAAATTGAAGAGGAATGGCGTTTGCAGTCATTGTCAAAAAGAACAGATAGAGATCAGTCATGAGGTACAATGCTGTCTGTGATAGGATAATAACCATGCGCCTACAGGGAAGCCCAGTAAACACCACAATTATTCAAATTTACACACGAACCACTAGAGCCAGTGAGGATGAAATAGAAGAACTCTACCAACTTCTTCAATCTGAAATTGATCAAATATGCAATCAAGATGTATTGATCATTATTGGTGATTGGAATGCAAAGGTTGGGAGCAAAGAGGAAGGATCAGTGGATGGAAAATATGGCCTTGGTGATAGAGACGATGCTGGAGATTGCATGATAGAATTCTGCAAAATCAAGGATTTATTTCTTTCAAATACTTTCTTTAGACTGCATAAGAGATGATTATACACATGGACCTTGCCAGATGGAATACACAGAAATAAACTGACTACATCCACAGAAAGAAATGATGGAAAAGCTCCATGTCATCAGTCAAAACAAGGCCAAGGGCAGATTGTGGAACAGACCATCAATTGTTCATATGCAAATTCAAACTGAAGCGCAAGAAAATGAAGGCAAGTCCCTGAGAGCCTTGAATATATCCCACCTGAATTTAGTGATCATCTGAAGAACAGATTTGATACTCACTTACCATTTCTCAAACTGAAACAACTGTAGAAAAAATTCAAGCCTTGACTTACAATACTGAGTGATCCTATAGTGAAAATATCAACGGATACATGAATCATTAAAAAAAGAAGAAAGACATTATATTATAAAATAGACACTGGAGGGGGAGAGAAAGGAATAGCGAAAAGCATCACCATAGAAAGCTTGTAAGTCCATCTTCTGCCTATAACTGACTGGAATACCTAAAATGGGGCTACAACGTGCCCAGTGAAGGAGGCTTCCTGCGGCGCCTCTGCAATACATAAGACTATAGGTGGAAGCCTGAACCACATCCACTTTTCCAGAGATGGGAAATTCCCACTTGAAAGAACAAGCAGACCAGCCTGGAGTGGCTAGAAAAACAGAAGATACTTCTTGAAAGAAAGACCTACAGGAAAATTATAAAACAACATAGGCAGACAGATTGTTACTACAAAAACAAGCAACATGCTTGCCCAGGAAACATCAAGGCAAGTGGTCGGGTCCCCTCAGTGCAAACCTCCTTCCAAGACTAAGACTCAATGGTAAAGATTTACAGCCTCAGAATCCCTGTTCAGGGTAACTATGGGTCCGAACCGACTCCACAGCACATAACCAACTAACCTCAGGGTCAGCAGTTCGAAACTACCAGCTGTTCCGCTGGAGAAAGACGAGGCTTTCTACTCCCGTAAAGATTTACAGCCTTGGAAACCCTATACAGGGTCACTAGAAGTCAAAACCAACTCCATGGCACATAACAATAACAACAACAATAATAAGAGCATGAGCCCTGTTTCATTCTGTTGTGCATACTTGGAACCAACTCAATGGCACCTAATAACTAACAGGCTTATCAAAGTGAATACCAAGACTTTTAATCGTAGTGCTAGAACAAGGATTCTCAAAATTAATAAGCATTTTGTTTACCTTGGACCTTCAAGAAAAATCAACCTTTAAGATAAAGCTAGCATAAAATAAAGAAGCCAAGATATGATGAAAATCTGGCAAAGAACAAGGCACCTGGAATTGATGGAATAAATATTGAAATCTTTCAAGAAAGTGAGGCGGCACAGAGGCACTCACTCATCTCTGCCAAGAAAGTTGGACGACAACTATCTAGCAGATTGATTGGAAGAGATCCGTATTTGTGCCCATTCCAAAGAGAGGTGACCCAATGGAATGCAGAAATCATCAGACAATCTCTTTGATATCCCATGTGAGTAAAGTTTTTCTAAAGGTAATACAGGAACAGCTACAATCATACATTGACAGAGAACTTCCAGAGGTTCAAGCATGATTCAGAAGAGGCCATGGGACCAGGGATATCATTGCTAATGTCCAGTGGACCTTGGCTGAAAGCAGAGAGTATCAGAAAGTTTACCTGTGCTTTACTGTCTACGAAAAGGCTTTCGATTATGTGGATTATGACAAGCCATGGACAACATTGCAAAGTATGAGTATTCCGGAACACTTCATTGTGCTCATGAGGAATCTGTACCTGGACCAAGAAGCAGTTGTTCAAACAGAACATGGAAACACTGAATGGTTTAAAATTAAAAAAGGTGTGTGACAAGGTTGTATTCTTTCACCATACTTATTCAACCTGTATGCTGAGCAAATAATCTGAGAAGCTGGGTTCTATGAAGAAAAATGTGGCATCAGGATTGGAGGAAGACTCATTAACAACCTGTGATATGCAGATGATACAACCTTGCTTGCTGAAACCGAAGAGGACTTAAAACATTTACTGATAAAGATCAAGAGCACAGTCTTCGGTATGGATTACATCTCAATATAAAGAAAACTAAAATCCTCACCACTGGACCAATAAACAACATTCTTATCAGTGGAGAAAAGATTGAAGTTGTCAAGGACTTCATTCTTCTTGGATCAACTATCAACACTCACGGAAGCAGCAGTCAGGAAATCAAATGACATATTACATTAAGCAAATCTGTTGCATAAGACCTTTTTAAAGTGTTGAAGAGCAAAGATGTCAGCTTCAGGACTAAGGTTCGTCTGACCCAAGCTATGGTATTTTCAATAACCTCATATGCATGCGAAAGCTGGACATTGAATAAGGAAGACCGTAGAAGAATTGATGCTTTTGAATTATGGTGTTGGAGGAGAATACTGAAAATGCCATAGGCTGCCAAAAGAACCAATAGATGCGTTTTAGAAGAAGTACAGCCAGAGTGCTCCTTGGAGGTCAAATTGACCAAACTTCGACTCTCATACTTCAGACATATTGTCAGGAGGGACCAGTCACTGGAGAAAGATATCATATTTGATAAGGTGGAGGATCAGAGAAAAAGAGGAAGACCTCCCAATGAGATGGATTGGCCAAGTGGCAGTATCGATGGACTCAAGCATGGCAACAGTAATGAGGTTGGCTCAGGATCAGGCCGTGTTTCGTTCTGCTGTGCTATGGGTAGGTATCGACTTGATGGCACCTAACAACAACAACAACCATGATACTGTATTGGTCACAAGTCTTCAAAGTAGTTCCCAGATCTTACAGATCATGGCAAGTAGTATACTAAACGCACCAAGTACTGCCTATAGCATGTAAAATATTTCACATATTCTAGGATAAAATTAAATACTTAAGCAAATAAAAGAGATGTAGCTATATCAGTTAACAAAATGCAAATTTATTTGAAGTGTCATGAAGTTTATAGGACCTTATTATGTATTTCTCAACCAAGAATTACAAAATGCTTATTTTTCCTTCAAAACCTTTCCATTTTTTTTCACTGTCAGGTGGCCAACATTTATAAAACAATAACAAAAACTGCTTTTCATAACCTAAAAATTTAGTTGCTAAGTAGTTAGCAGGAGCTCTGGTGACCCAGTGGTTAAGTGCTTGGCTGCTAACCATAAGATTAGCAATTTAAACCCACCAACACCAATGGGGGAGAAAAATCTACATCTGTAAAAGAGTATAACTTTGGGAATCCTATGGGACAGTTTGTTTGCTTGCTTATAGGGCATTATTATGAAGCAACTCCATAGTAACAGGTTTGGTTTTTCTAGTTTAAAGTAGTTAAGTAGCTAATATCATCACATCAACAGCTTAATGACTCCCAGAAGGTGACCCAGATACTTAATGTAATGTAAGGGGCAAACAAAATCTTGCAGATAAAGAGAATTCTTTGCATTAGACAGAGACACCCATACAAACAGAATAAACTAGAATTCTTAATAAACAGGATAGATCAAAATTTCTTTTGCCTAGTACTTAACACCCACAATCTGGCACCAATCCAAACATGGCCAACCTTATCTCAACAACTACCCAACAGAAATTCTCCACTCCAGAAACATTAATTTCTTTACTGACATAGTATAAGGTTCACACTAAGCTTCAAACCCACTATATCCCCTTCCCTCTCCAGAATTTCCTTCTCTCCTCTCTACTTAAGATTTTTCCATGAAGTTTATATCAATCTCTTCCCTCTAACTTCCTATAGAAATGTAGTCTGAAGGATATATTTTGACAGCATCATAAAAAGAATTTCTATGTTGAAAGAGTTTTTATAATGATAAAATAAAATGGACAATTATAAAAGCATTTTGAAAAGTTTTGAGATTTTATTTTCTGATTGCTATTTTTGTTAGGTGCTATCAAGTTGGTTCTAACTCAAAAGTATCCCTGTACAGGGTTTCTGAGGCTGTAAATCTTTTTTTTTAACAAGTCTTTTTCTCCCTAGAATAGGCTGGTGGGTTTTGAATTGCTAACCTTGTAGTTAGCAGTCCAACACTCATGTTTTCTGAATAACTAAAGATTTTTTAAAAAACAGTGACAAAACAAATTATTTCAAACCAAATACAATCTTTATGGACACTGTCCATGGAAACACTTTCTTGGGAAATCCAGACCTTGAATGATTGTCAGTGTCAGTAGTAACATCTTTAAAACAATATTCCTTTAATGTAGATTTATACCTCAAAACAATTCATTTCTAGACTTTTGAAGTTATTTGGCTCGTTGTCTATAAAATGGGAAGATGCCCAAATAAATAAAACTTCAAGAGCCAAATTAGATTGGTGGAGATATTTTAAGTTATTTGAAAATATATTAACACTTTCTGTTACACATTCTTAGAGACACTCTCCTACTTGTCATTGGTGGTGTGAGTGTGCAGCAAACTATGCATCATTTGTTTGTATCACTTAAAAGCATCTAAAAAGCTTAATCATTTCAACTGCTGAGAAGACATGCCAAGATGGAATAAAAATTATTTAGTTTCTAGGTATGTTGCTGTTCGTTGTTAAAGTGCTTTCAAGTCGACTGCAACTCATAGTAATCGTGTATAGGGTTTTCTAGGAGCGGCTGGTGGTTTCCAACCACTGACCTTTGAGGTTAGCAGTCCAGCGCTTATTCTACAGCACCACATCAGGACTCCCTAAGAAATGCCAGGATGGTGTACCGGGCAGCTTGAGAACGAAAGACCTTAGTTAGCTATAATAGTAATTGTTAACATGAGCAGCCCAACGCTTAACCTACTCTATGCTACCAGGGTTTCTTGTAGGTACTACTATTACTATCCCCATTTTACAGCTGAGACATTGAGTTTTTGAAACCTAAGAAGTCCAAGGTCACAAGTAGTTGGGCGAGGACTCACACCCAGGTGTTTCTGTCACCAAAGTCCCTGCTCTTAACTATCACTTTACTAATCTGGCTTTGTGACTTCGTTAATCATATACCAACCTAGGACGTCAGTTCCTCATCTGCAAAAATAAAGCAACGAATGCTAAAATTCCTCCTAGCCATATAAAGCTTCTATATTATCATCTATATAATTTCCCTAGGCGTCAACAAACAAAGCACTGTCATTCCTTCTTTCAAGTGGATTCAATCTAACAAGCATTACTACGCACCTTACGATGGACAGCAGCTGGCCCCTATTCTCCCCTCAACCACCCGGACCGTCTAGGGTCCTTTCCCCTCCGGAATCCCTCTTGGAATGCTCATGCCTCTGGGCTAGCCCCATCTGTGGTCCCCGGGGCTACTCACCTTTCAAGTGGTCTCCGCTACCCTGTGCCACGGGAGCCTTCGTCCCCGCTGCCCGGTCCTCAGTTGGGGTCGTATGGAGTGTCCCAGTCTGCGATCGTTCCGCAACACTGCCTTTCGCCATGGTTGCTGCAGGGAAGGTGGAAGGAGTGGGGTAATGCCGCAGCCCCTTAATAACAAACAATTGAGCTGCAGGCTCTTTACAAACTCTGGCGCCAAAGCCTAAGCCACTTCCGGAACGACCTCCTTACCTGAGACGACCTCAGCCCCTCGAACTCGGCGCCGTTCGGCTGAGACCCACAGAGCCCACTCGGCCTAAGCTCCGCCCCGCGCCGCCCCCGAGCCTCGCGCGCTAGAGCCGGCCCAGTGACCGCGAGACAAGTCAGGTTTCAGGCCCGCCCCACTCAGTGCCCCGCCCCGCTCCTCACCCGCTGGAAGCATGCGCAGTTGCAATATCGAAGTCTTGGGGCTGCTGTTCACCGACCCAGAATGCTAATGAGCCGGTTTAAGTATCCGGAAGTGAGGTAGTTGGGGCGCAAATTCTTTGTCTAGGCTACCGGAAGTGCCTGCGAGTGATTAGTTGGCGTTTGGAGACTGAAGCCCTTTCAATCCATTCCCTAGTACACCAATTCTAGAAGCTGTTGATTTGATTCGCGGGGCCAAAGAACGTTTGGTCTGAACCTAGATGACGGAATAGATAAAACCTCAGCCAAACCTACCTAAATTTAAGGGAACTCCATATTGAGAAGGGACTATAACCTGTGAAGGAGTGGAGAAGATGGGATTCTTGTTACTAAGTATCATTGAGACGGTTCTGACTCAGAGCGACTCTGTATAGGGTTTCCGAGGCAGTAAATCTTTGCAGGAGTAAAAAGCCTCATCTTTCTCCCGTGGAAAGATGGGATTTAAATCCAGGTTTTCTTATCTAGTGCAGATGTTAGCCCTTGTCATCCTGCAGCTCCTAACCTAAACCAGATCAATTACACTTACCTTTTTCTTTTCCTGAGCCCTTACATGTCATGACAGTTATTTTTCCCATTCCTTGCTCTCTTTGATGAGTGCATTGGCAATCCCTCTTGTAACTTGTGAGAAACAAATTTAGGAACCAGTTTTCTCAAGGTTCAAGGTTTAACAAAATCCTTGAGAAAATTGATTCATAAAAGACCTTTAAGTCACACAAGGGTCTAGATACATTAAAAAGACCATTTTACCTTAGATATTTTACACTTGAATTATGTGTAGTCAGTTTCAAGAAACAGTAACTCCTAAATTAAGATTAGAACCTTATGAATTTTTAAAGTAAATTGTTATTCTGCAAACTCTGTTCTGGCCCTGCTTCGAAGGAGCAAAAGTGACTCTGTGGGTCAAGCATTGGGCTGTTAACCAAAAGGTCATGGCTCATATTCACCTCATCACCGCTGGCCAAAGATAAGGTTGCATGCTACTGTAAAGATTTACAGTCTCTGGGACTCTGCTACATTGCTGGTGGGATTGTAAAATGGTCCAACCACTCTGGAAAACAATACGGTGCTTCCTCAGAAAGTTGGAAATAGAAATACCTTATGATCCAGTAATAACTCTACTTGGTATTTAGCCACAAGAAATATGAGCCATAACATGAGTAGATATATGCACACCAGTGTTCATAGTAGCACTATTTACAATAGCAAAAAGATGGAGACAGCCTAAGTGCCCATCAATGGGAAAATAGATAAACAAACTTTGGTACATACACACAATGGAATATTATGCTACCTTGAAGAATAACAAGGAAGCTGCAAGCCACTGCATAACATGGATGAACCTTGAGGACATTAATGCTGAGGGAAACTGGTGGTGGTGGTGTGCCGTTGGAGTTGGTTCCGACTTATAGTGACCCTGTACAGGGTATACGAGGCTGTAAATCTTTACAGGAGCAGGAAGCCTCTCTTTCTCCCTCAGAATAGCTGGTAGTTTCGAACTGCTGACCTTGCAGTTCACAGCCTGATTTGTAACCACTACACTACCAGAGTGAAGTTAGTCACAAACAGAGAAATACTGCATAGGACCATTATTGTAAAAGCTTAAGAAAAAGTATCCACACTAAAAGGGGAAGAAAAAAAATTCTTGCTGGTTACCAAGGTGTATTGGGTGGGGCAAGGAGTGGAGTGAGAGGAAGGTGGAGCACAGTGTAGAGAATAGACACAGGATAGTTTGGGTGCTGGGGAAGGCGGCCAATACACAAGAAGGGGGAGGGGAATAGAAGAACAAGGCAGATGGGAGAACATTTAGGCAGGTTTGCATGAGCTAAGTGGGACAGAGATAAAGAATGATGTATGTTCAACCTTGGAACAACAGGGCTATGGGATACAGAGATTGAGGCATGGTTTGAATGGGTAAAAGAGGGGAAATACTGTTAAGATGCTTGGCATCATATGAATCTTGATTTCCCTTGCTTACTATTGTAAAATAGACACTTGAGGGAGAGAGAAAGGAATAGCCAAAAACATCACGATAGAAGCTTGTAAGTCCGTCTTCTGCCTATAACTGATTGGAATACCTAAAATGGGTCTAGAACTTGCCCAGTGAAGGAGGCTTCATGCAGAGACTTTGCATTGCATAAGACCTTAGGTGGAATACTGATCCCCATCCAGAATCTTCTGAAGTGGGAAATCTCCACTTGAAAGGACAAGCAGACCATCCTTGAGCAGCTAGAACAGAAGATACTTCTTGACAGAAAAACTGGCAGGAAAAATACAAAACAATAACAGCAGGCCAACTGACTACTGCAAGAACAAGCAAGTTGCTCACCCAGGAGACATCAAGGCGAGTGGTCGGGTCCCCTCAGGGCAAACCCCCTTCCAAGACTAAAACTCACTGGGAATACACAAGCAGACATGCACTCTGACTGGTAACTATATTGGTCTACCGATAAGGGGAAGTGGGGGAAAAACAGCAATGAAATTGTGAGCTAAGTCCGACCACGTTCAATAGACTCCTGTCAACCTGGGTTGAGACCAGATTGACCAGTAGTATGTCAAGACCAGGGGACTCCTGAGCCCAGAGAAAGGGACATGGCCACAGAGGACTAGAGCATAGAGTGAGCGTCCAGCTAATATGAAGTGAGGGCATGCACAAGAACACCCATACTTGCAGATAATACCCACTTGACTTGCCTTCAATGGCTGGATGATCAGAACTCTACTACAGAAAGAAGAGGAAAAAAAGAATAATCCACTACAATTTGACCTATGCTTATAGATGTTGTTGTTGTAGAGTGCCGTCGAGTTGATTCCAACCATAGTGACCCTGTAAGGGTTTCCAAGGAGCAGCAGCTGGTGAGCTTGAACTGCCAACTTTGTAGTTCAAACAGCTTTGCAGTCTGACGCATTAACCTACAGCGCCACACCAGGACTCCTATACTTAAGGATATAGTAGCTCAAAAGAGGATCATTTCCACCCCCTCCATACACAGAGTTGACAGGGATGGGCAACTTAGACATTGGCTACCCAAAATGTTGGGGCTACAAAGGCAAGAAGTGACTGGCTTACAAACTTTCAAGAGGGAGCCTAGTTCCAGAAGGTGTGAGGGAAGGTAGAATGTCCACTAAGTGGTTTCCAACCTGTCTGGATGGAGCTGATGAAAGGAGATGGGGATAAGACTCTGTGGTTCAATAGTGAATAAGTACTATCAGGACTGACTGTGAGGGTTGCAAATGTAAAGGTAGATGTTTTGTAACAAAAGGAGAGGAGTGGTTGGTTTTGCAGTCCAGGAGCAGAGGACCCTGGGACCATCAAGGTAGAAGAGTGGAGTACAAGACCCTATCCAGAGAAACAGTGATGCCAGAGATGGAGGCAGAGACAATGATGTGGAGAGATGGAGCGTCTGGGGACTCTGGACTCAGGGAGGGAGAGGGGCTGTGTGCTGACAGGCTTGTGGGGTGTATCTTTTGGTTGTTTGAGGATGCATGGAGGGGATTGTAATCATTACAGTGAAATGAAATACAACAAGATGAATGTAAAGCTGATGTTCTCCCATATAAACTGTCACTCAATTCACAATAAAAACTAAAAAAAAAAAAAAAGATTTACAGTCTCAGAAACCTAGGAAGCAGTCTTACAGGATCAGTAAGAACCAGAATCCACTGAATGACAATGGGTTTAAATTTTATTTATTTGAGAGGGAGGAGTTTGACCTTGTTTCCATGGCAATGTCAAGATGAGATATAAAGTCTTTCAAAGTCACAATAAAAGCTTTTTTAAAAAACAATCTTTGAAAGTTCTTTCCTCTTGGGGACATTTTTGACTCCCTGATCAATATGTTGGAGTCCTGGTGTGGCGCTGTGGGCTGATGCTCTGGACTGCAAAGTCAGTTTGATCTGTAAGATTGGTGGTTCAAGCTCATCAATCACTCCTTGGAAACCCTATACAGGGTCACTATGGGTCAGAACTGATTCAACAGCACTTAACAACAACTCAAAATGTTATCCCTGTTTATAAATTGTATATTAAATAAACTTCACTTTCTATTGTTGGCTTAGTATATTTTAACTCTTGGCATTATTCTGATTGTTCTTATCTAGTAACTTCATTTCTAGGAAATAAGTCCAAGGAAATAAACTTATGCAGGGACTTGTCTTTAACAGATTTTTAGCAATAAAATGATGAAAATGTGAAAGAAATCTACAAATCCAACAGGTAGGAAAATAGTTATGTAAATGATGGTAGATCCATTCAATAGGACTGTTTTGTGTACACGTCCTTTGTCTATTTCTATTAATGCCTGCAGTGACCATTTTTATGACTCATTCTATAGCACCTTGCTTATTTCCTTCATAGTCATTATTAGAACCCATAATAATTTAGTTTGGATTGTTTACTTGTTTGCTTTCTTTATTCACCTATAGAATATGAGCTTTAACAAGGCCCCAGAGACCTTATATTTTGTTCACCATCATCTCTCTAGCAGCTAACACAATTCCAACATCAAAGTGATCAGTCAGTAAATCTGTTGACTAAACTTTCACCAATAATAAATTGCATTTATGAAGAAATTTAATTTGCACCATCTTTGTGCAAACATAAATTCTTAAAGTTACCTATCAAGCAAAAATATATTAGAAGAAATTAATAAGCAAATAAATTTTTATCCTTAAGGTAGAGAAGGTCCTTTTTAGCAACAAACAAAACTACTTAGAAAACTAAGAAAAGAACAATTCAACAGAAGAAATGTAATTAGCCAATAAATTTAGATGATGAATTAGATACTGATGAGAGAATATCAGAAAAGTTGTGAGATAGTTTCAAGAACATCATATAGGAAGAAAGCAAAAGGTCATTAACAAGATTAGAAAAAAGGAAAAGACCAAAATGAATAATTGAAAAGACTAAAACTTGCCAGCACAGAGATGCTAAAGCAACAAGTAGAAGAAATGAGGAAGTAAATGAGCTGAACAGAAAATTTCAAAGGGCAGCTTGAAAAGACAAAGTTAAATATTATAATGAAACATGCAAAGGCCTGGAGTTAGAAAACCAAAAGGGAAGAACACGATCATCATTTTTGAAGCCTAGGGAACTGAAGAAAAAAATTCAAGCTGCAACTTGAAATACTGAAGGATTCTATGGGCAAAATATTGAATGATACAGAAAGCATCAAAAGAAAATTAAAGGAATACACAGAGTCACTGTACCAAAAAGAAATGGTCAATGTTCAACTATTCCAAGAGGTACCATTATGATCAAGAGCTAATTATACTGAAGGAAGAAGTCCAAGGTGTACTGAAGACATTTACAAGAAACAAGGCTCCAGAAATTGATGAACTACAAATTGAAATCTTTCAACAAACTGACACAGCACTGTAGGTGCTTACTCATCTATGCCAAGAAATTTGAAAGACAGCTACCTGGCCAACTGACTGGAAGAGATCCATCTTTGTGCCCATTCCAAAGAGAGCTGACCCAATGGGATGTGGAAATCACTGGACATCATTAATATTGCATGCAAGTAAAATTTTGCTAAAGATGATTCAAAAACGACTGCAACACCACGTTGACAGGGAATAGCCAAAGTTTCAAGCTGGAGTCAGACCAGACGTGGAACAAGGGACATCATTGCTGACATCAGATGGAGCTCAGCTCTCAAAAGTTGAACCAGGAAAACAATACCTTTACATTAGCCACCCAAAATTTATACTTGAGAATAAATCTAACCAGAGAAACAAAAGACTACACAAAGAAATTACAAAACATTACCGCAAGAAACCAAAAAAGACCTGCAGAAGTGGAGAAATACACCCTGCTCATCAATAGGAAGACTTAACATTGTGAAGATGTCAACACTACTCAAAGCAATCTATACATAAAGAGATGGAAAAACTAATCACTAACTTTACATGGAAAGGAAAGAGACCCCAGATAAGGAAAGCATTATTAAAAAAGAAAAGCAAGTAGGAGGCCTCTCACTTCCCAATCTCAAAACTGACTGCACAGCCTCAGTAGTCAAAACAGCCCGGTACTGGTACAATGAAAGACATAGATCAATGGAACATAACTGAGAATTCAAAAATAAATCCATTCACCTATGATCAGTTGATCTTCGACAAAGGGGCAAAGTGCACTAGATGGGAGAAGAGATAGTCTCTTTAACAAATGGTGCTGAAGAAATTGGAAATCCATTTGCAGAAACAAGACCCATATCTCACACCTATACAAAATTGACCTCAATGTGTGTTAAAGGCCTAAATGTAAAACCTAGTGGCATTGTGGGTTAATGCGCTGCACTGCAAAATCTGTTTGAACCACAAGGTTGGCGGGTCAAACTCATCAGCTGCACCTTGGAAACCCTACACAGGTCTGCTATGGGTTGGAACCAACTTGATGGCAATTAACAACAACAATAACATATAGATCATCAATGAAAAAATAGGGACAAACTTAGGAGTTCTGATATGTGGCATAAATTTACTATCAAGCATAATTGAAAACACACAAACAGGTGACAAAATAGATGACTGGGACCTCCTAAAAATTAGACATTTACATGCATCAAAGGATTTCACCAAAACAATAAAAAGAGAGCCCACAGACTGGAGGGGAAAATGTTTGGCACTGACATATCAGACAGAGGACAACTCTCCAAAATTTATAGAAAACTTCTGTGCTTAAACAAGAAGACAAATAATCCAGTTAAAAAATGGGCAGAGAATATGAACAAGACACTCACCAAAGAAGATATTCAAGCAGCTAACATGAAAAAATGCTTATGATCATTAGCCATTAAAGAAATACAAATCAACACAAAAATGAGGTATCATCTTGGTGGTGATGGTGGTTATGTGCCATGGAGTTGGTTCCAACTCATAGCAACCCTGTACAGGGTTTCCGAAGCTGTAAATCTTTACGGGAGCCGAAAGCCTCATCTTTCTCCTGTGGAACAGCTGGTAGTTTTGAACTGCTAACCTTGCCATTCACAGCCCGATTCGTAATCACTATGCTACCAGAGCTCCTTGAGATAATCATCTTACTTCAGGATTAATAGCAAAGTTCCAAAAAATAGAAAATGACAAATGTTGTCACAGATACGCAAAGACTGGAACCCTCCTACACTGCTGGTGTGCATGTAAAATGGTGCAACCTTTGAGGAAAATAATATGGTGCTTTCTCAAAAAATTGGAACTAGAAATACCATATAACCCAGCAATTCCTCTGCTTATTATATATGTTCAAGACATAAGAGCTGTGACACATCTAAATAGATGCACACCTATGTTCATTGCGGCACTAATCACAATAGCAAAAAAATGGAGACAGCCTAAGTGCCCATCAACAAGAGACTGATTAAACAAACTTTGGTACATATACACAATGAAATATTACACAACGTTGAAGAATAACAAAGAATCTCAACATGGATGAACCTGGAGGACATTATGCTGAGGGAAATTAGTCAATCACAAAAGGACAAATACAAACTGAGACTACTGTTGTAAAACTTTAAAAATATTTTCTTGACACGATGTTTCCTTGGCGGTACTCTGTGAGTGCAGCCCATGTACAGTTGGAAATCATTTTTTCTTCACTAGAGGGTGAACATTTATAGAATTGATTTCACAGATCTGATTATATGGCAAAATATGTTGGTCTACTTGAAGCCAACGGAGAACTAAAGTCTTTATAGACCAGAATCTTAGTCCTGGAAAAGGTGTAATTTCATTAATAGCTGTTTGTACAGTCCAATGTCAACATTGTACAGCAAGTGGAAACGGAACAGAAAAGGAGAGAAGAATGGCAAGGGCCTGAGGCATTTTTCAATGGAGGTTTGTGAGAAAGTATTGTACTTCATCCACACCAATGGAAATAAAATAAAACGCTATCATCTTGTGGAAAATTATATACTGAATAGGTATTTCTTTGCTGTGTGTTCTGAGTGGTGCCACTAAATGATGGATATTAAGGTTACATCAAGAGTTTTTTATTTTATTAAATCACGCAGTGTCCAAAGAAGAACCAAGCAGAATAGCAAAGCTCTACTTATGACTTGTTATTAAGTGTCATTGAGTTGGTTCCAACTTGCAGCGACCCTGTATAGGGTTTCCAACCAGCGGTTGGTGAGTTTGAACCACCAATGTTGTGGTTCAAATGGACCTTACAGCCCAGTGCTTATCCCATAGCACCACACCAGAACTCCATTATGACTTTGTTGTTAAGTGCCCTCAAGTCTGTTCCAACTCTTAACGACCCTGTATAGGGTTTCTAAGGAGCGGCTGGTGAGCTTGAACCACCGACCTTGCAGTTCAAACCACCCTTGCAGTCCAGCGCATTAATCTACAGCACCATACCCTTAAATTACATTGACTAGTGATTTCATTAAGTTTATAGCCCCTCCCTTCTCACCCCCACTTGTGTTGTAGCATGCAAATTTAGAAGATTTTTTGTTTTGTTTTTTACTTGTTTTTATTTGGTAAAAGTATACTGCCATACTAGTGCAGCTATATAGACTATCTTGGAGGCTTGGAATGGGTTATTGCTTATGGTAAAATTTGCCTGATTTCTTATAGGCAGTTTGGAAACTTTATTGTATAGTTGTTTACAAACTTGTAAATCTATCATTTAAAAATAATGTACTAAAACAAATGTTGTATTTGTTTCATAAGCATCTTCCTGTAATCTGTTATAAAGTTTAAATTAATTTAAATGTTTTAACAATTTTTTAACTCAAATGTTGTCAATTTTTTATTTATTTTTTTTGTCAATCAGTTTTAATAGTTCTTTTTTTATAAGAAGAAAAAGGAACTTGGTACAGGCAGAAAGTAGTCTCCTAGAATTTATACACAAAACCATGAACTACAGAGTTGCTGTTTGCTGCCTGTCCTAAAATGATAGTCTTTTTATTAAAACACAAATAAGCTTTTCTGTAATATTTTATGGAATATAAAGAGACTTTAATTGTTTTAATTGTCTAACTTGGCATTGTTTTTATTAATAAAACTAGCATGGACATTTTAAACAACAACAAAAAAGATTCTTATGCTAAATGAAACATTTTTTGATGGTTACAAAGTGGGTAGAGTGTGGGATGGAGGGAAAAAAATAAAGTGAATAGAGGTAAATACTGTTCACTGATGATACATGAAGTGGATTGCAATCATTGTAATGGCATGAAGTGTATAATTTGTTGAATGTGGGCCTGATGATCTGTTCTCTAAATCTTTACTCAGTTCACAATAAAAAGTAAAAAAAAATACACAAAAAAAACTTACTTATGAAGATCAAAGACTACAGACTTCAGCATGGATTGTACCTCAGTATAAAGAAAAGAAAAATCCTCACAACTAACTAGACCAATAAATAACATGATAAGTAGATACAGATTGAAGTTGTCAACAATTTTATTTTGCTTGGATCCACAATCAGTGCTCATGGGAGCAGAAACCAAGAAAACAAGACATATTATTTTAGGCAAATCTGCAGCAAAAGAGCTCTTTAAAGCATTCATGAACAAAGATAGCAGTTTGAGGACTAAGGTGTCTGACCCAAGGCATGATATTTTCAATAACCTCATATACATATGAAAGTTGGACAATAATAAGAAAACTGTAATTAGAATCTATACATTTTAATTATGCTGTTGGAGAAGAATGTAGAAAGCACCACGGATGCCAGAAGAACAAACACATCTGTCTTTGAAGAAGTGTAGCCAGCATGCTCCTTAGAAGTGAGGATGGTGAGACTTTGTCTTTCACACTTTGGACATGTCAGGAGGAACCAATCCCCATAGAAGAATTATTATGCTTTAAAAAGTGGAGGGTCAATGAAAAAAAGGAAGACTCTCTGCAAGATGGATTGATTCAATGGCAGCAACAATGGACTCAAACATAACAACAATGGTGAAAATGGCACAAGAGTGGGCAGTGTTTTCATTCTGTTGAGCATAGGGTTGCTTTGAGTCAGAACCGACTTGATAGTACCTGACAACAACAGAATAAAACGTATAGCTTCAGAAATCCTATACAGGGTCACTATGAACACGAATAAACTTGATGGCAGTGGGTTTGGTTTTAATATGTATTTCATACAATGATGAAGCATGTAATTGCTGATATTACCATTCTCAAGAGGAATTTTTTCCTAAACTCAATCAGGGACTTCAGTTCTTGAAAATATGTACCCAAATGCTAATTGCTTTGCAAAAGTCAATAGGCAGATTCGGGATGCAATGAGATGTTACCAAGAAATATATGAAGAAAAAATTGAAAAGACTGTACAGACAATTCTCACTAATTTTCTGACTAGAAATGCCATCCCATTTCAAGGAATAATCTAGATGACCTTCCATAAGTGTAGTTTTTACCACAACTCACAAAATGCCAAAGTCTTCTTGCTCTTCATCATCAAAGTAAATTTTTCCAATGTGATTATATATTAAAAAAAATTTTTTTAAATTATGTTGAAGATCATTCAATAACAGTTGCAGCAATTATTGACAAGTGTCTTGGTTATCTATTTTTGCTATAACAGAAATATTACAAGTAGATGGATTTGAAGACCTGGTGTGGCAGTCTAGAATAATCACTGGACTGCTAACCACAAGATTGGATTTACAAACAGAAAAATATTTTCTCAGAGACTGTTGTTATTGTTGTTAAGTGACATTGAGTTGGTTCCGACTCATAGTGACCCTGTATACAGTTTCCAAAGAACAGCTGGTGAGTTTGAATTGCTGACCTTGTGGTTCAAACTGACCTTGTGGTCCGGTGCTTTATTCCACAGTGCCACACCAGGACTCCTCTCTCAAAGGTTAGAAGACTAGAAGTCCAATTTCAGGGTGCTATCTCTAGTGGATGGCTTTTTCTTTTTGTAGGACCTGGAGGAAATTCCTTGTCTCTGCAGCTTCTACTTCCTAGTTCCTTGAAGATTTCCGTGTGTTTTGACATGTCTCCTTTGCTAACTTATTTAATATCGTTTTTGTCTCAAAAGAGATGACAAGACACTCAAAATACATGCTACACTAATCCTGCCACTTTAATGTAGCAAAGACCACCCATTCCCTAATGAGATTGTATCTACAGGTATTGTTTGTTGTTAAGTGCCATTGAGTTGTTTCTGACTCATAGTGACCCTGTACAGGGTTTCCAAGGAGTGGCTCGTGAATTTGAACTACTGATCTTGCAGTTCAAACTGACCTTACAGTCCAGGTGTTTCCTACAGTGCCACACCAGGACTCCATAGGTACAGAGGATAGAATTTTCAACAAATATTTTGGAGGGTGATGTGGGACATAATTTAATCCATATCAAAAGGGAACTGTTAGATAATGCAGCCAGATTTAGAAGAGGATGTGGAACAAGAGATATCATTACTGATGTCAAATACATTTTGGCTGAAATTAGAGAAGAACAGAAAAATGTTTGTTGTTGTTATTAAGTGCCTTCTAGCCTCCAGTATGGATTGCATCTCAATGTCAAGAAAACAAAAATCCTCACCACTGGACCAATAAACATTCTTATCAATGGAGAAAAGATTGAAGTTGTCAAGCACTTCATTCTTCTTGGATCAACTATCAACACTCATGGAAGCAGCAGTCAAGAAATCAAACGACATAGTGCATTAAGCAAATCTGCTGCACAAGATCTTTTTAAAGTGTTGAAGAGCAGAGATGTCAGCTTGAGGACTAAGGTGCACCTGACCCAAGCCATAGAATTTTCAATAGTGTCATATGCATGCAAAAGCTGGCCAGTAAATAATGAAGACTGTAGAAGAATTGATACTTTTGAGTTATGGTGTTGGAGGAGAATATTGAAAGTGTCATGGGCTGCCAAAAGAACCAATAGATCCCGTTTTGGAAGAAGTGCAGCCAGAGTGATCCTTGGAGGCCAGGATGGCCAAACTTCATCTCTCATACTTTGGACATATTGTCAGGGGGGACCAGTTGCTGTAGAAGGATATCATGTTTGGTAAGGTGGAGGGTCAGAGAAAAAGAGGAAGACCCCCAGCGAGATGATTCACAAAATGGCAGCATCAATGGACTCAAGCGTGGCAACAGTAGTGAGGTTGGCTCAGAATCGGGCAGTGTTTCGTTCTGTTGTGCATAGGGTTGCTATGAGTTGGTACCGACTCGATGGCACCTAACAACAACAACATAAGCTGATGACACAACCTTGTTTAGTGAAAGTGAGAAGACTTGAAGCACTTACTGATGAAGATGAAAGACTACAGTCTTCAATATGGATTACACTTAAAGAAAACAAAAATTCTCAAAGCTGGACCCATCAGCATCTTGCTAAACAGAGAAAAGATGACGTTTTCAAGTGTTTCATTTTACCTGGATCCACAATCAATGTTCATGGAGGCTATCGTCATAAAATAAATGATATATTGCATTGAGCAAACCTGATGACGTCTTTTATTTATTTATTTTTTAACATTGCATCATGTTCATTGAAGCACCATGAAATAGTAATAAAATGAGAACAAATGTTTAACAACAGAAAATCTGTTAATACTATCGCAGATAAAATAACAATGCATTCATTAAAATGATGTTGTGAAAGAATTTCAGTGACATGGAAAATTTTAATAATACATTGTGAAGTGAAAAAGCAGGATACAAAAACAGTTATTCCGAGGATGATTCATTTTGTAAAAATGTATCTATCACTGTACACATAAGGTGAAACACAGACATATGTACAATAAAATGTTAATAATGAATTCAATTAGAACACTGTATAATGAATATTTAAATTTTCTTTTTATTCTATATTTGCCAGGTTTTTCAAAGAACTTGTACTATTTTTGTAATTTGAAAGTGAATACATTTTTAAGGTAATACACACACACAACACAATTCGGTTAATATTTTCTGACTATGACAAAATAACAGAGGAGCTCTGGTAGTGTAGTGGTTACGAATCGGGCTGTGAAGCTCTAGGTCAGCAGTTTGAAACTACCAGTTGTTCCACGGGAGAAAGATGAGGCTTTCTGCTCCCATAAAGATTTATAGCCTCGGAAATAGTTGGAGTCAGAACCAACTCCACGGCACACAACCACCACCACCATTGATCCTCTTATCTTGAACACTTCTATTAATATAGCCAAAGCTTGTATTACAAAAGCTGAAGTTAATTTATCTTTTGTTTGGTACAGTGTAAACAGATTGTACTATGTTTTAATGAAGGGCATAATAATAATAAAAGCAACAACGAAACAGCATAGGAAAAAAAATATTCTAATGAAATTACTAGCAACCGTAAACTATATTCACAATAAAAACTCTCCAGGAAAATTCTTTCCCTTTCCTTCCATCATTGTACTGAAATAAATTAAGCATACCCAGACTCTCAAGATGGGAGTAAGAATAGATAAACCACAGAATGAAAGTTTGACACAATATATTTTCTTCCTATTTCACCATTGACATTAAGGAGCTCTGGTAGCATAGTGATTATGAGTCGGGCTGCGAATCTCAAGGTCAGCAATTCGAAACTACCAGCTGTTCCATGGGAGAAAGATGAGGCAGGCGTTCTGCTCCTGTAAAGATTTACAGCCTTGGAAACCCTGTACCGGGTCGCTATGAGTCAGAACTCACTCCACGGCACATAACCACATCCACCACCACCACCACTGACAAAAGAATAGAAAACTTGGGGTGGGGAAAGAGGAACTGTAACAATGCAGGAGAAGGATACAGAATATACCACAAATTACTCCCAAACATTTACATCTTCCAGTGCACAGCAAAAGATAGAAAGCTTTTAAATTCACTTATAGAGCTAGCATACCATGATAAATCTGATGACGTCTTTAAAGTGTTTCATTAAAAACAAAACTAAAATGTCACTTTGAGGACTAAGGTGCACCTGACCTAAGCCATGTGCTTGTCCTACAGAGCCAAAGCACTCCATCAAAATTCTTACAGATATTGGGAACTTGTGATTTAGTGTGAATGTTAAAATTATAGCCCAACTACATGTAGTACATGACTAGTATCTTCAAGAAAAGGGTTAAATATTATCTGCAACTATTAGGTAGTTTGAACAGGGAAAGAAGGAGGTCTCAAGTCACTCTAGGTATGGCTTGTCTCAGCAGGAAACAAGCCAACCTCAGCAGGTAGGAATTTCTGAAAAAGAGGGATGGGTGAGACTGTTTGCTAGTGGAAATACTAAAAACAAAACAAAACAAAAACTCTACTAGGCGGATGTTATTGTCCTTATTTTACAGTTCCTCAGGAAGGTGACTCCAAGATGGAAAAATTAACATTTAGAAAGTTTATGAAAAATGCTATTCAGAACACCCAAACTTGCAGATGGTGCCCATTTGACCTAGGCTCAATGGCCTGATAATCAGAACTTGACTAGAGGAAGATAAAATTTTAAAAAAATTTTTTTGATAAAGGAAACATGGGTAAATCACTACAATTTGATGATCTTGACCTATACTCATGGAAGTAGTAACTCAATACAAACAGAGAGGGAAGGAGTCTTCACATCAAGTATCAATGCTATCCTCTTTGTATATACAGGGTAGATAGGGATGGGTAGCTTAGACATTGGCTACCTAAAATGAGGAGGTGATAAAGTCTCAAAGTGACTGGCTTACAAAGTTTCAAGGGGGAATTTAGTTTAAGAGTGTGTAGGGGAAGATAGAGTCCCTGCTGAATTGTTTTCATCTTGTCTAGATGGGTCTGGTAAGATTCTTAAGATTCAACAGTGAGTAATTGTTATCATGACTAATTGTGACTGTCACAATTATAAAGGTAGAAGTTTTGTAACAAAAACGGAAGAGTAGTTAATCTTACAGTGCAGAAACAGAGGACCCTATGACCATCAAGGGAGAAGAGCACAAGCAGAATGCAGGTCCTTATCCAGAGAAGCAGCGACACCAAAGATGGGGAAATAGAGAAAGGGAGCAGCTAAGGACTCTAGATTCATGGAAAGAGAGGGACTGAGAACTGACAGCCAAGAGGCTGACTTGTAGAATGTGCCTGTTGGTGGTCTAAATTATTATATATGCTTGCCTGAATACTAAAAAAAAAATTTTAAAGAATAAAGAGAATGAATAAAGAGAAATACTGTTAACTGATGGTACATGGAGGGGCTTATAACCATTCTAATGAAACAAAGTATATGATTTGTTGAATGCAAAACTGATGATCTCTCCTGCAAACTTTCACTCAATTCACAATAAGAACTTTAACAAAAAACACTAAAACACACACACACACATATGCTATTGAGATCAACATTTAAGAAAGGAAAGAGAGGTGAGGGAAACAGGAATGGACCAAAAAAGGTAAGGTGCATGTGCATTGTATCTCAATGAAGGCCTCAACCAACCCCCATAGAGAGCTCTGAAACTAGGTGGCCCTTCAGAGATGTCCTGAATTGCAACTGTGGGTTAGGGGACCAGGCCTTTATATCCCGGCATGGATCAGTCATTTTATATATGCTGCTCCAAAAAGGGAGTATAACATTGGATGAAGCTGTTTCTCCCACTGATAGAACCAGAAGAAGGCTTACTGTGAGAGTGGTCTGCAGGCACCACTGCTAGTAGCTTGGGATAAGTCATTCACTCCTAAAGAAGGATCTGAGTGATACATCATAGTATTTGCTACATGTGAGAACAGAGATTCAAATTAACCAAGGTTACACAACTATAAAGTGACAAAGTCATTTTAACTAGAACCCTCAGTTTTAATCACTAATCTTATACAACCACCTTTAAAATTACTGTACTGGACTGCACAGTAACTTAGCCATATCTTCTGCCTGCTCTCATATCCATCAACTTTGCTGTTTGGCCTCAAAGTTAGTGTCCCTGCCTGCCCCCTGGATTTGATCTAGACTGCTGTCTTTCTCTCGCTCTCGCTCTCATTTTTTTTAAAAAAAAAAAAAAAAAAAGACTGCTGTCAATACATAAAACTATAGGTAGAAACCAGAACCACATCCAGTTCACCAGAGATGAGAAATCCCCACTTGAAAGGACGAGCTGACCAGCCTGGAGCGGGTGAGAAGAACAAAAGATACGTCTCGAGTGAAAGACCTACAGGAAAAATAAGATACAATGGAGGCAGATGAACTGTTACTACAGGAACAAACAGGTTGCTTCCCTAGGAGACATTGGGGCAGTTGGTCGGGTCCTACCAACACAGGCCCCCTTCCAAGACTGAGACTCGGTGGAAATGCACTCTCGGATTGGTGACCACATGCATCACCGATGGGGAGAAGTGGGGTAAAGGCAGCAATGAAGTGGCGAACTAAGCCTTACAATATTCAGTGGGCTTCTGTAGACCCGGTTGGGGACCTGGGTGGCAAGCAGTGTGAGGAGACCTGAGGACTCCTGGGCCCAACGATGTGGCCACAGAGGACCCAAGTGGAGAATGGAGCTGCTGGCCTATGGGAAGAGAGGGCATGTGCACAAGAACACCCACACTTGCTGATGGTACCCAAGTGATTGAGACCAGACGACTGGATGATTAGAGCTCAACCAGGAGATGAAAGAAGAGGCGCGGGGGAGAAGAATAAGCTGATTCAATCTGATGAACTTGACCTATACCTACGAAGGCAGTGACTCAAAAGAGGCAACAAATCCTTACAGCAAGAAGCATTCCCACCCCCTCCACACACAGAGTAGACAGAGATGGGCAACTTGGGCATTGGATACCCAAATGGGGAGGAAGGAACTACAAAGGCAAGAAGTGACTGGCTTACAAGCTTTCAAGAGGGAACCTAGAGCTAGGGGGCATGGAGGAAGGCAGAATCACCAGTGAGTACTATATCCAATCTGTCTAGGTGGAGCTGATGAAATGAAATACAGATGGGTTACTCACCATACTGTAGTGAATAATGGTTATCAGGACGGAATGTGAGGGTTGGGAATGCAAAGGTAGACGTTTTGTAGCAAGGAAGGGAGTGATTATTTCTCTCGTCTAGGAGCGGAGGTCCCTGGGACCACCAATGGAGAAGAGCAGAGAGCGGGACCCTACCCAGAGAAGCAGGGATGCCTGAGATGGAGACAGAGACGATGACATGGAGGGATGAAGTGGCTGGGGACTTTGGATCCAGAGAGGGAGATGGACTGTGGTCCGAAGACTGGGGGTGGGTGGGGGAGGGAGAAGGGTAGAGGACGGGTTTCTAGGATATCCCCTTTGGTCGGAAGATGATGCATGGAGGAGATTGGAACCATGGCGATGAAATGATATACTATGGAATGAATGTAAAACTAAAGTTCTCTCATGTAAACTATCATATAACTCACAATAAAACATTAAAAAAAAAAAAGTAAATACTAATGTAGAAATAACTCCCACCAAAAAAAAAAAAGACTGCTGTCTCTTGAGTCCTTTCCAGGAATTTGATTCTCCATCATTGCTACCCTACTTGTGGCTTCTTGATAAGATTCCCTGGAGTCCCTGGTGGTGCAAACAGTTAATGCTTACGACATGCTTACAGAAGAGGCTTACAAAACAAATAAAACATTTATTTCAGTACACTGTCTTTAAATGATAGACTTATGAGTATGTACACAACTATATAATAAAAAGTTTCCAAACACTGCCTGTAAGAACTTGAGGCAGCTAACCAAGAGGTTGGAAGTTTGAGCACCCAGAGGCCTTACAAAAGGCCTGGATATCTACTTTTAAAAAGTCAGCCACTGAAGACTCGATGGAGCACAATTCTACATGGTAACTCTACAGTTATCAATGGTTGTTGTTATTGTTGCTAAGTGCCATCGAGTCAGTTCTGTCTCATAGCGACCCTGTATACTGTTTCCAAGGAGCTGCTTATTGGGTTGAACTGTCAACCTTGTGGATTAAACTGACACTGGAATCCAGTGCTTGTAGTGCCTTTCTTAAACTGGCCCAGGGCTTTCCTGCTAGAGTATTCTGATCCATGGTCAGAACACCTATCCCAAGGGGTCTCTATGCCTCTTGGCTGCTGACAAGACAAGATAAGATCCTTCTACCAGTCCACAGACAGACACACATCTCTCACCCAGCACTTCTGCACAAACAACACTGCCTACTTAGAATAGAACTTCTGAGTGATAACGACCTGTTAACATTTTTTTGTGAGGGTAGCTCTGGGGATTTGTCTGAGTGCCTGCTTCTCTGTGGAAAAGTCAAAGCTGAAAAAAGCAACTCAGTCACTCCAATAATATAATATTGAAGCATTCAACTGGAATGTGGCAATTTTCAGCTGTCACACCACATCCATTAAGTGAAATCACATTTTATGCCAGACTTCCAAAGACATAATCACATAAAAACTATTTTTATTGCCTGGAAACATTGCTAAAAGCAGCTTACCACAAGAGTAAGAAAGTTTAGTATGGGATCTCTGTTGAAGTATAATAAACACAGAGAGCAAAGCAGTGATTTCTATTTTATTTCAGGAAAGATTCGGTTATAAATAAAGTTATGCATCTCACATAGAAGAGTGACTTAGGAATTCCTTACTAGTTAAGAACTTTATTGAATCAATAAAACAAAATCAAATTTCCTAGAATTCATCTTCATGATAAAAATCTTCACAGGCCTCAATTAAACTTGGCTTTTTTCCTTGACTTTTGCTTAGTTCCGTGCCAGGTCCCTTACCTCTCAGAATTTAAGTATAATGTTCAAAACTTCCATTGTTTTCCATACTGGGTTCTCATCAGTGAGGGCTTGGGGAGAGAAGAGCACACACAGCAACATGTGGGTACTAGCTCATGGCCACGTCCTAAGAATTGAAAGCATTGTTATCATCATCCTTACTGAGTACCTTCTAGTTGACCCCATGTGATAAGAGTAGAATTGTCACATAGGGTTTCCTAGGCTATAATCTTTAAAAAAGCAAGTCACCAGGTTATTTTCTCCCACAGAGTCACTGCATGGTTTCAAACCTTTAGGTTAACAGCTGAGTGCTTAACTATTGTATCACCAGGGCTCCTTCCAAAGCATCAAAAATTGCTGAACAATTCCCCAGACCCTTGCTCCAACTATTCCCTTTGATTTCAGAGGTTCTTTCAACTTTGAATGGCTGCATTCAGATTTTAGTCAGGCTTTTTTGACTGTTCTCTTTAATATTGCCTCCCGCCTGTCACTCTGTATCATGGCACTTTAAAAATGCTTTCCCTTATACCACACCATCTGAAATATTATTTGTTTACTGTCTGTCTTCCTCAGGAGGAGAAATTGGGAAAATGGAGAGTTCATTTTTTAAAAAACTGAGCTGAGGTCTGTTCAGTGTCTGGCAGATTGTTGTACTTGAAATGTAGTTTTAACTGTTATTTTAAATAAACTATTTCATATATGTACACACACACACTAGGGTGAGTCAAAAATTATCCATACTGTTGCTGTAGAATTTATTTTAATCAACTTTTAGAAAAGACACATACAGCATTTTTCTACATCTTCTTGGGTTTCAATCCACTTTGTCCATCTGTCAACAAGCTTTGTTGTTGTTGTTAAGTGCCATCGAGTCGGGTCCGACCCATAGCGACCCTGTACAGGGTTTCCGAGGGTGTAAATCCTTACGGGAGTAGAAAGCCTCATCTTTCTCCCGCAGAGCAGCTGGTAGTTTCGAACCGCTGACCTTAAGGTTCGCAGCCCGATTCGTAACCACTACGCTACCAGAGCTCCTTAAGCATCACTTTTAGTGATGTTTCTGGCTATTCCTTTCTCTCCCCCTCAAGTGTCTATTTTACAATAGTAAGCAAGGAAAACCAAGATTCATAAGACAGTCAAGCATCTTAACATTATTTCCCCTCTTTTACCCATTTAAACCATGCCTGTATCCCAGAGCCCTATTGTTCCAAGACTGAGCATACATCACTATTTACCTTTGTCCCACTTAGCCCGTGCAAACCTGCCTAAATGTTCTCCCATTTCCTTGTTCTTACATTCCCCTCCTCCTTCTTGGGTATTGCTTCCACCAACACCCAAACTATCGTGTGTCTACTCCCTCCCCTGTGCTCCACTTTCCCTTCCCTCCCCTCGCCCCATCCTCTATACCCCAGTAACCAACAAAGAATTTTTCTTTTTTCTCTTGTAGTGTGGGTATTTTTTCTTAAAATTTTACAATAATGGTCTTATGCAGTATTTCACCTTTTGTGACTGACTAATTTCACTCAGCATTATGTCCTTAAGGCTCATCCATGTTATGTGGTGGCTTGCAGCTTCCTTGTTATTCTTCAAGGTAGCATAGTATTCCATTGTGTGTATATACCACATTTTGTTTATCCATTCTTCAGTTGATGGGCACTTTGGCTGTCTCCATCTTTTTGCTATTGTAAATGGTGCTACTATGAACATTGGTGTGCATATATTTACTCGTGTTATTGCTTGTATTTCTTGTGGATAAATACCAAGTAGAGGGATTGCTGGATCATAAGGCATTTTTATGTCCAACTTTCTAAGGAAGCATCATACTGTTCTCCAGAGTGGTTGAACCATTTTTCAATCCCACCAGCAATGTAGGAGGGTCTCAATCTCTCCACATCCTCACTAACATTTATTGTCCTCTTCTTTTTTGAACTTCACTGTTGTTGCTGGTGTGAGATGATATCTCATGTTGTTTTGATTTGCATCTCTCTAATGACTTGACGACACTTCACAACAACAACAATGACTAGTGATCATGAACATTTCTTCATATGTTTTTTGGCTGCCCAAATCTCTTCCTTGGTGAAGTGTCTGTTCATGTCCTTGGTGGTTGAATTTTGAATTGTTTCTTGATCAGAAATTGGGGATGCTTTCATTCCATACTCTGCTGTCTAATCTTGGGCTCATAATGATGAATTCATGTCTTGTCACCAGTAACGATTTTTTTAAAAGAAACTTTTACCTTCCTTTGAGTATTGGTTCAAATTTTGTTTGAAGATGTCCATGTTTATACCTGCACAGCAGTGACCTTGAAGGGAGGGTGCTGATGAAACAGTGCAACCAACAGAAGTTTTAATATAATTGGAGTGCAAATAATTTTTTATTCAGCCTTGTGTGTGTGTTAGTATGTGTGTGTGTGTTTAAAGCAAAAACAAAAATCTTACCTCTTTGGGTTTCTGAAATGTGGTAGCTGCATTTGCTGCTGTCTATAATTCTTATTAGCAAATTAATGAAAGGTCCTTCATAACATTTCAGCTTATCTCTCAGAGAGTTTTTTATGGGAAGAATCCAAATAAAGCTACCTTTGTTGCTGTTGTTAAATGCCATCAAGTCGGTTCCAACTCATAATGATCCTGTATAGGGTTTCCGAAGAGTGGCTAACAGCACCTGTGCCAAGCATTTTGAGTACATGTTTTAATGTACTAAAATTATCCATTTACTTCCCTCCTCCCACTAAACTGTGGCTTTGTCAGTGGGCCTGTGACTGACTTCCTCATCCCCAGTGCTTTGCATAGAGCCACCACATGCCAAGAGTGAACACAAGAGTGAAAGGAACATGAAGGGGATGGGAAGTGAGGAAGAGCAATATTTGGGGGCATGTCTATCAGGCAAGTCCTATTTCCTGGGCTTCCTGAAGTAAATCTCAGTAGAGGAATATGATAATGTATGTTCCTGAAATAGAGGGGTCTGGGGAAAATTCAATAATAATGAAAGACCTGGCAAAAAATTTGCTGGCAGTCTGCTGACTGTAAAGCTTGCAGACCTTGGAGGGCAACTCCTGGACAAGGTTAAAATGCTTGTTGTTCTTATACCACACCATCTGAAGTTATATTATTTATTTGATAATTGTCTTCCTCACTCTGTAGGATCTAAGTGTCATGAAACAAATATTTTGTCTACCTTGTTTGCCAGATTATTTCAACACCTTGACCAGTGACACACAGTAGGCTTTTTATGTGTATTTATTTATAACTGCATAAGTGGATAGACAGATGGCAGGAGTAGTCATGAAGAGCATGGTGTTTGGAATAATGGTTTAAGGATTTAAAAAGAGGATTTTTTAAATTATCTCTTTGAAAATATTGATTAACTGGAAATTGGAATTAGCTTGCTCATTGCCAACCTCTGGGTGTGCCCTTTGCCCTGGGTTCCTCCACCCAGTATGACTGTACCACATACAGTATGCTAGTTTCACCAAGGCTATCAGAGATAAAAAGGAAATAAAAAGACAATAACAAGTTTTACAACAACCATAACAAATGTATTTTCCTCAATAGCTCATGGAAGAATTATCATAAAATACATTGTTATTCAATGGAATAGATACATTGTGATGAAAAGTTCACTTCACTAAAAGTGAAATGAGACTGTAAATCCATTGTTGTTAGATGCCATTGAGTTGGTTATGACGCCTATTCATCCTATGTAGAACAGATCAAAATACTGCCCCATCCTGTGTCCTGTGACATCCTCACAATTTTTGTTATGTTTGAGACCATAGTTGTAAACACTGTGTCAATCCATTTCATTGGGGTCTGTCTTAGGCTGGGTTCTCTAGAAAGGCAAAGCCAGGGAAAATTGTATATATATATATATATAAAGAGAAGTTTGTATCAAGGAAATGGCTCCCAGTTGCAGAGGTGACAGAGTCCCATGCCCAGGTCAGATGAACTAAGATCAGCATGCAGGCTGCTGATGGCTTCCAGGATCAGCAGGTAATAGAGCAGGCCACTGGCTTAAGTCCAAAAAACCAGAGGTTGAAGGACACATCAGATGTAAGATATAGACCCAGCAAAAAGCAAACAAGCTTTGCCCAAGTGTCTAATATATTGGAAGCAGGCCACATACCCCAAGATCCTTTCAACTGATTAGCTATTCATAGTAAATCATCATGGAGTTAATTACATTATATTAGATCTCATTATAGGGATAACTACATCTCAACTGACAAACCACTGAGAATCCTGGCCTAGTGAAGTTGACATAAAACCTTAAATATCAGGGTCTTCCTTTTTTCATTGACCTTCCACTCTATCATGCATGATGTCCTTCTCCAGGGACTGTCCTTCCTTACAACATGTCCAAAGTATGAGAGATTAAGTTTGACATCATTGCTACTAATGATCAATCCAGTTGGACATTTTCCAAAACAAATTTGTTAATGAGACTTCCTGCAATTCTGATGCCACATTCTTCTTCAAATAGTCCAACTTCTAGAAATGTTTCCACAGCATAAAGATTGAATAAGTATGTGAAAGATACAACCCTGATGCATACCTTCCCTGGCTTTAAACCATTCACTATGCCCTTCTTCTGTTCTAATGACTGCCTTTTGGTCTAGATATAGGTTTCTCATGAACACAATTAAACATTCTGGAATATCCATTCTTTGCAATGTTGTCCATCAAGAAGACAAATTTTTAAAGTACAAAATAAGTACCCAGTGGATTTAGATACAATGAGATGGTCCTTCTTGATCTCTATAGTTAAAATATTGCAAGAAAATTTTGCTAAAAATTAAGATATTTCATAAGCCTTACATATGTGGTGTGATGATACTAAGCAAAGACAAGTTTTTTCATTAGAAGATGGTAATTACTAGCCATCATGGCTACATCCAAGAAATGATTTTGTTAGTATCATCTCTCTGAAACCTGACTAGCTTTTCTGGTCAGCCTAAAAATTAGTCTGAAGTCAACAGGGCCCTCAGTTGTGAAAAAATCAAAAAGAAAAACTGATTGCATTCTTAAGATTTTTATTGTATCTTACTTTGAGTCTTGGTGTGGTGCTGTGGGTTAATGCGCCAGACTGCAAAGCTGTTTGAACTGCAAGGTTGGTGGTTCAAGCTCACCAGCTGCTCCCCAGAAACCCTGTACAGTGTCGCTATAGGTCAGAATCAACTCGGCAGCACTTAATAAAAACAACTTAAAAAAATGTAATACTTTAGAAAGAACGTGAACAATTCCCCAAATTCTATTTTCAAAACATTTTTTATAAATGTATTTAAGGACCAAGACCAACGCTCATCTGTCAGGTTGTTGTACAGTGGTGTTGTGATTCTAGAAGCTATGCCACAGGTATTTTAAATACCAGCAGAGTCATTCATGATGGACAGGTTTCACTGGAGCTTCCAGACTAAAACAGACTAGGAATAAGAAAAGGCAGATCACTTCTGAATGGTTAGCCACTGAAAACCTTATGAAAGCAGGGAAATATTCTCAGATATAGTACTAAAAGATGAGAGTCTCAGGTTGGAAGGCGCTCAAAATAGGACTGGGAAAGAGCTGCCTCCTCAAAGTAGAATTGGCCTTAATGACATGGATGGAGTTAAGCTTTCAGAACATTCATTTGCTGAAGTCGCACAACACAAAATGAGAAGGAACAGCTGTAAACATCCATTACTAATTGAAATATGGAATATATGGAATATGTCTCTAGGAAAATTAAAAGTTGTCAAAAATGAAATGGAATGCGTAAACATCAATATCCTCGGCATTACTGAGCTGAAATGTATTGGTATTGGCCATTTTGAAGCAGCCAATCATATGATTTACTATGTCAGCAATGACAAATTGAAGAAGACATATTCATTGTCAAAAAGAATATTTCAATATCTTTCTTGAAGTACAACACTGTCTGTGATAGGTTAAAATCCATACATCTACGAGGAAGACCTGGTGTGGTACTTTAGGATAAGCACTCGACCGCAAGGTCCCTTTGAATTGAAAGGTGGGTGGTTCAAACTCACCTGCCACTCCTAGGAAACCCTATACAGGGTCACTATGAGTGGGAACCAACTTCACAGCATTTAACAGCTACAAGGAAGACCAGCTAATACCACTATTATTCAAATTTATGCACCAATCACTAAAGCACTAATGATTAAATTAAACAATTCTAGCTCTGGTAGTGTAGTGGTTACGAATCGGGCTGCGAACCTTAAGGTAAACGGTTCGAAACTACCAGCCGCTCCGCGGGAGAAAGATGAGGCTTTCTACTCCCGTAAGGATTTACACCCTCGGAAACCCTGTACAGGGTCGCTATGGGTCGGAACCGACTCGACGGCACTTAACAACAACAACCAACTTTTTTAGTTTGAAATTGATCAAACATGCGAATGATGCTTTGATAATTACTGGTTATTGGAATGTGAAAGTTGGAGACAAAAAGGAAAGATCTGTAGTTGGAAAATATGACCTTGGTGTTAGAAACAACGCTGGAGATGGCATAATAGGATTTTGCAAGACCAATGACTTGTTCATTGAAAATACTTTTTTGCAACAACATAAAAGGCAACTAACTATATGATACACCTGGACCTCACCTGATAGAATAGACAAAATCAAATTGACTATATTTCTGGGAAGAGACAGTAGAAAAGTTCCATATCATTAGCCAAAGTAAAGCCAGGGGTAGACTGTGGAACAGACCATCAATTGCTCATATGCTAATTTAGGATGAAGCTGAAGAAAATTAAAAGAACTCCATGAGAGATAAATTATGACCCTGAGTATGGTAGTGGTGGTGGTAGTGTGCCGTGGAGTCAGTTCTGACTCATAGCGACCCTGTTTAGGCTTTCTGAGGCTGTAAATCTGTATGGGAGCAGAAAGCCTCATCTTTCTCCCATGGAACAGCTGGTATTTTTGAACTGCTGACCTTGAGGCTAGCAGCCCTACTTGTATCTACTATGTTACCAGAGCTCCTTGACCTTGGGTATATCTTACTTGAATTTAGAGACCATTTCAAGAGCTAATTTGATGAATTAGATACTAATGACTGAAGACCAGAAAAGTTGTGGGAGAGCTTCATACATAAAGCAAAAGGCCATTTAAAAGACAGATAAAAAAGAAAAGACCAAATTAATAAGTGGATGAGAATGTCAGAAGAGACTCTGAAACTTGCTCTTACACATAAAGGAGCTAAAGCGATGGGAAGAAATGATGACGTAAAAGAGCTGAACAGAAAATTTCCAAGGAAGACAATGTCAAATATTATAAAGAAATGTACAAAAATCTGGAGTTAGAAAACCAAAAGGAAGAATATGCTCAACATTTCTCAAGCTGAAAGAACTGAACAAAACATTCAAGTCTCAGGTTATAATACTGAAAGATTATGGCCAAAATGGAGTCTTGGTGTGGAGCTATAGGATAAGCACTGGACTGCTAACCACAAGGTTTGCAGTTCAAACCCAACAGTTGTTCCTCAGAAACCCTATACAGGGTTGCTATGAGTTGGAAATTACTCTATGGCATTTAGTAATAACAACATGGACAAAATAATGAATGATGCTGGAAACAGCAAAAGAAGATAGAATGGGGAGACTTGGGAGCTCCTGAGCCCATGGACACTGACCTAGCCATAGAGGGTTAGAGCTGAGAGTGAAGCGTCCAGCTGATATGAAGTGAGGGGAGATGCACAAGAATGCCCAAACTTGCAAATAGTATCCATTTCACATAGCTTAGATGGCTTGATGATCAGAACGCAACTAAAGGAAGATAAAGAAATTTGATAAAGGAAGCAACTGCAAACTGTTACAATTTGATGAACTTAACCTACACTTATGGATGTAGTACCAACCAAGAGGGAAATAGACTTCACATCAAGGATCAAACCTATCCCCTCAGTACACAGGGTTGAAGGGAAGGGCAACTTAGACATTGGCTACCTAAAATGGGGGGTGGGGGTGGCTATAAAGGTATGAAATGTCTGGCTTACAAGTTTACAAGAAGGAGTTTAGTTTCAGAGCGAGTAAGGCCTGGGTGGCAGAATCCCCACTGAATAGTTTTCATCTTGTCTAGATGGGTCTGGTGAAAGGAGTTGGTATAAGATTCTTACGGTTCAATAGTGAATCATTTTTATCATGACTAATTGTGATTGTCAAACTGTTTGAACTTCAAGGTTGGCAGTTAAAGCTCACCAGCTGTTCCTCAGAAACCTTATACAGGGTCGCTATGGGTCAGAGTCGACTCAACAGCACTTAACAACAACAATTGTGATAGTCACAACTGTAAAGGTAGAATTTGTGTAACAAAAAGGGGGGAGTAGTTAATCTTATACTGCAGAAACAGAGCACCCTAGGACCATCAAAGGAAAAGAGCATGAGCAGAACATGGGACCCTAACCAGAGAAGCAGTGACACAAGAAATGGAGGCAGAGGTGATGGTATGGAGAGATAGAGCCTGAGGACTCGTGGAAATAGAAAGGCTGTGTGCTGGCAGCCAGGAGGCTGGCTTTCAGAATGTATCCTTTGATTGTTTAAATGATTATATATTCCTGCAGGGTTTTGTGTACATCAAAATAAATAAGTAAATAAAACAGAGGGAATAGAAGCAAATACTGTTAAATGATGATACATGGAGGGGATTGTAATCATTGCAATGAAACAAAATACGATAGGTTGAGTACAAAACTAATGTTCTTCCATGTAAATTATCATTCAATTCACAATAAAAGCTTTTTTAAAAAAAGGGGGAAGAAGATGGAAGGAATGTACAGAGAAATTGTACCAAAAAGAATTGGTAGATGTTCAGTCATTTCAATAGGTACCATATGACCAAGAACCAATGCTATTAGAGAAGTTCAAGCTGTACTGAAGACGTTGGTGAAAAACAAGACTCTAAGAATTGACAGAATACAAAAGGAAATCTTTCAACAAACTGATGTTGCACTGGAGGTGTTTGCTCATATATGCCAAGAAAGTTGGAAGGCAGCTATCAGGCCAATCAATTGGAAGAGATCCATATTTGTACCCATTCCAAAGAAAGATGCCCCAACTAATGTAGAAATCATTGAATAATATCATTCATATGATGTAAAATTTTGCTGAAGATAATTCAAAACTGTTGTAGCAGTACATAGATGGGGGTCTGCCAGAAATTCAAGCCAAATTCAGAAGAGGACATAGGACTAGGGATATCATTGCTGACATCATATGGATCTTGACTGAAAGCAGAGAGTACCAGAAAGGTGCTTACTGTGCTTTACTGACTTTGCAAAGGCATTCAACTGTGTAGGTCACAACAAATTATGGATAACATTGTGAAGAATTGATATTCTAGAACACTTAATTGTGTTCATGAAGTATCTGTACATATATACACTACGAGGCAGTTGTTAGAAAAGAATGGTTTAAAATATTGAGTGGTTTTAAATCAGGAAAGGTGTGAATCTGGGTTACTTTCCTTCATCATATTTATTCAATCTGTATGCTGAGCAAATAGTCCAAGAAACTGGGTAATATGAAGAACATAATAAATCAGAATTGGAAGAAGACTCATTAACAACCTGTGATATGTAGACGGCATAACCTTGCTTGCTGAAAACAAAAGAGGACTTAAAATATTTACTGATGATGATCAAAGACCACAGCCTTCACCATGGATTGCACCTCAATGTAAAGCAAACAAAAATCCTCACAACCAGACAAATAAATAACATCATGATAAATGAAGAAAAGTTGAAATTGTCAAAGACTTCAATTTGATTGGATCCACAATCAATGCCCATGGAAGCAGCAGTCAAGAAATAAAATTATGTGTTGCATTAGCCAAATCTGCTGCAAAAGACCTCTTTAAAGTATTCAAGAGTAAAGATATTAGTTTGAGGACTAAGGTACTCCTAGCCCAAGCCATGGTATTTTCAGTCACCTCTTTTGTGTGTGAAAGTTGAGCAGTGAATAAGGAAGTCTAGGAGAATTAATGCATTTAAGTTATGGCATTGAAAAAAATATTGAAAGAATCATGGACTGTCAGAAGAACAAATAAATCTGTCTTGGAAGAAGTACAGTCAAAACGCTCTTTAGAAGCAAGGATGTCTAGACTTCGTCTCTTGTACTTTGGACATATTACCAAGAGCGACCAGTCCGTGGAGAAGGATTTCAGACTTGGTAAAGTGGAGAGGCAGCGAAAAAGAGGAAGATCCTTAAGCTGTATTGACACAATGGCAGCAACAACGGGCTCAAACTTAACAACAATTGTGAGAATGGCACATGATGGGGCAGTGTCTCATTCTGTCATCTACAGGGTCACTTTGAGTCAGAACTGACTCCAAGGCACCTAACAACAAAAGCAAGGACCCAGATTAATGAGCTGCAGCAAAGTTAACAAGGATGAATATGGGGGGAAATTAGAAATTATTTTATCAATCATATCTAAGCAAAATTCATGTGTGTTTTAAATACTGAAGCAGAAGAAAATTTAAAAATGAGAGCTTGAACAGAATAGGTAAGTGGTCAGCCCTGAGAATAGGGACATCCTTACATTTTGAGTCCTAGGTGCTTCACTTGCCTCATCTTAGTCCCAGTCTTGCTAGTGTGGATGACGCCCTAAAATCTTGGTGCTTAGCATAATAAGAGAGGCTTCTGCCCAGGTTGCAAGCTAAACCCATTTTGTTTTGTGTTAGGAGTCCTGGTGTAATGCTGTAGGATAAGCACTGGGCTGCTAACCACAAGGTCAGCAGTTCAAGGCCACCAGCTGTTCCTCAGAAACTCTATACAAGATTGCTATAAATCAGAACCAACTCAACGGCACTTAACAAGTCGACCTGAAAAATAGGAGGCGTTTAAGCCAAGCTCACAATATTGGATTAGTCTGTACTAATTTAGGACAGAGAAGCAGAACTGCAGCTACTCTTGGAAAGAAAGTTTTTGCAGAAGTTGTTCCTATCATCAAAAGAAGTAGACCATTTTTGCATAATGCTTGCTCAGGGTAACTCCAGAGCATGGCATCTAACTGATGTATGATTTATAGCTACGATGTTTGGCCAACGGCTACTGTTTCCCTAAACTTCACCTATACAAAAGTCCTCCTCATTTTCTATACTTTGGAGCAATTTGTAATTCTTATATTGTTGTTGAACTGCAGTTGTAATATCTTCCAATAAGACTTCTTTACTTCTGTTTTACCAGAGTTCATGTTCTTACTCCTTGACATTAGAAAGGCCTACTCCTCTGACACTGTCACTCTAAGAGAAACCTTGTTCATTTTAGAAAATGTCATTTAAAGAATTATCATGTGTATGATAATATCATCCTATGTGTATAATTAATATCACTTATTAATTTTATAGGAGAAAAAGTACCTTTGTAATGGAGAACACTTTTTCTTAACAAAACTACCAAGAGAAAAAATAAACTTCTAGAGCTCATTCATTCTACTAAAGTATAGTTTATCTTTACTCTTGGTTAACTGTTCACATGTGACAGTTTTTTGCTCTGTCTCCCACTTTGGAATCCTGGTATGACACTATAGCACTGGACTGATAATCACAAGGCCAGTGGTTCAAAACCCATCAGCTACTCCTCAGAAACCTTATACAGGGTCACTATGGATTGAAACCGACTGGACAGCACTTAGCAACAACAACAATCTCCCACTTTGCTCTTAAAGCTTCCATAAGATTTTGCATTTTAAGATTTAGCCTCTCAAGGACCCAGTCTGAACCATCTCCATCTGTACCTAGATGAGGATATACAAAGACTTCTCCAAAAAGCTTAATTTTGCTGGGGCTGGATTCAGGATTATTCCCGTCACTAAGGTCATAGGCTTGAGACACAGGAGTTAGCCCTAAAGTGGGTGAAGTGGAGTGTCATCACCTTGCTGATTGTCTGTGGATGCCTCCTCATCAACCCCCTGATTTTGGTGTTAGCTGTGATTCTAGGGACTTTACATGACTCTTCAATGGCTGCTTTGAGGTTTGTTAGATGGATTCTAACCCAGAAGCAGTCTCCTAATGAGTGTCACGTAAATCAGAGGTTCCTGTGGCTGATTTACTAGGCCTTCTGAGTTTCTGATATTACTGAAGCAAACAAGAAGTAAGAGGAACAGAGAGGGGACTTTTGGAAGAAGAGAAGAGGAAAAGCTTCACCAGAGTAATTCTGTGCCCCCAAAGACTCTTCTACTAGCCATTAGCTTTGTTCCTGGCCTGCTTTTATTGTATAATTATTGGAAACACCCCAAGTTTTCACTCCTTTCGGTTACACAGAGTTTAATAAACTGGCATGCTACAAGAACACAAAAAGTGTGTGCTAGTGATTGCAAATGGAGCCAATATATGAATAGCTGATCAAGTCCTACAAAGGAATGCATCAGAATAAAATTAGTAATGCTAGGGTGGACAGATTAAGGGGAGGATTGTCTTTTAAATTTTTTAATAAAGTTGCTTTAAAAATATTTGTTAAGACTATAGGTACATGGAGGGGACTCAGTCATGGTAGTGAAGCAAAGTATATGATTTATTGCATGTAAAACTGATGATCTGCTCTGTAAATCTTCACTCAACTCACCAAAAATGTAATATATATCTATATATTTAAGGAGCTCTGGTAGTGTAGTAGTTACGAATCAGACTGCCAACCTCAAGTTCCACAGGAGAAAGATGAGGCTTTCTGCTCAGTAAAGATTTACAGCCTCTTCAATAGTGAGTAATTGTTATCATTCACAATTGTAAAGGTAGAAGTTTTGTAACAAAAATGGGGGAGTAGTTAATCTTATAGTCCAAAAACAAAGGACCCTAGATCATCAAGGAAGAAGAACTCAATCAGAATGAGAGACTTTATCCAGAGAAGCAATGATACCAGAGATGGAGGCAGAGATGGGGTCATGGAGAGAGGGAACGACTGAGGACTCTAGATTCATGGGAAGAGAGGGACTAAGAGCTGGCAGGCACGAGGCAGACTTGCAGAATGTGCCCTTTGGTGGTCAAGTAAATCATATATGCCTGAGTGTTTAAAAAAAAAGAGCTAAAATGAATACAGAGAAATACTGGTAACTGATGGTACATGGAGGGGATTAATCATTGTAGGGAAACAAGGTGTAAGATTTGTTGAATGTAAAACTGATGATCTGCCTTGTAAACTTTCACTCAATCCACAATAAAAACCTTTAAAAATAAAAAGATTTACAGCTTTGGAAACCCTGTACTGGGTCACTATGAGTTGGAACCGATTCCACGGCACATAACCGCCAACCACTACTAGATATATATATTTAAGTGTGTGTGTGTGTGTGTGGTTGTTGTTAAGTGCTGTTAAGTTGATTCCAACCCATGGTGACCCTGCTTGAACTGCTGACCTTGCAGTTCAAATGGCTTTGCAGTCTGTATATATAGTTGTTGTTGTTATGTGCTGTGGAGTTGGTTCCAACTCATAGTGACCCTGTACAGGGTTTCTGAGGCTGTAAATCTTTATGGGAGCAGAAAGCCTCATCTTCCTCCCACAGAAGAGCTGGTAGTTTCGAACTGCTGACCCTGATGTTAGCAGGTTCTATATCTATATCTATATAATCTATATCTATATCTATATAGAAGAGGGGAGCAGGACCTGAATGTGATGAGACCTGAATGTCTAGGGCTAATGTATTAGAATGTACCTACACCATAATAACCCATCCTGGTCCTTGAGTAACCATACATTCATAGAATTAGAAAATCAAACAAGGTCTCTTCAAGATACCTTAAAGACAATCTGTAAGAAAAAGACAGCGACTAGGAGAGAGTCTTGGCTTCAACAGCAGGCAGGTTTATTGAGAGTAAACCTGAGAGGGGGTACTCTGAGTCACCAAAGGAGACCAAGAGCCCTCTGTTCTCTTACAGACTCCAAATTTAAGGTGGTGTGGTCTGGATACAGAACTGGGGAGTTTACAATGGGCGGGGATATGGAGATTTTCCTGAAACCTGGAATTATGGGGGTAGGAGGGGTGGGGAGTGGGAGGGTGTCTTAAGGTGTAATAAAGAGGCGGGAAGCTCAAGCAGGACTTTGTTCAGCACTAATTGGGGGTAGTTGCAATGCCATTTTGTTGATCAGGTGCAGAGTCCCCCGTTATCTAATCCAAATCTTCCTTTTTATAGCCAAGAAACCTGAGGACCAGAGAAATCAAGTGGTTTTTCCAGATTAGCAGTTAATTTGCAGTACAGCTGAAAGAAGAAACCAGACTTCTAAGCATTTTTTCAAAGGAAGGAACAATTTTGTTCTTTCTTACTTTTTGTTGCTGTTAAGCACCATGGAGTCGATTTCAATTCAGAGCAACCCTGTTTAGGGTTTCCAAGGAGTGGCTGGGGGTTTGAACCACCAGCCTTGAGGTTAGTGGTTCAGTTCTTAGCCTATAGTGTGCTACACCAGAACCCCATCTGCCTTTCTTACCTACTCTGTTGACTCTCCCTTCCTAGCCCCTTAGACTTTTTTTTATCTTCCAGGTAGCCTCTCACCTACTTCCCACATCCCAGGTAAGAGAAACATCATTCTCTCCACCCACAACTCCAGGAAACACAGGTTGGATTGTCCTAAGAACTCTCTCACCACACTTGGCTCTAGTTCCCAGCAGCTGTAGGGCATTTCTTCCAGTCAGAAAGCATCTACTTTGAGATGTTCACTGCCTTTCATGGCAGTCTGCCTCTCTCTATTTCCCTCTGACCACAGAGGAAGAAAATTCCAACACTTTTTAACAGTTCTCTTTTTTAAAAAATTAACACTTTTCAAATTTCTTCTCCTTAAATTTTTCAGGCCAAAGTGGGTGACAGGCAACAGGTTTTAGGAGTGATTTGGGGGCCACCCCTTCAGTAAGTTCTGAAGATACATTCTGATAATTCTTAAAATATAGAGATACTTGCTAAGCTATTATTCTACACTTGAGGATTCATCCAAAACTGAGAAACATGAAACTCTCATTTAACATCTTGTTGCAATAGCATCTGTTTCCACACCCCCCACCCAGTTCTCATTGTTTTTTAATACATTCCAGCTGAAAATTAAAATTTTGTTGTTGTTATATTATGCACTCCAATGAAAGAACACATGCCACTTACATATTTTAGTGTGTATGACCAGCGTCTGTCTCTTCCCTGCCCCCTGTCTCAGGCCTGATCTGTCCCTGTAAGTGATCCTGCCCAGAGGTAGTAAGAATTTATGGCATTTCAGTCTCCTACTCTGGGATTTCCTATCCAGGCTGTTGCTAGTCTGATTTTATGCTGAAATTCCATCAGATAACTGACCTTTAGTCTCATTCTTGAGACTCAGCCTCAGAGTACAAGGATTTCAGTCTAGGCCTTTCTACCCGATCTCAATATAATAGCCAGTATTCTGATTCTCTTGCAACTGAGGCCTCTTTTCAGCTCTCCACTCCTCAGGACTGAAATTCCCATGAACACTCATTAGTTGGGGTCCCGTTACAAGCTGATCACACTCATCTGTCAGTCTGAAATCATAAGCATCTTCTGTCCCAGAATTCTGTGTCTTCCATTAAGACCACATGTGATTTTTTTATTTGGCCTCAGATACCAACTGCTTACCTATGCTACTTCTTGATATTTGTCAATGTGCCCTCCCACTGGCTTGCCCAATGCTACTCCTGCTCACGCTGTGTCCCTTTGTGGTACCATATCTTAGTATCTTCCTCTCAGTCAGTCCCCAGGCCACCATGGAACTAAAACCATGCATAGACTGTTTTCTGTGAGTGTAATGTTTTGTCATATAACTGCTCTGAAGAATTGTTCAGCCCTTGGGGCCAACAGTAAAAGCATAGCCTTCTGTAGTGAACCCTTTGAATATAGTATTCATCAGCACTTATTTCTGTTTTGGTCTAATACTATGATTTTTTTTTTTGTTCTCCACTCTCTATATAGAGTTGTTATTGGGTTGTTCCAAACCCCAGCTTTACATCTGACCACTCAGCCACATAACCCCTTTTGGATACAGTGATTGTTACAGAGATATGCGCATGACTCAACCTGGGTCAATGATAGTCTTAGCTGGGAATTTTTCTGGAGCTTTCAGAAGAGAGGAACTTTCTGCTGAGATTACTAAATTTACAAAATGTAACCTTGGAATTATTGGTGGACACTTTTGTTACCAAAATAAAGTCTGTCTGAGAATGAAGTCAACTCTGAGGAAACAAAATTGAAAGAAAAAGGCAAATTCATTGTGACATTGATCCAAATCTAATGCCAGCAATCCACCAGTAGACCCCTAGGTTCATTAATCAATATGTATTTACTTATATTGTGTAAGTGGGTATGCACTGGATTTCTATTACTTGCATCTGAGAGTTCTGACTAATACAGCTGGCAAGAGAGATTAACTGGTACTTCTTTATGCTTCACCAGATGGGTAAGACTCTAGGGAATAAATACACCAAGTTAAAAAAAAAAAAAAAAGCGCTGGAAAATGTATTCCTTCATTCATTCAATTAGGAGAAGCAACATGAGCAATTGAAAACAACACAAGCTTCAGAGAATATCAAAGCCCTATTTAAATCTTGACCTTGATAATTTCCAGCTGTGTATACTGGACATGTCACTTAATACCTGAGTCTCTATTTCTTCTACTGTAAAATGAGGATAACATTATCCACCTACTAGGTTTATTATTACAAGAAATATTGCCTGGAACTAAAGGCTTTAAGTAAATGGTTGTTGTTGTTGTTAAGTGCTTTGGAGTCAGTATAGTGAACCTGTATAGGGCTTCCAAGGAGCAGTTGATGGGTTTGAACTGCTGACCTTGTGGTTAGCAGTCCAGTGTTTATCCTACAGCACCACACCAGGAGTCTAACTGATAGTTATTTTAATTATTGAACACCTGGACCTGTAAAGACATTGTGTCAGTCTGCTCTAAATATATTTTTTTTAAAAATTTTTTTAAAGAGGCAGTGTAAGCATCATATGACTGGTAACTGAGAGGAAGGAGGTAATTTCCTCTGGGGTAAACATAAAAGGCTTCATGGAAGAAATGGAATCTGAGCTATAAAAGACTAATAGAATTTTTGATAAACATAATTTGGGAGAAAGAAATATTCCAGAAGTAAAAAAGAAATGACAAAATGCATGAAAAAAAAATGAGAAAATGCATGACTATGTTCTACAGGGGTTTCAAAGCATAGCAACATAACTGGAGTGTACAATCTAGACAGGTCAGCAGAAAGAGTTAGAGATGAAACTAGCTAACTGATGCCACACTGGGTAGAGAATGGGATGAGAAATATAAATTCTATTCAGGCAATAGGGAGTCTTTGGATGGTGCAAATAATTAATGTGAATGGCTGCTAACTGAAAGATTGGCAGTTTGAGCCCATCCCGAGATACTTGGAAGAAAGGTCTAGCAATCTACTTCAGAAAAATCAACCACTGAAAACTGTGATAAACACACAGAATTGTTGCCATGAATCAAAATCAACTTGCTGACAACTAGCAAGAAACCACTGAAGGTTTTGAACAATGTTCATATACAGGACGCTATGATTGATCAGAAAAGCACCTGGATCCTCTTTCAAAACTGCTGTCATCCTCCTAGAATCCTTTGCCTTAGTGAACCACTGTAACTGAGGAAAGTGTGTCATAACCCTCAGATGTATATTGGAACATGAAAAATGGTTGAGAAACATCAGCTCAGAGTCAGAAAAACCATTTCATAGGTTATAGTGTGGTTCAAAAGGGCACTTGGAGCAATGAAATTGTTTAAAACAAACCAAAACAAAAGGATGGTAGGCACCTGGATTCATTCCTCCCTTGGACTCCTGCAATCATTTACTCCTAGCTGCTTTCCGAAATTGCCTCCAGTCCTTCCCCATTTCAACCTATTTTGTATTTCATGGCCAAAGGAATCTTCCTGTTCTGATCCTGTCATCCCAAACCCTCAAAGACAACCAATTAGTTATAAAACAGATAGAAAGTCTTTGATTTCCCATACAAGGTTCTTTTGGATAAGGCTGCAATTATCTTTCAGAACTTGCTTCCTGCTACTTGTTATCAGATATCTCCTGGTCTAGCCAAGCTGAATGACTCATCTCTTAATTTCCTGTCTGACTTTATCATGCTGCTCATTCTAACTTCACATTCCCCATCTCAGCTATTCTAATCTCCATCCTTCAAGGCTCAATTCAGACACCTCTACTTCTTTCTCTCAATATGCCCTTGTCTCTTGATCTATGTACAGGTCCCTCATGAGGACAACTAAGTTTTCTAGAATACCCATTCTTCAAAATGCTATCTAGAATTTATGATCTACACAGTTGAATGCCTTTGCATAGTCAATAAAACACAAGTAAACTTCTTTCTGGACTCTTGGTGTGGTGCTGTAGGATCAGCACTGGACTTTGAACCATAAGGTTGGCAGTTCAAACCCATCAACTGCTCCTTGGAAACCCTGTGCAGGGTCGCTATGAGGAAAGAGAGAAGTGAGCAGAGAAGGGACCTGACTATTACCAAGAAAGAATAGCAAGGAGTAGACCACATTCTTTGGACCTGAGATCCCTGCACTGAGCATCTCCTTGCTATTGTTGTTATTAAGTGCTTCCAACTCATAGCGACCCTTTATAGGGTTTCTGAGGAGCACCTGGTGGGTTTGAATCACTGATTCTGTGGTTCAAACCGATTTGGTCTAGTGTTCTATCCTACGGTGCCACACCAGGAATACACACTGAAAATCTCCTAGACATCAGGAAAGATTGACGACAAGACATATGGAGATCTCTGAGAATACTAGACTCACGAATGTTGAAAGAAGATAATGACCTTCCCTCAGAGCCAACAGAGAGAGAAAGCCTTTCCCTAGAACTAATGTCCTGAATTTGGATTTCTAGCCTCCTAAACTGAGAGAATAAATTCTAGAGTGCAGGCAATATATAACAAGAGGGAGATTGGCAGAGGAAAGATGAAGGTAGAAGAAGACACAGGCAGGAACGCAAGAGTTAAAGAGAACAAAAGTAAACACTATTAACTTAAAGGAGCTCTGGTAGCGTAGTGGTTATGAATCAGGCTGCAAACCGCAAGGTCAGCAATTCGAAACTACCAGTTGTTCCGCGGGAGAAAGATGAGGCTTTCTGCTCCCGTTAGGATTTACAGCCTTGGAAACCCTGTTCAGGGCCGCTATGAGTCAGAACCAACTCACAGCACATAACAACAACAACAACAAAGGAGCTTTGGTAGCGTAGTGGTTACGAATCGGGCTGCAAACTGCAAGGTCAGCAGTTCAAAACTACCAGCTGTTCCGCAGGAGAAAGATGAGGCTTTCAGCTCCTGTAAAGATTTACAGACTCAGAAACCCTGTACAGGATCGCTATGAGTCAGAACCGACTCCACGACACATAACAACAACAACAATGGCACATAAAAGGAGTTCTGGTAGCATAGTGGTTATGAATTGGGATGCTAACTTTAGGGTCAGCTCAAGAAGACAAAGTCAAATATTACAATGAAATGTGCAAAGTCTGGAATCAGAAAAACAAAAGGGAAGAACACGCTCAACATTTCTCAAGCTGGGGGAACTGAAGAAAAAAATTCAAGACTCAACTTGTGTTATTCAAAGATTCTGATTATGTTATGGAATTATGTTATGATTGTGTTATGGAAGTCCGACTGATTACTACAAGAACAAGCAAGTTGCTTGCCCAGGAAACATCAAGGCAAGTGTTCGGGTCCCCTCAGGGCAAACCCCCTTCCAAGGCTAAGGCTCAATGGGAATACACGAGCAGACATGCGCTCTGATTGGTGACCACGCTGGTCACCGATAAGGGGAAGTGAGATAAAAACAGCAATGAAGCCAGGAGCCAAGCCCTACAATGTTTAATAGACTCCTGCAAACCCAGGTGGAGACCTGTTGGGAAGACCTGGAGATCCTTGAGCCCAGAGTCAGTGACCAAGCCACAGAGGACTAGAGTGGAGAATGAAGCATCCAGATGATAAGAGAAGGCATATGCACAAGAACACCCACACTTGCAGATAATACCCACTTGATTTGGCTTCAATGATTGGATGATCAGAGCTCAACTAGAAGAAGAAAGAAGAGGGAAAAAAAGAGTAATCTGATACAATTTGATGAACTTGACCTACATCTATGGATGCAGTAGCTCAAAAGAGGGAACAAATCTTTATATCGAGGATCATTCCCACTCCCTCCATACACAAAGTAGACAGGGATGGGCAACTTGGACATTGGCTACACAAAATGGGAGGAAGGGGCTACAAAGGCAAGAAGAGACTGGCTTACAAGCTTTCAAGAGGGAGCCTAGATCTAGAGGGCATGGAGGAAGGAAGAATCTCCACTGAGTAGTATCCAATCTGTGGGGGTGGGGCTGATGATAGGAATAGTACTCATGTGGTACAACAGTGAATAATTGTTATCAAGACTGACTGTGAGGGTTGGAAATGTAAAAGTAGACGTTTTGTAGCAAAAAGAGGGGAGTGATTGACTTTGCACTCCAGGCACAGAGGTCCTTGGAACCATCAAGGGAAAGAGTGGGGTGCGGGACCCTACCCAAAGAATCAGGGATGCCAGAGATGGAGGCAGAGACGATGACGTGGAGAGATAGAGCCGCTGGGGACTCTAGACCCAGAGAGGGAGAAGGACTGTGTGCTGACTGATGACCAGGGGCCAGGCTTGCAGGCTATACTCTTGGTTGGTTGATGATGCATGGATGGGATTGTAACCATGGCAATGAAATGATATACAATAGGATGAATGTAAAGCTAATGTTCCCCCACGTAAAATATCACATAATTCACAATAAAACATTAAAAAAAAAAAAAGAAGAAGAAGATGGAAGGAGTACACAGAATCACTGTACCAAAAGGAAATGACTGATGTTCAACCATTTCAAGAGGTAGCATATGATCAAGAGCCAGTGATCCTGAAGGAAGAAGTTCAAAATGCATTGAAGGAATTGGCAAAGAACAAGGTACCAAGAATTCAGGAATTGATGGAATGAAAACTGAAATCTTTCAAAAAAGTGAAACAGCACTGGAGGCACTCACTCGTCTATGCCAAGAAATTTGGAAGATAACTATTTGGCCAACTGATAGGAAGACATCGTATTTGTGTCCATTGCAACACGTATATATAAAACTACTTTATTCACTGTAAATGTAAAACACTTTAAAGTTAGTTGTCGTTGATATGTTCAAGCTTTTGAACCTTTGTTCACTCTCCTTGTTCTATACACCCTTCTAGACCCAAGGCTTTAAATTACTACCAATGTGTAGATTTCTCACATATTTAAATCTCTAGCCCATGTAAATTTTTACTGTTCCCATCTCAATGAATGATACCACTAGAAATTTTGGAGTTTTCCATGACACTTGCCAATTCTTCTTCCATAGCCACATAATCGTAACATCTTCTTCATTTTATCTTCAAACCAAATCCCTACTGCTGTCATCCTAGGCCAGGCTCCCTGCAGTAACCTCATAACTGGTCTAAAGGTATTCTTTCACTGTATCATTTTGATACTCCTACCCATTCTCTGCAGCCCTGGTGTGGCGCTGTGGGCTAATGAGTCAGACTGAGAAGTCGGTAGTTCAAGCTCACCAGCTGCTCCTTGGAAACCCCATACAGGGTTGCTATGAGTCAGAATCAACTCAATGGCACTTAACAACAACCCATTCTCTTGAGTCCTGGTGTCATACTGTGGGGTAAGCACTGGACTGCAAACCACAGGTCAGTGCTTCAAACCACAGTCTGTCCTTGGAAACCCTATTCAGGGTCACTATGAGTCTGAACTGAGTTGACGGCACTTCACACCACCACTATCACCCATTCTCTGCACTGCAGCAGATGCCTTTTAAAGGAAAACTTCATTTTGTTCCGTCTCTTGATTATGTTCTCTTCCCTGAAACTCCCTTTGTGTAAAATCTATCATGGGTTATACTGCTTAGAGGATAAGGACAGAACTCTTAATGTGTCCTATACATTAGATGCTTTATCATCCAGATCAAGATACTTTTAAAAAAATATATTATATTGTGAATTGAGTCTAGGTGTACAGACAATATCATCAGGTTTACTTTAAAAAAATTATTCGCTTTGTTTCATCTCAATGATTGCAATCCCCCCGTGCAGCAACAGTTATCCTGCTTCCTCCCTTTGGTTCCTATTTCCATTCCACCCACCTTCCCATCCTTTCTCAACTTAGCCCTTAGGAAAATGTTGCCTTTTTGGTTTTAAATGATTCACCATTCCATTGTGAGCATACCTTACTAGTCTTGTCCCCTCTATATGCCTATCTACTGCTTGGGTGAAAATTGGGCCATGAAGGTGAGTTCCTTTCTAGACTTGAAGGGTCGTTGAGGGCCATAGTCTCAGGTTCCTCTAGTCTCTTTCTGACCAGTAAGCATGGTCTTTTTATAAAAAATTTAAAAAAAAAATTTTTTTTGAGCTTTACAATTGTTTATTAAACAATAACATGAAAGAGGTGCTCATATATAAATGGCTTGACTATCTCTTTTGTAAATACCAATCAGTGTGATCTGGACTAATCTATCTAAAGTTTTTGCTTTTATATCGTATTAAGCTTCTAAGTATCTGAAGTATAAATAAATAAATCACTCTTTATTGCAGACCTGAGATGCCCTGCTCAGATACTTCCATAAGGAAGTACTTACTGCCCAGCTGCCATTAGTGTGGCCAGCTGATGACCTCCAGCTGATAGTCTCTTCAGGAGCACTCTTAGATCACTTTCTAGCCAATATCACTTTCTTCTGGAGGTGGTCCCAACCAATGACTGTGCAAGGTGGTGATACAAAGCTCTGACCATTTCTTCCCAACACTGATAGGCAGTCTCGTTCCCAGAGTGCCCTATAGGGCTGGCAGAAATTTTATCAGGTCTGCATCGTGTCTGACAGCTCCATCTGCCCAGTCCTGCTTCCTCCCTTTCCTTTCAGAGATGTTACTCCCCAATACTGCTGTAGGATAGCAATGGACTACTAGCCACAAGTTTGGTGGTTCAAACCCGCCACCTGCTCCTCAGAAACTCTATGTTGTTGCTTTGATCCCAAGTCTTCTTTCCCTCTCTTCCAAGTTGTCAAGTACCATTGAGTCAATTCCGACCCATAGCAACCCTGTATAAGGTTTCAAAGGAGCAATTGGTGGGTTTGAACCACCAATCTTGTAGTTAGCAGTCTGGTGCTTATCCTACAATGCCACAGCAGGACTCCAAAGTATGTTGTTGCACCGACAAGTCTGTTCTGACTCATAGCGACCCTGCATAGGATTCTCAAAGAGTGACTGGTGGGTTTGAACTGCTGACCTTGCAGTTAGCAGTCCAGTGCTTACCCGACAGCACCACACTAAGATTCCAAATCAGGGGTGGGGAACCTTTATTTCTGCCAAAATTCACAGTCCATACAAAATTACCAATTTAAAAATCATCCTGCTATATTTGTTCAAATATTTAATTAACTCACCTCTAATGTGAAGGAGCTCTGGTAGCGAAGTGGTTACGAAGTGGGCTGCGAACTGCAAAGTCAGTAGTTCGAAACTACCAGCTGCTCTGCTGGAGAAAGATGAAGTTTTCTGCTCCCATAAAGATTTACAGCCCCAGAAACCCTGTACAGGGTCGCTATGAGTCAGAACCAACTCCATGGCACTTAACAACAACAACATGATGGCTGAAACTGCGGTTGTTTTGGCAGGGCCAGACCAAATGATTTTGCGGGCCTTATATGGCCCATGGGCTGGATGTTCCCCATCCCTGCTCTAAATATATATCTACATCAGAGCCAACTGGGCCATCTGCACAGGATCACTATGGTGTCCTTAACCTCTGTGGTCCCTTAGAGCATCAGTTCCCTCTGCTGCTGTCACCTCCAACCTGTTACTGCTAACTTGCAGACCTCCACTGCCCATCTCTGTCTGGCCAACAAGAAACACCATTAAAATCTGTAATTCAATTATTTTAGCATTCATCCAGACAATAATCCCCCAGAACAATGCCTGTGCCCCCAGAGATCCAATTGTATTTCCATTTTTGTACTGCATTAGAGCTTGCTGACCATTAAACCAGCAATGTGGATATGCTTAGACAAGGACTTGGCAAACCCAGGGAGAGAGGGGCAGGGCAGTTTGCCTTCTGGATAAATGTAGTTGAAACTAGATTATGCAAGAAAATGCTCTAGGAACTACAAAACTTGCTTAAGCATTTATCAAAACTAGTTAATCAGAGGCATGTCATTTAAGTTAAAGTTTGGAACCATCTTGTGGCTATCACTCAGGGTCCCATGATCATGAGTCATATTGCATCCTACACAAAGTCAGATCCAATCAAAACTCCAGAACCAATCTTGTAATTCTGCTGTTGTAGCTCTGGTAGCGTAGTGGTTACAAATCGGGCTGGGAACCTTAAGGTCAGCGGTTCGAAACTACCAGCTGTACTGTGGGAGAAAGATGAGGCGTTCTACTCCCGTAAAGATTTACACCCTCGGAAACCCTATACAGGGTCACTATGGGTCAGAAACGACTCGATGGCACATAACAACAACAACAACAATATGTATCCTTGGAGGCTAAGATGTCCAAACTTCGTCTCTCATACTTCGGACATGTTGTCAGGAGGGACCAGTCACTAGAGAAGGATATCGTATTTGGTAAGGTGGAGGGTCAGAGAAAAAGAGGAAGACCCCCCAACGAGATGGATTGGCCAAGTGGCAGCATCAATGGACTCAAGCCTGGCAACAGTAGTGAGGTTAGCCCAGGATCGGGTAGTGTTTCATTCTGCTGTGCATAAGGTCGCTATGAGTCAGGAGCAACTCGATGGCACATAACAACAACAACAATCACGATTTTGTAATGATTTTCTTGTCCTCTAGCTTATATAAAGAGCTCCATAGTTGTTATTCAGTGGGTCCATCGGTCTCTGATCTGTGTACATGCTGATGGTTTTCCTCATCTTTGATGGTTTGTTTTGCTTTTGTAGTATTTAAAGTTGAGTAAAAGGGTCTTTATAGAATTTGTTGGAGTCCTGGTATGGTGCTGTAGTATAAGCACTGGACTGCTAGCCACAAGGCAGGCAGCTCAAACTCACCCAACACTCCTTGGAAATCCCATACAGGGTTGCTATGAGTCGGAACTGATTAGACAGCACTTAACAACAACAACAATGTAGAATATGTTGAGGAGCACTGTTAGCACTGTGAGTTAGGCATTAGGCTGCTAACTGCAAGATCAGTGGTTCAAGACCATCAGCCTCTCCTTAGGAGGAAGATAAGGCTGTCGGCTCACCAAAAGATTTATAGTCTTAGAAACTTCACAGAAGCTCACTACGAGTCAGAATCAACTTAATGGCAGTGTGTCTGTTTTTTCAGTTTCTAGACTATGTTGAAAGATGTCCTGGTGGCACAGTGAGTTAAACAATGGGCGACAAACTGAAAGGCTGCTGACTCAAACCCACTAGCCACTCTGCAGGAGAAAGATGAAGTAGCCTATTTCTATAAAGATTTAGCCTTGGGAGCTCTATGAAGCAGTTCTACTCTATCCTCTTGTTACAAGAAGTGTACCTCTATCTTGAAATAGAAGGCTCTGGCGTTCTACTGATTAAGAATAGTCAGGTGAGACTTCTAATAAGATGGCAGACGAGACAGACGTACTTTACAACAAAATATGAGAGACCAAATAAAACAGACACAGATGAAAATTCTGGTACCCTGAACTTCAGAAGAAATGTTAGAGAGGTGGATGGAGAGCTTGCTGGGAAAAGGCCACGTAGAAATGGTGAGGGAAGGAGACTGGTAAACAGCTGGCCAGATATGGCTCAACCAGCATGTGAGCAATTTTGGCAGTGGAGGGAGACCTGGCAGAGCAGATTCAACAGGGTGACAGAAAATGTGTGATTTCTTCTTTTTCCCCCACACACCCCTGGTGACCAAAGATATGGTCAGTTCCCACCCTAATTCACCCCAAGCCACATTCTGCTTTCTGGGAGTTCAAAACTTCATGGTTGGGCTGGACCCTCCCCTGATGGCACAGCTATGGTGGACAAAGGGCTGGAGGCCCTGAGGAAGCAGAGGCTGGCGGGGCTGCAGGCCAAGGCCAGGGAGCCTGGCGAAGCAACACAACCAGAAGCGAAGCACAGGGAAGCAGAAATGAGAAACAGTATTCTTAGCTCAAGTTCTGGATCAGTCAGCCCGGGCCAGGTTAAGTAATTTAGCACTTGTAAAGCTCTGGTAGCGTAGTGGTTACGAATCGGGCTGCGAACCTTAAGGTCAGCGGTTCGAAACTACCAGTCGCTCCGCGGGAGAAAGATGAGGCTTTCTACTCCCGTAAAGATTTACACCCTCAGAAACCCTGTACAGGGTCGCTATGGGTCGGAAACGACTTGACGGCACTTAACAACAACAACAAAGCCTGAGAAAAGTAAAACAGTAGAGAATTATCTTATACAAATGGCAAGATTTAGATAACTAAATAGGAAGGTATCAGAACAAGGTTTAATAGAAATCCTTGAAAAAGTAAGCCAACAAACAGAAAAGAAAACAACAGTTAAATTCAACAGAAGAAAAGTAATGGACTCTGATGAAGATGATGATTATTGAATTAAAAATGTTTAGAATGGACCTTAAAGGAACAATTTTAGAACCGATAATACTTGGCAAAAGTTAAGATCTGGTTAATGTTTACTTTGTTTATGCCTTTTTTAAAAAATAAACTTGTTATGCAGCATAAAACAAAACAAAACAATACAAAAAAAAAAGCTTCATGGCTGGACCTACAGCCACCAAAAGAAAAGAAATAATAAAGATTAGAGCAGAAATAAATGAGATAGGAAACAGAAAAACTATAGAAAGAATCAATAGGACAAGAAGGTAGTTCTTAGAAAGGATTAACAAAATTGATAGACCATTGGCAAACCTAACAAAAGAAAAGAGGGAGAAGACACAAATAACACACATTAGAAACCACATGGGTGATGTCACAACGGAACCAAAGGAAATCAAAAGGATAATAAAAGAATACTATGAAGAATTGT
>NW_006408737.1:2156138-2157544 GCF_000296735.1 Chrysochloris asiatica
GACTCAAATTATTCCAAAAGACAGAGGAGGATGGAAAACTTCCTAATACATTTTATGAAGCAAGCAAAACCCTCATACCAAAACCAGGGAAGGACGTCACTAAGAAAATTAAAGACCAATATCCGTCATGAACATAGATGCAAACATTCTCAACAAAATCCTAGCCAACAGAACCCAGAAACACATCAAAAAGATAATACATCATGATCACGTGGGATTCATATCAGGGATGCAAGGATGGTTCAACATTAGAAAAATGATCAACATTATCCACCATATAAATAAGAAAAAAGAAAAGAACCACATGATCATATCAATTGATTCAGAAAAGGCATTCGACAAAATCCAACATCCATTTCTGATAAAAACACTCAACAAAGTAGGAATGGAAGGTAAATTCCTCAACATAATTAAGAGCATATATACAAAACCAACAGCCTACATTACTCTAAATGGAGAGAAACTGAAAGCCTTCCCTTTGTGAACAGGAACCAGACAAGTGTGCCCTTTGCCACCACTCCTATTCAATATTGTACTGGAAGTCTTAGCAAGAGCTATACATCTTGCAAGACAGGGAAATTAAAGGCATCCAAATTGGCAAAGAGGAAGTAAAACTCTCTCTGTTTGCACATGATATGATCCTATACATAGAAAACCCCAAGGACTCAGTAAAAGAGCTACTAGACCTCATAGGAAGATTCAGCAAAATGGTAGGATATAAGATCAACATACAAAAATCAGTTGGATTCCTCTATACCAAAAACAACTGCATTGAAAGGACATTAGGAAAGAAATACCATTTACAATAGCCACCCAAAGGATGAAATATCTAGGAATAAATGTAACCAGAGAAATAAAGAACTTATACAAAGTAAACTACAAAACACGACTACAAGAAACCAAAAGAGAATTACCAAAATGGAAGAATGTACCATCCTCCTGAATAGGAAGACTTAACATTGTGAAAATGTCAATACTACCCAAAGCAATTTACATAGATCATGCAATCCCAATCCAGATTCCAAAAACATTCTTCAAAGAGATGGAAAAAACAATTACAAAAAAAAAAAACAATTACAAACTTTATATGGAAAGGAAAGAGACCCAGAATAAGCAAAGCACAGCTTAAGAATAAGGTTGGAGGCCTCTCACTCTCTGTCTTCAAAATTTACTACACGGCTACAGTGGTCAAAACAGCTTGGTACTGGTACAACGAAAGATACATAGATCAATGGAGCAGAATCGAGAATCCAGAAATTAACCCATTTACTTACAGCCAACTGATTTTTGACAAAATACCTAAATATATCGCATGGGGAAGTGATAGTCTCTTCAACAGATGGTGCTGGCAGAAATGGAAAGCGATATGCAAAAGACTGAAACAAGATCTTCACCTCACGCCTTAT
>NW_006408737.1:2167885-2169571 GCF_000296735.1 Chrysochloris asiatica
ATAAGCATAAAGAAGTTGAATGAGCCCCAAACAGGAAAAGTCCCAAAAGAAAATTAAAAAAACAGTTTGATATCATAATCAAACTTTCCAAAATCAAAGACAAGGGAAGAATCCTGAAAAATGAAAGGTTACCTACAAAATAGAACCAGTAAGACTAAGCTCTGATTTCTCAACAGAAACCATGCAAGCAAGAAGATCATGGGATGACATATATAAAACTCTGAAAGAAAAAAATTGCCAACCAAGAATCATACACCCAGCAAAGCTGTCCCTCATATATGACAGTGAAGTTAGGACATTTCCTGATAAAAACAAATTGAAGGAATTTGTAATGACCAGACCAACTTTACAAAAAATGCTAAAGGCTGTTTTTGGACTGAGAACCAACAACAGCAGACTACAACCTGAAATGACCATACATGACATCACCACCCAGAACTCAATCCAGATACATACATATTTAAAGTAAAACAAACCTACAAAACAGAAAATAGGAAACCAGGAATATTAATGTATAATGAAGTCAAATACAAAGAAAAATGAGGGACTAGTGTAGACACAGAACTTTCAAATGGCAAGGAACTCAAGTAGATTTTAAGATAAAACATACTGTTTTAAGCAGGGGAAAAATTAATAAATTAGAGGGTAACCACAAAGAGAAATAACACACCTCCACATCAAAATAAAAAAGAGGGAAATTAGAAAGATTTGGCAAACATTAACACAACAGAAATGAAAATGAAAAGAAAACTCACAAACAAAATGAAGTCAGCATAGAAAATTATGTGGAACAAAGAAACCAGTGCACCAAAAACAAAAACAAAAACAAAACCACACGCACACAACACAGAAAAATGACAGCAATTAATTCATACCTATTGATAATTACACTGTATGTAAACGAACTAAATGTGCCAGTCAAGAGACATAAAGAGCAGAATGGGTAAGAAAACAGGATCCTTCGATATGCTGTCTAAAAGAGACATATCAAAAAGATGGCAACAGTTTAAATGCCTATCAACAGAGGAAGGGTTAAACAAATTTTGGTATATACACACAATTGAATGCTACAAAATATTGAAGAAGGATGATGAACCTGTGAAACACCTCACAACATGGTTGAACCTGGAGGACATTATGCTGAGTGACATTAGTCACAAAAGGACAAATATTTTATGAGACCAATATTGTAAAAATTAAAAACTGGTTTTCTTGATAAAAGAAACAACCTATGATGGTTATAGGGAATGGGGGAAGAGGAAAGGAAAATTATTCATGGACTAAAGGGTAGATGGAGTTCTGGTGTGGCCCTGTGGGCTAATGTGTCAGACTGCAAAGTCGTTTAAACTGCAGCATCGGTGGTTCAAGCTTACCAGCTGCTCCTTGGAAACTCTATACAGGGTCGCTATGGGTTGGAATCAACTTGACGGCATGTAACAACAACAGATGGTAGATGGAGTCCTGGTGTGGTGCTGTAAGATAAGCACTCTACTGTAAGGTCTCTTTGAACAACAAAGTCGGCAATTCAAACTCGCCAGCTGCTCCTCAGAAACACTATATAGGGAGCTCTGGTAGTGTAGTGGTTACGAATTGGGCTGCGAACCTGAAGGTCAGCAGTTTGAAACTACCAGCTGCTCCTCGGGAGAAAGATGAGGCTTTCTACTCCCGTAAAGATTTACACCCTCG
>NW_006408737.1:2171611-2173483 GCF_000296735.1 Chrysochloris asiatica
TTATTGGTGATTGGAATGCAAAGGTTGGGAGCCAAGAGGAAGGATCAGTAGTTGGAAAACATGGCCTTGGTGATAGAAATTATGCTGAAGAATGCATGATAGAATTCTGCAAAATCAATGATTTGTTCATCTCAAATAACTTCTTTAGACAGCATAAGAGACGACTATACACACAGACCTCACCAGATGGAATACACAGAAATCAAATTGACTACATTTGCAGAAAGAGACAATGAAAAAGCTTCATATCATCAGTGAAAACAAGGCCAGGGGCAGACTGGAACAGACCATCAATTACTCATATGCATATTCAAATTGAAGCTAAGAAAATGACAAGTCCATGAGAGCCAAAATATGACCTTGAATATATCCCCCCTGAATTTAGAGGTCATCTGAAGAACAGATTAGATACATTAAACAAGGAGGGTAGATACATGTTAACATGGGTAACAGGGCAGGCAGTATACAACAAGAGGGAGCTTAGCAGAAGAAAGATGAAAGTAGCAGGAGACACATGAAGGAATGTAATCATTAAACTGATAAATAGAGGTAAATATTGTTAACTGTTGGTATATGGAAGGGATTGCAACCATGTAATGAAGCAAAGTATATGATTTGTTGAATGTAAAATGATTATCTGCTCTGTACACTTTCACTCAATTCACAATAAAAAATTGAAAAATTAAAACATTCATAGTGGACCCCCCTCCTCCCGCTGCTACACACAAAAAAGAATAGTCAAGTGAGACAGGGTTTCCATACAAGCAAAGGTTTATTAGGCTTGCAAGCTAAAATGGAAAGGGCTTAATGTAACACTTTGCTCTGAACAAAGGCTTTGCTGGGACTTAAAAGGGTTTTAGGTGGGAAAAGACATTGTATTTAACCATAGGGATAGGCGGGGATTTCCAGAATGCATCCCATTTAGGGAGTCATGCTAATTAGATGCTTGTGCAGCATTACTTTAAGATAGATTCCATGGCAAAGGCTCTGGTAGGGGCAGACAAAATTTTTTCTGGGATGTCGAGCACATTTAGTTCTTAGGGATTCTGGTTCAGATACCCTCCAAGGGCTGGTGTTTTTTTTTTTTCATCATCCTTAGAAGTTATGCCTAGGGCATTGGATAAGCCAGTCTGGCCTATGAAACAAGCTACAATGAAATAAAATATGGAATTTTCATGGTGGTCTTCCTTAATGTTTGGCCCATCTTTATTGTTGTTAGGTGCCATTGAGTTAGTTCCAATTCATAGTGACCTTATGAACAACAGAATGAAACACTGCCCAGTCCTTTGCCAACCTCACAGTTGTTGTTACGCTTGAGTCCATAACTGCTGCCGCTATGCCAATCCATCTGGTTGGGGATCTTCCACTTTTTCACACACCCTCCACTTTACCAAGCATGATGTCCTTCTCCAGGGACTGGTCCCCCCTGATAGTATGTCTGAAGTATGAGAGTCGAAGTCTGGTCATCATGACTTCTAAGGAGCATTCTAGTTGTACCTGTTCCAACACAGATTTGTTTGTTCTTCTATAGTCCATGGTACTTTTAATATTACGGTTGGATCAGGCACACCTTAGTCCTCAAACTGACAACTTACAAGGGAGTAAAATATGGAATTTTTATGGGTAACAGGGCAGGCAATATAAAGAGGTATGTCCCAGGATGCGACTCCTCAGCTATATGCCCTGAACATGTCTTACCCATCTTCACAATTCCTCAAGGAAGGATATAGGCCTCAACATTCTTCCAGGATTCAGAGCTCATGTTTTATCCTGATTTCTGGAACCCCTCTTCTCCCTGCATTACTGAAGGGTTGCTGAGTTGGAGCTGACTGCATGACAGTGGGCCTTTTTTTTTTTTTTTTTTTTTTTTTT
>NW_006408737.1:2173583-2187066 GCF_000296735.1 Chrysochloris asiatica
TTTTTAGAGAATGTGCTTAAATCTGCAGTGTTTTTTCCACAGCACAGTACTCCTTCTTAGGGCTTATACAGAGTGCCTAAGGGGTCAAATTGGGACCAATTCAAGCATGGCTTTGTAGAATCCCCACCCTGTCTTCTCTTGCACTCAGGTTCTGTGGTTGATTTTAACCCCTATGGGGAAATACCTTCCATAGTATAGAATTTTTCCCTAAGGAATTCATTGCTTCTACCTACGATCTGTTTTTCTTCAAGTATACATTTTGAAACTCACATTTTATTTCCCATAATACTTCAGGACACTAGAAAATAAAAGGATGTGGCTGAATATTTATCCAATCTCAAGCATTCTGTGATGAAGCATCAAGATGACCTCCAGGGATTCGTCCTTCCTCAGCCGCGGGCCCTCGCAGCTCAGAAATGGTGGGATTTGGTGCTATGAAGAAATTTTTGGTTGAAAGTATAATAAATGCTTAGTTATGATTAAAAAAAAAAAAAAAAAAAAAAAAAAGATGACCTCCAGGATGTACACAACTAGGATTGTTTGACAAATACAATATAGAGCAGAGTGCTAGTAAACTCCTATTCATCCACCAAAACCCAGCCCCACCAACCCTCTTCCCTCTAAATAAATGAAATTCATATGCTAGATACTTCTTGTGAAGCCTTTCCTCTTTCCCTCTGTTCACTTACTTATTATTCCTCCTCCAGCTCATAAGTGGATACAGTATGCAATTTTGTGTTATCTTCCCCACTAGAGCTTTTGAAGAGCAGGAATCTATATAACACAGGTGGTGTATAGAGTAGGTATAAAATATTTACCAAATAGTGGGATGTCAGTTTGAATGAGTCAGACTATGTTGTGGGGTTTTAAATACAAGGAAAAAGACTTTCAACTTAAATCACTACCAACATGTGTTAAATATTTTTGTGCAGGGGGAAAGACTGTTAGAACAAGGTGTATAGTAAAAATGTACCTGGTCATTGTGTAAGGGTTGGATGGGAATGTGGCAAAATCAGTTAGGAAGTCACTGTAGAGATCTTGCTATGAGATAGATGTTCAGAACTGCGTCCATGTGGCTGCAGTAGCCACAAATAGAAAGAAGATCTCTAAAACAGACCCAGGTGTGGCGCTATAGGATAAGTTGTTGTTGTTAAGTGCCGTAGAGTCGATTCTGACCCATAGCGACCCTGTATAGGGTTTCCTAGAAGCGACTGGTGAGCTTGAACCACCGACCTTGTGGTTCAAACGACTTTGCAGTCCAGCACATTAACGCACAGCGCCACACCTAAGTACTGAACTGTTATCTGTAAGGTCGATAGTTTAAACCCACCAGTCACTCTCAGAAACCCTAAACTGGTCACTGAGTCTGAAAAGACTCCACGGCACACAACAGCAATATACTCAAAAGGTAGTTCAGAAAGAATAATAACAAAATCTGATTTGCTGGGTTCTTACTATGTAGGTCACTATGGGTCGGTACCGACTCGATGGATCTAACAATATACCAACACCACCAAAGTGCAACGCAAAACTAGACCAGTTTAAGTGACTCTCTGGAGGTCTCACACCTGACGAGTAGCAGTGCTGAATTTCTAACCTAAATCTGCAGGGCTCTTAAGACTCTGGGTTACCCAGCAAATTGTATTTTGACCAATATTAAACTAACCCCTTCTCTGCACTGTAGGAATAGTTTCCAGTGCTAGGTTTGTGTCCTGGTGTGGCGCTGAAAGATAAAAACTTGACAGCAAGGTCGATTTGAACCGCAAGGTCAGTGATTCAAACTCACCAGCTACTCCTGGGAAACCCTATATAGTTTCGCTATGAGTCAGAAGCGTCTCTATGGCACTTATTAACAACACGTTTGTGTGGGCTGCGCTCCACTTGGATACCAGACAATACAATCACTACCAGCCCTAGAGTTCTGGTGTCGTGCTTTGGGTTAATACGATGGACTGCAAAGTCATTTTGAACCTCAAGATTGGCGGTTCAAGCTCACCAGTCGCTCCTAGGAAACTCTATACAGAGTCACTAGATGTTGGAACCGACTAGCACAACAACAGGCCTGGAGAGGTGAGATTAGGCTCAGGTTTTCCTTGACACCCCCCACCCTCCTCGGAGGGGTTGGGGGCGGGGATTAGAATTTGAAGCTGAAAGAATTTTGTAGGGTTTGAATGCTGTAATCAGGACTCTTTATAAAAGGATCAGTCCTTTCCAGGGCCATCGGAAAGTCACCTAAGGACGGCGAGCGCATCAAGAAGGTCGTGGGTGCATGGGTACGCGGCTGGGACCCTCGGGCGGAGGAAGTAGCTCAGCGGACCCTGGAGCGGAAGCGGCTGAGTCATGGCGGGGGCAGGAACACAGCCTGTTTGAAGAGGCCTCCGGGACGCTGACAGCGCCTCTATTAGAGAGCCCATGTGCAAAACCCCTCGGCGTCTGGCATCCTCAGGGCTGTCCGGAACTACCACGACGACATTAACAGGAAGAGCTGAGTCAGTGCAGCCGACGCGAGCAACGCCCGCGGACACGGGCAAGGAGGGGCAGTGGGCTCAGACATTAGCCAATCACTATATCCCGGAAGTCTTAGGTTTCCACGCCTGGGGAGTGGTATGTTAGTTTGAAATTCGAAATCGTGAAACTGCCCTGGCCGACACTGAAGAACCTCTGTGCAGGTTTCAACTGAAGCTACTGACCTTGTGAGAGAAGATACGGAATGTGTCAAAGACTGAGTAGATTTTGAAGATCAAAGGAATTTGCCTAAGATCAAAAAAGATGTCTGACTCAGCTCCATAGTGCTGTAAAATAATAATTAAAATACTTTCACACATAATTATTACCTGAAAATAATTTTTTTTAAATAATGTGTTTACTGGTCAGAAAGAGACTGGAGGAATCTGACACTATGGCCCTTGACCACTCTTCAGGTCTGGAAAGGAACTCACCTCAGTGGCCCATTTCCAGCCAAGCAGTTTGTTGTTGTTAAGTGCTGTCGAGTCCGTTCTGACTCACAGTGACCCTGTATAGAGTTTCCAAGGAGTGACTGGTGAGTTTGAACCGCCGACCTTGTGATTCAAATCGACCTTGCAATCTAATGCTTTATCCCACATTGCCACACTGGGGGAGGTGGAGAGAGGAACAACACTAACAAGATATGGTCACCATGGAATGGGGCAAGCATTCAAAATCAAAAGGCAACATTTGCCTAAGGACAAAATTGAGAAGGGATTGGAAGGTGGGTGGAATGCAACTAGGAAGCACAGGGAGGAAGCAGGATAACACTTGTATGGTTGTTGTTGTTAGATGCCATCAAGTTGGTACCAACTCATAGAGACCCTATGTACAACAGAATGAAACACTGCCTGATCCTGGGCCAACCTCACTATCTATTGTTGCCACGCTTGAGCCCATTGATGCTGCCACTTTGCCAATCCATCTCGCTGGGGGTCTTCCTCTTTTTCTCTGACTCTCCACCTTACCAAACATGATATCCTTCTCCAGCAACTGGTCCCTCCTGACAATATGTCTGAAGTACAAGAGATGAAGTTATTGCAATCATTGAGTGAAGCAAAGTATATGACTTGTTGAAGATAAAACTGATGATCTCGTCTGTAAACCTTCATGCCATTCACAATAAAATGTTGTGATTTTTTTTTTAATTCAAAAGGAAGCTCTGAGGATTCCAAGAGATAATAAATCTTTGTTTCTGAAATAAAGTTCCAAGAGGAACTTTGCAGAAGGAATTTTCCAGAGGTCCATGATAACCATTGTCCAACCAGGTAGTTTCTTTCTCATCCAGAATTTGAAGATCCTAATCCTAACTTTCCTGGTGTGGCGCTATAGGGTAACCACTGCACTGCTAATCACAAAAGTTGGCAGTTCAAACCCACTAGCCGCTCCTCAGAAACCCTATACAAGGTCACTATGAGTCAGAACCACCTCAACAGCACTTAACACCAACAATCCTAGGTTACCATCCTTGCCTCGAGTTTTATTCCATGTTTCTCCAGTATACTCCCTCCCCCCAACCCTCTGCTTTACACCACTGAAGCCAGAACCCAGTTTTGTATACCAATATTTTGTTTTGTTGATTCTTTTTTTAGGCACAAAAGAAAGTAGCAACCACACCAGCAATTTCTGAAAAAAATTAAAAAGAATCATACCTAATTGCAGTTCCACACTACACAAATTCCATGCATGTTAAAGTTGGACAATGAATAAGGAAGACTGTGGGAGAATCGATGCACTTGAATTATGCTGAAGGAGAATATTGACAGTACTGTGGATTACTAGAAAAACAAACAAATCTGTCTTAGAAGTACAGCCAAAACGATCCTTAGAAGCCTGGATGTCGACACTTAGTCTCTTCATACTTTGGACATGTTAGGATGGACCAGTCCCTAGAAAACACCATGCTTGGTAAAGTGGAAGGTCGTTGAAAAAGAGGAAGATCTTTAACCAGATGGACTGAATGGACTCAAACCTAACAGCAGTTGTGAGGATGGCACAGGACTGGGAAGTGTTTCATTAAGTTGTGCATGTGTCACTATGAGTTGGAACTGACTCCATGACACCTAACTTAACCTAACCTAAAATTACTTTGCTTCTTTTCCTTAACAAATCATTTTTCATTTTACTGTTTTCAAGTAATATTATATAAACATTTCTCCATCTCTCATAGATCTTTGGAATCTTTATTTTAAATAATCGCACTAGACACACTACATAAATTACTCTCCTATTGATGTACAGAATTGGCTCAATAGCAATGGTTGGGTGGGTTAAATATTTTTAAAAACAGTTCTGATCTAGCTATTTCCCTTTAATGATTCTCTTCTGCTTTCAGATTTTTCATCCTCTGAGAAAACACTAAATTTTAACTGAGTACAAGATTCTCTGGAGTCCTGGTGTGGCGCTGGAGAATAATGAAAATCCTATATAGGGTCACTATGAGCTGGAACCAACTCAACGGCACTTACCAACAACAACAACCAGTCTCTCTATTAGAAGTTGGTGATACCATTTCATATCACATTATGGATGGCAATGCCCTTGGTAATATTTGTATCACCACACAGCAAGTATTGCTGTAAAATCTTAGAAAACTTCATAAAACAAAATTATCAAAGCATGAAACTATTGTTTCTCAACACATCCGCCATTTAGGTCTGTACACTTCCAAAGGCAGTATTTCTATCTCTCTAACTCTTCCACAAAGAATTCTGCACTCTTGTATTTACACCACACCAAACAGCAATTGACCATCGCCACAGACTCAAATCCTATTCCTTTTAAATGTTCTTTGAAGTTGGGGAACAAAAAGAGGTCAGAAGGGGAAAGCTCAGGGCTACAGAGTAGATGGGGTAAAGTTTCCCAACTATAATCTTGTAGGTCAGTCCTCGCTACCCTGGAAGAATGTTGTTAGATGCCATCGAGTCAGTACCGATTCATAGTGACCCCATGCACAGCAGAACGAAACACTGCCCGATCCTGGGCCCACCTCACTACTGTTGTCATGCTTGAGTCCATCAATACTGCCACTTGGCCAATCCATCTCGTTGGGGGTCTTCCTCTTTTTCTCTGACCCTCTGCCTTACCAAACATGATATCCTTCTCCAGAGACTGGTCCCTCCTGACAATATGTCCAAAGTATGAGAGACGAAGTTTGGCCATCTTGGCCTCCAAAGAGCACTCTGGCTGCACTTCTTCCAAAACAGATCTATTGGTTCTTTTGACAGTCCATGGCACTTTCAATATTCTCCTCCAATACCATAACCCAAAAAGCGTCAATTCTTCTACGGCCTTCCTTATTCACTGTTCAGCTTTCGCATGCATATGTGGTTATTGAAAATACCATGACTTGGGTCAGGCACACCTTAGTCCTCAAGCTGACGTCTTTACTCTTCAACACTTTAAAAAGGTCTTGTGCAGAGCGATGGAGCAGCTGGAGACTTTGGATCCAGAGAGGGAGAGTGACTGTGTGCTGAAGACCTGGGGGGTATGGGGGGAAGGATTGCAGGGTATACCCTTTGGTTGGTTGATGATGCATGGAGGGGATTGTAACCATGGCAATGAGATGATATATGATAGAATGAATGTAAAATTAATGTTCTCCCATGTATACTATCACATAATTCACAATGAAACATTTAAGAGAAAAAAAAAAAAAGAATATCTGACTTGACAGGACCAAAAAAAAAAGGTCTTGTGCAGCAGATTTGCCTAATGCTTTGAGTTCTTGACTGCTGCTTCCATGAGTGTTGATAGTTCAATGAAGTCCTTGACAACTTCAATCTTTTCTCCATTGATAAGAATTTTGTTTATTGGTCCAGTGATGAGGATTTTTGTTTGCTTGACATTGAGATGTAATCCATACTGAAGGCTGTGCTCTTTGATCTTCATCAGTAAATGTTTTAAGCCCTCTTCAGTTTCAGCAAGCAAGGTTGTACCATCTGCATATCTCAGGTTGTTAATGAGTCTTACTCCAATCCTGATGCCATGTTTTTCTTCATATAACCCAGCTTCTCTGAAAGAATGAACAGGTATATTTTCATTATGAAAAAAATATCTCAGTGTAATTTTCCTGGACTTTTTTTCACCATGGCACTTTGCCATTTTCTTAAAATTTGTTCCTATTAAACTCCCTGATTGTCCTGTGTTCTTTGGGAAAATCTATCAAGATTACCCCTTTGGAGTCCCAAAAGACAGTTGTCATAAACTTCAAGTTGTTCTCTCTGCCTTGAATTTAACTGACCCAACAGATCCCCTCGGAAGTCACTGTTTTGATTGGACCTTTTTTTAGTAAGGCACCCAAACGAGACTAAGACAAGTCTATTACTAAGAGGACTTGTCTGCAGCCATCCACTAATCCCAGAGATATATTTAAACACATTTTGTTTGGAATAAATCTGTGCATGTTTGAATTGGACCCCTAGTAACAATACTATTTGACTTATCCTCGTACTTATATGAGTATAAATTTGTAGCTATAACATTTGTAATTTTAATGTGTAGACTTTCAAGCATCTCACTACTGCTTTATGATTTATAGTAAAGCTGTGCGGGAGCACTTATATATTCTCCTTTATATTACAGTTGTTGTTGTTATTAAGTGCTGTTGAATCAGTTCCAATTCAAAGCAATCCTGTATCAAGTTTCCAAGGAGCAGTTGGTGGGTTTGAACTGCCAATCTTGCAGTTAGCAGTACAGTGCTTATCCTACAGCACCACACCAGGACTCCATATTATAATTGTTGTTAAGCGCCTTCAAATCAGTTCTGACTCCGAAGAGCAACTGGTGGGTTTGAACCACTGACTTGTGATTAAAAATGACCTTATGGTCCAGTGATTACCTTAAGGCACCACACCAGGACTTCAACATTTAAAAAAAAATGAACATATTGTTCTCTAACTATAATATAGGGAGTGCAGTGGATCCATAGGATAAACATTGGACTGTGAACCATAAGGTCAACAAGCAGATCAAGCCCACCAGCCCCTCCAAGGGAGAAAGATGAGACTTTCTGGTCCCACAAAGATTTAAAGTCTTTGACCCTATACAGGGTCGCTATGAGTCAGAACTGATTCGATGGCGCTAGTAACAACATGTATATAATTAGTTAGACTGCAGTGTCTATGAATCTCATTTCAGGATTACAGAGAGGACATTACAGAAAGGGATCTGACCCCTAAAACCTTGTTTAATTTCTGTTTTCAATTGTTAGACATAGAAGAGGAAACAACAGGAAGTAGTTCAGTTGAACTATACTTACTTGAAAAAAGTAGAGGAGTAATCTGTGATAGTTAAGATTTTGTGTCAACTCAACTGGGTCAGGATTCTCAGTGGTTTAGCAGTTAAAAATAGTAATTTCTCATAATGAGATCTAATATAATACAGTCAGCCCATGATGTGATCTGATGTGGTCAGCCCTAATCTAATTATCCAGTGTGCTATATATCCATATTTCTATGATGTTAATGATATCAGATGCAATCTACAGGATTAGGTTGTATCTTGAGTCAATCTTTTTTTTTCTATCCTCACCACTGGGGAGTCAATCTTTTTTGAGATATAAAAGAAGAGTGAAGTGAACAGAGTAGAAGGGACTCTACTACCACTAAGAAAGAAGAGCCAGGTGTGGAGTGTGTCCTTTGGGTCTAGGATACCTGCACTGTGAAGCTCCCAGATCTGGAGAAGATTGATGCCAAGACACATGGAAATCTCCAAGGAATGCTGGGCCTATCAGTGATGAAAGGAGAGAAGGACATTTCCTCAGAGCTAGCACTCCAGATTGGGACAGTTAGCCTCCAGAAATGTAAGAGAATAAATTTCTGTCTGTTAAAGAAAAAAATAGTCGGGGGGGGGGGAGGGGGGTGAGGGGCACGGCAGGGGCTGTCTAATAGGGTTGAGAACTACTCATTTAGTCAAATAAATCTAATGATTTATCCTGGTACTTATGACCATTCTTGTCTTGTGTCAGGTGTATTCTTTGCTTTTGTTGTTGCTGTTTTTGTTGAAGTTGGTACCGACTTAATAGTGACGCTATGCACAACAGAAGGAAATACTGCCCAGTCCTACACCAACCTCACAATCATTGATACGCCACTGTGCCAATCCATCTCGTTGGGGGTCTTCCTCTTTTTCTCTGACCCTCTACTTTACCAAACATGATATCCTTCTCCAGGAACTGGTCCCTCCTGATAATATGTCTGAAGTATGAGAGACAAAATCTGGCCATCCTAGCTCCCATGAAGCATTCTGGCTGTACTTCTTTCAACACAGATTGGTTTGTTCTTTTGACAGTTCTTTGCTGTCTATACTTAAAGTCAGGCCAATATGCTTCACTTGTTACTCCCAGTACTGGAGGAGTGCCATCCACACCCACAGCTCCATTGGTGAGCATTTTATTCATAGGTCACTTCATTCTAAACCATAGGACTCTACCACCTTTGACATAACTAATAAACCTCCAAGAGTCTATTCATAGTCTGCTCAATAGGAATGATATAAGTAGTCAGATCAATCAAATTTTCTTTTGCAAAGGTTGAAAGTAAAGTGGTTAGTGACATGGTCAGAAACTGAAAGACAGTGAAAAAGTTTCAACTAAAAGCTATGACTCAGCAGAAGCAGAAATAAACAGCAGTTTTGAGTAAGCCACAGTATAAAGAGAAGGGAGGTGGTAGTAACAGAACAGTAGATGCAGAGAGAACATTTCTACATAATGAAAAGGATTCAGAAACTTTTGCTCTGAATGAATAACTAACTACCTGTTCGCTTGACATGATTTTGGATCCTGATTAGGCAAGCCACCCCCCACCCCCTACGCTTCACCACCTCCAGTTCTCAGCCTGAATTTAATCCCCTATGAGGCCTCACTCCTACATGATTGAGATTCTTGTCATCTTTATTCCTTCACAGAGCCTTGGAATAAATCTTTATCACTTAAAGTAATTTGATCTTTGCAACCAAAGATCCTAACTACCCCATTCTGCAAACTGTACTCTCCCATATCAGTGCCTTCATTATCTCCTCTGCTTGGAATGCAGTGCCCTGACAGCCTTGTTATGCTTGTTTTGGGGTCATGTATCAATTCATAGGCCACCTCTTCCATTCAACCATTCCTAATATCTCATCAGCAAGAAGAGGTTCCCTTTTGCTTCAGAGCTCTCATTTCTACTTCTGCTGTGGATAGGTCCTTCTCTTATGTTGAACAAAAGAACTCAGTTTCAAAAAGACAAACACTGTATGATCTTACTTATATTTGTTGTTGTTATGTGCTGTCGAGTCGGTTCCGACCCATAGCGACCCTGTACAGGGTTTCCGAGGGTGTAAATCTTTACGGGAGTAGAATGCCTCATCTTTCTCCCGCGGAGCAGCTGGTAGTTTCAAACCGCTGACCTTAAGGTTCGCAGCCCGATTCGTAACCACTACTCTACCAGAGCTCCTACTAAGCAAATATATAGAAAACAAAATCTATTAGTGGTTACCAGGAACAGGAAGAAGGGGAAAAAGGAATTCTGTTTGTTTGTTTGGGGGGACACTGAGTTCCTATTAATGTCAGTGGAATAGTTTAGAAAAGCAAAGTGATGATGTAATCAATGTAATTTTTGAGAAGTAAAGGTAAAAGTTGCTATACTGAAGAAGATTTTTATGTGGACTGCGAATTACAAGGTCAGCAGTTCAAACCCACCAGCTACTCCTCCTAAATAGGGTTGTTAAGAGTCAGAACTGACTTGACAACACTTAACAACAACAACAGGAGATTCACAGTACAGGGACTCCAGGTCCAAAAGACACACTCCATTCCTGATTCTTCTTTCTTAGTGGTAACAAGTCTTTTTCTCATTGATTACCTCTCTCTCTTTTTACCTCTTGTAAGATAAAAGGTGTTGCAGGCCAAATCCCTGGGAAATTCCCTTACATCAGATCAGGTTTGTGATAGGATTAAAGGTATTGCCAAAAACGAAAACAAACTAAACCCATTGCCCTCTAGTCTATTCCAAATCACAACAAACCTATATAGGGTTTCCAAAACTTTTTATAGGAACAGAGAGCCTCATTCCCGCCCCCCCCCACACACACACACAGAATCACTGTTGGATTTGAACAACCCACTTGTGGTTAGTAGTCCAGTGCTTATCCTAAAGTGCAATCAGGGCCTTAAGGTTATTGTAACCCATCCTTAATCCTCTTGTGGGCTTATCACATCATGGGGAATCATATTACTGCCACATTGCATCATTACAAAGCTACCGAACCACTGAGAATCATGACCCAGCCAAGCTGACACAGATTTTGGGAAGACACAACTCAATCTAAGACAGATGCTGAGTTATTTACTGCTTCTTCTACTGATACTTTTTGTCTTTATCCTCCCCATTTCTCAGATCTTAATTGTTTCATCCACCACTATTAATGTCAGTTTATCATACTGTGGTGGCTTGCATATTGCTGTAATTCTGGAAGCTATGACACCGGTATTTTAAATACAAGCAGGGTCACCCATGGTGGAGAGGTTTCAGATGAGCTTCCAGATGAAGACAGACTAGGAAGAAGGAGTTGATGAACTACTTCCGAATATTTAGTCACTGAAAACCTTATGAATAACAGAGAAACACTGTCAGATACAGTGCGGGGGGTGGGGTGGTGGTGGAAAATGAGCCCCTCGGGTTGGAAGATCCTCAAAATGCGACTGGGAAGAGCTGCCTCCTCAAAGTAGCGTTGATCGTGATGATGCGAATGGAGTAAAGCCCATGGGAGTAAAGCCCTTGGGAACTTCATTTGCTGATGGGGCACAACTCAAAATGAAGAGAAACAGCTGTAAACATCCATTAATAATCAGAACATGGAATGAACGAAGTATGAAACTAACAAAGTTGGAAATTGTCAAAAATGAAATGGAACGCATAAACATCGCTATCATAGGCATTGGTGGTGGTGGTGGCTGTGTGCCATGGAGTCAGTTCCGACTCATAGCGACCCTGTACAGGATTTCTGAGGCTGTAAATCTTTACCGGAACAGAACACCTCATCTTTCTCCTGCAGAACAGCTGGTAGTTTCAAACTGCTGACTTTGCGGTTCGCAGCCCGATCCGTAACCACTACATTACCAGAGCTCCTTATCTTAGGCATTGTTGTTGTTGTCAGGTGCCATCGAGTCAGAGCCGACTCATAGCGACCCCATGCACAGCAGAACGAAACAATGTCTGATCCTGGGCCAACCTCACTACCGCTGCCACACTTGACACCATCAGTGATGCCACCTGGCCGATTCATCTCGTTGGGGGTATTCCTCTTTTTCTCCGACCTTCCACCTTACCCAGCATGACATCCTTCTCCAGCGACTGTTCTCTCCTGACAATATGTCCAAAGTATGAGAGACGAAGCTTAGCCATCCTGGCCTTCAAGGAGCATTCTGGCTGCACTTCTTCCAAAATAGATCTATTGGTTCTTTTGGCAGTCCATGGCACTTTTAGCATTCTCCTCCAACACCACAACTCAAAGGCATCAATTCTTCTACGATCTTCCTCATAGGCATTAGTGAGCTGAAGTGGACTGGTATTGGCCACTTTGAATTTGACAACCACATGCTTCACTATGCCGGGAACAACAAATTAAAGAGGAACGGTGTTGCATTCATTGTCAAAAAGAGCATATCTAGATCAGTCATGAGGTACAACGCTGTCTATGATAGGATAAAATCCATGCGCCTACAGGAAAGACCAATTAATACCACTATTATTCAAATTTACTCACCAACCACTAAAGCCAGTGAGGATGAAATAGAAGAATTCTACCAACTTCTTTCATCTTAAGTTGATCAAACATGCAGTCAAGATGTATTGATCATTACTGGTCATTGGAATGCAAAGGTTGGGAGCAAAGAGGAAGGACCAGTAGTTGGAAAATATGGCCTTGGTGATAGAAATGATGCTAGAGAACGCATGATAGAATTATGCAAAATCAATTATTTGTTCATTTCAAATACCTTCTTTAGACAGCATAAGAGACGTCTATACCCATGGAGCTCACCAGATGGAATACACAGAAATTAAATTGACTATATTTGTGGAAAGACATGATGGAAAAGCTCCATATTATTAGTCAAAACAAGGTCAGGGGCAGATTGTGGAACAGACTATCAATTGCTCATATGCAAATTCAAACTGAAGCTGAAGAAAATGAAGACAAGTCCACGAGAGCCAAAATATGACCTTGACTATATCCCACCTGAATTTAGAGATCATCTGAAGAACAGATTTGATACATTAAACACTAAAAATCGAAGACCAGAAGAGTTGTGGGATGACATTATAAACATCATGCAGGAAGAAAGCAAGAAGTTATTAAGAAGACGAGAAAGAAAAAAAAAGATCAAAATGGATATCAGAAAAGACACTGAAACTTGCTCTCCAGCGTAGAGATGCTAAAGCAAATGGAAGAAATGAGGAGGTACAGAGCTGAACAGAAAATTTCAAAGATCAGCTTGAGAAGACAAAGTCAAATATTACAACAAAATCGCAAAGTCTGGAATCAGAAAAACAAAAAGGAAGAACACACTCAGCATTTCTCAAGCTGGGGGAACTGAAGAAAAAATTCAAGCTTCGATTTTCATTATTGAAGGATTCTCTGGAGGAAGGCAGAATCTCCAGTGAGTAGTATCCAATCTGTCTAGGCAGAACTGATTAAATGAAATGCAGATGGGTCTCTTGTGATACAATAGTGAATAATAGTTGTCAGGACTGATTGTGAGGTTTGGAAATGTAAAGGTAGATGTTTTATAGCAAGGAAGGGAGTAATTAACTTTCCAGTCTAGGAGTGGAGGTCCCTAGGACCATCAACAGAGAAGAGCTGAGAGCGTGACCTACCCAGAGAACGACCTACCCAGAGAAGCAGTGATGCCTGAGATAGAGGCAGAGACGATGACGTGCAATGATGGAGCATCTGGGGACTTTGGATCCAGAGAGGGAGAGCGACTGTGTGCTGAAGA
>NW_006408737.1:2187262-2194502 GCF_000296735.1 Chrysochloris asiatica
CCGTTTCAAGAGGTAGTATATGATCAAGAGCCAATGATACTGAAGGAAGAAGTCCAAGGTGCATTGAAGGAATTGGCAAAGAACAAAGCACCAGGAATTGATGGAATAAAAATTGAAATCTTTCAAGAAAGTGAGGCGGCACAGGAAACACTCATTCATCTATGTTAAGAAATTTGGAAGACAACTATCTGACCGACTGATTGGAATAAACCCATATTTGTGCCCATTCTTAAGAGAGGTGACCCAACAGAATGCAGAAATCATCAGACAATATCTTTGAAATCCCACGTGAGTAAAGTCTTACTAAATGTAATACAGAAACGGCTGCAAGCATACATTGATAGAGAACTTTCAGGGGTTCAAGCTGGATTCGGAAGACAACGTGGAACGAGGGATATCATAGCTGATGTCTGATGGATCTTGGATGAAAGCAGAGAACACCAGAAAGATGTTTATCTGTGCTTTACTGAGTATGCAAAGGTTTTCAATTGTGTGGATCATGACAAGCTATGGGCAACACTGCGAAGTATGAGTATTCCAGAACACTTAATTGTGCTCATGAGAAATCTGTACATGGACCAAGAGGCAGTTGTTCGAACAGAACATGGGAACACCGAATGTTGTAAAATTAAGAAAGGTGTGCAAAAGAGTTGTATTCTTTCACCATACTTATTCCATCTGTATGTTAAGCAAGTAATCCAAGAAGCTGGGTTATATGAAGAAAAACATGGCATCAAGATTGTAGGATGACTCATTAACAACCTGCGATATGCAGATGATACAACCTTGCTTGCTGAAAGTAAAAAGGATTTAAAATACTTACTGGTGACGATCAGAGACCACGGCCTTTGGTATAGATTGCATCTCAATGTAAAGAAATCCTAACCACTGGAGCAATAAACAACAGTCTTATCAATGAAGAAAAGATTGAAGTTGTCAAGGACTTTATTCTTCTTGGGTCAACTATCAATACTTGTGGAAGCAGCAGTCAAGAAATCAAATGACATATTGCATTAGGCAAATCTGCTGCACAAGACTTTTTTAAAGTGTTGAAGAGCAAAGACATCATCTTGAGGACTGAGATGTGCCTGACTCAAGCCAACCTCATATACATGCAAAAGCTCGACAGTGAATAAGAAAGACCGTAGAAGAATTGATGCTTTGAAGTTCTGGTGTTGGAGGAGAATATTGAAAGTGCCGTGGTCTACCAAAAGGAAAAACCAATCTGTGTTGGAAGAAGTGCAGCCAGAGTGCTCCTTGGAGGCCAGGATGTCCAAACTTCATCTCTTATGCTTTGGACATATTGTCAGAAAGGACTAGTCACTGGAGAAGGATATCATGTTTGGTAAGGTGGAGGGCAGAGAAAAAGAGGAAGACCCCCAGTGAGATGGATTGGCAAAATGGTAGCATCAATGGGCTCAAGCATGGCAACAATTGTGAGATTGGCCCAGGACCAGGTAGTGTTTCGTTCTGTTGTACACAGCATTGCTTTGAGTCTTAATGGCACCTAACAACAACATATTACCATGGTGGACAGGTTTCAGCTGAGCGTCAAACTAACACAGAATTTGAAGAAGGAGAGGCAGACTACTTCTGAACATATAGTCACTGAAAACCTTATGATTAGCAGCAGAACATAGTCAGATATTATGCTGGAAGATAAAAACATTATAAATAGCATCAGAATATTGTCAAATATAATGCCAGAAGATGAGCCCTAAGGTTGGAAGGCATTCAAAATAAGACTGGGAAAGAACTGACTCCTCAAAGTATAATTGATCATGATGACATGAATCGAGTAAGGCTTTCAGGACTTTCGTTTGCTGATGGGGTTCAACTCAAAATGAGGAGAAACAGCTGTAACCATCTATTAATAAGAACATGAACTGTATGAAGTATGAATCTAGTAAAATTGAAAGTTATTAAAAATGAAAGATCAATATCCTAGGCATTAGTAAGCTGAAATGGACTGATGTTGGCTATTTTGAATCAGACAATCTATATGGTTTACTATGCCAGGAATGACAAATTGAAGAGGAATGATTTCATGTTCATCATCAAAAAGAATATTTCAAGGTCTGTCTTGAAGTACAGTACTGTCTGTGATAGGATAATATCCATATGCCTACAAGGAAGAACTGGTGTGGCGCTGCAGTTGTTTGAACAGAACAAGGGAACACTGAATGGTTTAAAATTAGAAAAGGTGTGTGCCAGGGTTGAATTCTTTCACCATACTTATTCTATCTATATGCTGGCACATAATCCAAGAATCTGCATTATATGAAGAAGAACATGGCACTAGGATTGGAGGACAATTCATTAAAAGCCTATGATATTCAGATGATTCAATCTTGCTTGCTGAAAGTGAAAAGGACTTGAATTACTTACTGATGAAGACCAAAGGATCACAGACTTCAGTATGTGTTGTACCTCAATGTAAAGAAAACAAAAATCCTCACAACTGGACCATTAAATAACATCATGATAAATGGAGAATGATTGATTTTGTTAAAGATTTTATTTTAATTTGATCTACTATCAGCACTCCTGGAAGCAGCAGTCAAGAAATCAAGCAATGTATTGTATTAGGCAAATCTGCTGCAAAAGACCTCTTCAAAGTGTCCAAGAGCAAAGATGTCAGTTTGAGGACTAAGCTGCACCTACCCAAGTCATGATATTTTCAATAGCTTCAGATGCCTGTGAAAACTGAACAATGAATAACAAAAACCATAGAAGAATTGATGCATCTGAGTTAAGGTTTGAAGAAGACTATTAAAAGGACCATGGACTGCTAGAAGAACAACCAAATCTGTATTGGAAGAATTATAGCCAGAATGCTTCTTAGTAGCCAGAATTGCGAGACTTCTTCAGTCATACTTTGAACATATTATAGGAGGGACCAGTCCCTATAGAAGGACATCATGCTTGGTTAAATGGAGGTTCAGTCAAAAAGAGGAAGACTCCCCTCTCCCTGCCACTGGCACAGTGGCAGCAACAATGGGCTCAAGCATAGCAGGTTGGTGCAGGACCGGACAGTGTTTCATTTTGTTTTGCATAGGGTCGCTATGAGTTGGTACTAACTGGATGGCACCTAATAGCAACAATTCTCTCATGGTTTGACTTATAAGTAAGAACATAACTCTGAACCAAATCTGCACTATCTGCACATAGTAGAATTTCAATAAACATTTCTGAATGTCATGTCTAGCTTTTACCTGATACCTAGGTCAACATCACTCCCTGTACACAGATGTGCACTGAATTAGTTGATGTCTCTTCTAGCCAAAGTCTTTGTAAACTCCCACCAAATGACTTTTTCTTGATGGGTTTGGGTAAGAAAAAGTGGAGGACGATGCTGATGGATTATGTGATTCAGTTATGAGTGATTGTTAACAGAGCTAATTGTGATTGGTTAATTTTGCAGGGTATAAAATGAGCCATCTCAGAAGCTGGGGTGGTGGTGGGGAGTATTTCACTACCATCATGGAAGAAGAGCTAGATGTGGAGCATGTCATTTGTACCCGGGTGTCTCTGACCATCAGGAACAGAAAGTTGTGACACTATAGGAGTGGCAATGGAGCAATAGCAGCAGAAACAAGAGCCAGAGCTTGAGAGGTGGGCTTCCAGCATATGGAGCAAGTAAAGTTGAGTGACTTTGGTCAGGAGGCTTGCTTACAAAAGTGTCTCCAGGCATTTAATTAGGGAAACTAGGTTTGACCTATGGAGCTAGAGTCAAGTGCCTTCAGGCTAAGGTTTGTGTTGAAATGGCATGTCCTGTGGGCATTTATCAGCAACCCTAAAAGAGCATTGTAGCATTGCTGGAGCAGGTCAGAGGCTAGATCAAGGGGCCAAGGGCCAGAGAGAGGCCAACTTGTGGGCAAGGCAGAGGAGAGACTGTCCTGATTGACAGAACTGTGCCCTAAGCATTTTCCAATTCTGCATTGTAACCCCATGACTGAGTATGGTGTTTGAGTTCTAGGTGACTATTGCAATTAATTATTGACTCAAATGGAAAGTAGAGAGTGCTGTGGAAGGGATGTTTCTCTTAACTTTTTTCACAAATCAGAAAGATCCATCCAAATTATTCATATTAATATTATCAGTAGCAGACATGTTCCCTCTGATGCATTGCTAATTTTTATTAAAGACATCACCACTTTCCAAATCACCCAGGCATGAAAACTTCAAGTAGTCTTTCCACCACATTTAAAGTTCCATTGACACAGTCTGGATTTCCCCAAAAGCATGACCTGGGATATTATGCAAAGAGCTTACTTGGGAATATAATTCTAGAAGTAAAGCCAAGAAGGAGAAAGAATAAATACAAGGAAAGGTTTATAGTTGTTTACTAAGGAAAATTTGGTACTTGATCCTATGGAAGTGTAAGAAGATGTATAAAATGTGTGGCAGGATCATCTGACCAAGAGAAGAAAAAGCATCAACTCTCATTAGCCAAGTGTTGCCTCATAGAGAATTAACTTCCTCACACTTCTAGGTTGCACACTCATAAAAGCCAAGCATGTTTCTATGGCCATACTATGATATGACATCAGAGAAGCCCTGGAGTAGGAAGTAAAAGGCTATACTCAGACCTGAGATGAAGCGTAGTCACATAGACAGGTTGTAAAGCTAACTGTATTTTAAAACCACAGTATTATGGGTGCTGGCAGAAAACACAAGATTCCAGGGTTAGAAGCAAAGGACTTCATTATTGACTGACATTCAAATACAGGTCATCCTGTTCATGTGGTTTCTAAGTGCATCCTCTGTGATTTTTGTGTTCTGGTGAATATTATCATGAAGCACAAAGATCAATATATTGTTTGTCTTTAAATCTGAACAGTTCCTCGGTCTTTATTTGTTTCATGATCTTGACATTTTTGGAGGACAGGCTAGTTACAATGTAGAATGTCCTTAAATTTGTTTGTTTGTTTTCTTAAGGTAGGGGATAGGAGTACAGATTTAGTGTTAGGGCTATGGCTAGGTTTAGGACTTCGTTTAGTGTTAAGGTTATGATTGGTGGTGGTTGTGGTTTTGTGCTGAGGAGTCGGTTCCGAATCATAGCAACCCTGCATAGGGTTTCCAAGGCTGTAAATCTGTATGTTGTTGTTGTTGTTATGTGCCCTGGAGTCGGTCCTGACTCACAGCAACCCTATACAGGGTTTCCGAGGCTGTAAATCTTTATGGGAGCAGAACGCCTCATCTTTCTCCCATAGAACAGCTGGTAGTTTCGAACTGCTGACCTTGAGGTTTGCAGCCCAATTCATAATCATTACTGTATGGGAGCAGTAAATCTCATATTTCTTTCTCAGAGGGTTATGATTAGGACTAGGATTAGGGTGGACTCCTAGTGTGGTGAATCACAAAGTCAGCAGTTCAAACTCACCAGCTGCTCCTCGGAAGCCCTATATAGGGTCAATGTGAGTTGGAACTGACTCTACAGCACTTACCAACAATAACAACCACATTATTCCCTCTTTTTACTTTATGGGTTTTGTGTGTGTGTGTGTGTGTGTGTGTGTGTGCAAAATGGTATCTCTGGTTCCCTATTTTCAGTCATGTTGGCTTGTTTTTCTTTGGATTCTTTTGTATCTGGGTTGGGAGTCCTGGTGTAGCACTGTAGGATAAGGACTGGACTGTTAACTGCAAGGTTGGTGGTTCAAACCCACTAGCCACTCCTCAGAAACCCTATATGGATCTCTATGAATCAGAACCTACTTGGTGACACTTAACAACAATAACAACAACAATATATTTTGGTTGAGTTCTGGGTGATATTGTTATGTATGTTAGTCTCAGTTTGTCTGCTCTTGTTGGTTGTCCATTTTGATAAGGGAGTTGTTTTGTAAGATTGCTCTGGTTTTTACAAATTCTTTTACTTTCTGTTTAACTGGAAATGTCCTAATCTCACCATCATATTTAATGGACATTTTTTCTGGGTGATGATTCTTGGTTGGCAATTTTTTCTTTTGGAGTTTTATATATGTCATCCCATTTCTTCCTAGTTGTATGGTTTCTGCTGAGAAATCAGAGCTTAGTCTTATTCTTCTTTGTAGCTAACTTTTCATTTTCCCCAAACTGCTCTCAGGAATCATTCCTTGTCTTTGGTTTTGAAACGTTTAATTGCAATATGTCTTGATGATATGCTTTTGGGGTCTATCCTGTTTAGAATTTGTTTAACTTCTTGAATGTATATCTTCTCGTCTTTTAGCATGTTAGGGAAATTTTCCTCCAAAAATTTTCTTTTTATGTGCGTGGTTTGCCTCTTCTCTCCCTCTTATTTATTCACTTATTTATATCATGGACTCATAGAGTCCTACTTTATTAAACAAGTAATAAATTCTTACTACCCGTTTTGTTTTCTTGCTCTCATTTCTTAAACTTTGGCTAGTGAGATTATGTTTAAGCTAGCTCCTGGATCTTTCTACTATGACCACATCATTCCTTTAGTTCTTCCTTACCTTCTAATACAAGATGTTCCAGGAAAATACAGATATTTTTCTTGCCCAGCTGTGGAACCAATAATTTCTTTTAGGACCCTTGATGCTTTTTATTGAATGATGGTATTTAGAATCAAAGGTGTGGGCTCATTCGAGAAATTTAACATACCTCCTCAGTAAATGATAGAAAAAATAAACAATAGCAACACAAAATAGACAGAATATAGGCGATTTGTATGACAGAATAAGTGAATTTGATGTTATTAAGTGCCATTGAAAGGGTTCTAACTCATAGCAACCTTGCATAGTTTCCAAGGCTGTAAATCTTTGAAGGAGCAAAAAGCCTCATCTTTTTCCCAGTGGCTGGTGGGCTCATCTTGAATAGCCAACTTTGTGGTTCGCAGTTGTTAAAACCATGTGGGGACCGTGTCTGACTACTCCTGGCTTCACAAGGAGGAAAGAGAATCAAACTCAAACACAGGCCTATTCCTATGAAGAGGAGGCCAACCATGCTTCCACCTTACAATCTTCGATACCCTACTCTGACACCAACTGTTCCTCCCACAGCATTCTCTGCTTCATGTCTGGGTTCAAAATTCCATTGCAATGGAGAAGTGACTGGCTTACAAGCTTTCAAGAGGGAACCTAGAGCCAGAGGGCATGGAGGAAGGCAGAATCTTCAGTGAGTACTATCCAATCTGTCTAGGCGGAGCTGATGAAATGAAATGCAGATGGGTCACTTGTGATACAATAGTGAATAATTGTTATCAGGACTGATTGTGAGGGTTGGAAATGTAAAG
>NW_006408737.1:2197532-2203819 GCF_000296735.1 Chrysochloris asiatica
CCTAGTCTGTCTTTGTTTTGTAGCTCATCTGAAACCTTTCCACCATGGGTGACCCTGCTGGTTATTTAAAACATCGGTGGCATAGCCCTCAGAATCACAGCAACTCAGACCACCACAGCACGACATAAAACATTTTTTAAAAAATCCATTGCAATGGCCACACAGAACTCATAACAATACTCGTGATTATGGGGTTTATTAGGGAAGTGTTGGTGGTGTTTTTAAATGCCATTGAGTCGGTGCCAATTCATAGCAATCCTGTATAGGGTTTCTGAAGATCACCTTGTGGGTTTGAACTGCCAACCCTGTGGTTTACAGCCCAGCTCTGGTAGCATAGTGGTTACAAATCGGGATGCTAATCTCACAGTCAGCAGTTCAAAACTACTCACTGTTCCACGGGAGAAAGATGAGGCTTTCTGCTGCCATAAAGATTTATAACCTCGGAAACCCTGTACAGGGTCGCTATGATTTGGAACCAACTCCACGGTACTTAACAACAACAACAACACTGATCCTACAGTGCCACACCAAGAGTCCAGTGAGCATGGCACAACTCAGTATCAGAAAGCTCAGGATGAAGTAGTTCTTCAGTCAGGAATACCACCTGTCTACCATACAGCAGGCATGCCTCACTCTTGTTTTCAGCCTCTCAGCCATGTTGTCCCTTGACCTCTGCTCGAGTAATGTTACAAAGTTCTTTTATCCAGTCTGTGAATGCCTAAAAGGCATATTCTTCAAGCCAGACTTCTGCCCATGGCACTCAGCTTTACTCAGTCCATAGGCCTAGAAAATGAAGCTGCTCTGTGTCTCTATGCTACCGCCTCTGCCTCTGCCTCTGCCGTCGCCTCTTGTCATAGCCTCTTGCCATCTCACACTCCACTCATACTCTTCCTTCTTGATTGTCCTAGGATCTTCCCTCTCTGTTTCTGAGATGGCTCCTTTTAAGCCTAGCTGGATGGCAAAACTAATGAATCTCAGTTTTAGAGTCCTGTATACCTTATTTTCTTGGTACCACCCAATCACTGGTGTGGCACTGTAGAATAAACACTGGACCACAAGGTCTGTTTGAACCACAATGTTGGCACTTTAAACTCACTAGGCACTCCAGGGTCACTATGGGTCAGAACTGACTCAATAGCACTTAACAACAACACCCAATAACTTGGTAGGAATTAAGAAGACTTTGGATAGAATAGCTGCATCATGTGAATTCAAGGCACCACAACTGTCCATTGCTTAGCCTACAGAGCCACCATGCTCCCAATAAAATAAGTGAATGCCATACTAGATAAATCAAGCGTATTTTTAAAAACCCCACCTAATGATGTTATTATGTTTGTTTTAAACTAACAGTTAAAATTTAAGTGTATTAAGAGAAGAATGGACCCCAAATTTTAGCCAAAGAACAGATAGTTTTATCAAGTGAATGATAACACTAGGGAGGTACGTACGCACTCCTTAGAACAATCAACTATTTGCAGTCAAAATGGCAGCATTCACCCAAGGTCAAAGTTCAGAAGTCAGGAAAGAAAGAATGGAACAGCAAAACACAGGGTAGAAATGGGATGAGTAATCCTACATTGTTGGGATTGCAATGACATGAAATACAACATTTAAGAATTGTTGAATAGAAAATGAATTAGGTAAACCTTCCCCCAAGTCACAATAAATCATTTTTTTAAAAAGGAAAATTACAAAAGCAGTCACCATACAATAAAACTAAACTACATCTAAGAAGGATGACAACTTTTATAATTGATGAAACCTTGAGAAGTACTGGAAATCAGTAACTATAATAATAAAACAATAAGCCCATATTTCATTGCAGGATTCCCATGTCCATGAGTGTGGCAAAAACAACAGATTTTTTCAGTTGAACCTGTCAGCATATTAACATCAATAGGAGAGAGTTTTAAAAGTATCTTTACTAAGTCTATTGCTATACTTCTTGTAAAAATTGATATGTAATTCACATAACATAAATATATTCTTGTAACTTGTAGAGTATTAATATTTTTCAAGAAAAATTCATTTCAAAAAGAGAAACTGAATAATATTTTATATTACTGTATATTATATATTACATTATGGCTGGTATTCATTTATTCTTAAAAATTCAAGTTTCCATCTGGTATTATTTCCCTTTGACCTGAATGACACCATTAGCAATTTTTGTAATGCAGGTATGATGGTAATAAATTCTTTCAGCTCTCATTTACCTGGAAATGCATTTATCTCACCATTATCACTACATTCCCTCCCAAGAACAGCATTTGTTTTATTTATTAAGTGTGTTAAACCAAAATAATGGTGATGTGACATCAATCCAGGATATAATCTACTTGGCAGAAACAAGATAATTTGTGTCAGAAATTCAGAATTCTAACACACACCCAGCCTGGCCGCAAGAAGATGATGTTATAATGATGGAATGAAAACTACTTCCCAAGAAGATTTATACCTCCCACTTTGTAATATCCTCTCTTGATATTTAATTTTTAAAAGCTTTCATTTAAAATAATCATAAAGGTCTACTAAAGAATGATAGGTTATTTTAGCACAAAGGCTAAAGTTTGTTCAAAACTAAATTTATTTCATACCATGGCATATATTAAAATGTAGTCCAAATCATAAGCTTTTGTGGTGAGAGAGGGACTGAATGATGTAAAAAAAAAAAACATGTTAACTTTCTACCTCTTTCTAATGCTTAAGCAGATCATTTATACAAATCTTTGTATGTCACATTATAGTTGCTATGTGCTGTGGAGCGATTCTGACTCATAACAGTCCTGTATAGGGTTTCCAAGGAGTGGCTGGTGGGTTTGAACTGCCAACCAGCAGTCCAGTACTTTTCCTACAACACCACACATAACTAATTAAAAATATATGATGGTTGTTGAATGTGAAACTGATGATGTGCCCTGTAAACTTTCACTCAATCCACAATAAAAACCTTAAAAAAAAAAAAGATACAGAATGACCCCCCTCCCAAAAAAAAAAAGATGTTTTTTTAAAGAAAAAAGGTTTTCTTAATAAAAGAAACAATCTGTGATGGTTAGAGAGAGGAGGGGACATTATTCATGGGCAAGAGGGTAGACACAGGTTAACATACATGACAGGGCAGGCAATATACAATAGAAGGAGGTTAGCACAGGAAAGATGAAGGTTGTGGGAGACATAGGGAGGGACTGCAACAGATGAAGTGAATAGAGGTAAATACCATTAACTGTTGATACACGGAGGGGATTGCAACCATGTAATAAAGCAAAGTATATGATATATTGAGTGTAAAACTGATGATCTACTCTGTAAACCTTCACTGAATTCACAATAAAAACTTGAGGGGGGCAAAACAAAAAGATACGATATTATGAGAATCAACAGCTAAATATATTAGGGTATCCAACTTAACACTATCCTACTTATATGTTCAATTTTTCATCTTTTTTTGAAATTTTTTTTGTGTTAATTGAGTTAAGGTTTACAGAGCAGATCATCAGTTTTACATTCAACAAATCATATGCTTTGTTTCCTTTCAATGATTGCAGTCCCCTCCATGTAACAACAGTTATCCCATTTCCTTTCTGTGGTTCTTACTCTCCTCCTTCCCAACCCATTCTACCCTCCTTCCCAACCCTTCTGAACTTTGTCCTTAGGTAAATGTTGCCCTTTTAATCTTGAATGGTTAATCATTCCATGGTAAGCATACCTTACTAGTGTTGTTATCTCCCTATATATCTCTCTGAACTCCTAGTATGATTCTGTAGGATAAGCACAGGACTGCAAACCACAAATCAGCGGTTCAAATCCACCAGCTGTTCCTCAGAAACCTTAAACAGGGTTGCTATGAGTTGAAACCAACTTGATGGCACTTAACGATAGCATTAACATATACCTATCTACTACTCCAACATCCATTGGTCATCAGCAATGATATCCCCCATTCCACGGCCTCTTCTGAATTCGGCTTGAACCTCTGAAAGTTCTCTGTCAATGTATACTTACAGCCATTTCTGTATTATCTTTAGTAAAACTTTACTCGCAAGGAATATCAAAGAGATTGTCTGATGATTTCCACATTCCCATAAAACCTTGCTTGCTGAAAGTGAAGAGGACTTAAAACATTTACTGATGAAGATCAAAGAGCACAGCCTTCCATATGGATTACATCTCAATGTAAAGAAAACAAAAATCCTCACCACTGGACCAATAAACAGCGTTCTAATCAACAGAGAAAAGATTGAAGTTTTCAAGGACTTCATTCTTCTTGGATCAACTATCAACACTCATGGAAGCAGCAGTCAAGAAATCAAATGACGTATTGCATTAGGCAAATCTGCTGCACAAGACCTTTTTAAAGTGTTGAAGAGCAAAGATGTCAGCTTGAGGACTAAGGTGCACCTGACCCAAGCCATGGTATTTTCAATAACCTCATATGCATGTAAAAGCTGGACAGTGAATAAGGAAGACTGTAGAAGAATTAATGCTTTTGAGTTATGGTGTTGGAGAAGAATATTGAAAATGCCATGGGCTGCCAAAAGAACCAATAGATCCATTTTAAAAGAAGTGCAGCCAGAGTGCTCCTTGGAGGCCAAGATGGCCAAACTTCGTCTCTCATACTTCAGACATATTGTCAGGAGGGACCATTCGCTGGAGAAGAATATCATGTTTGGCAAGGTGAAGGATCAGAGAAAAAGAGGAAGACCCCCAACGAGATGAATTGGTCAAGTGGCAGCATCGATGGACTCAAGTGTGGCAACTGTAGTGAGGTTGGTCCAGGATCAGGCAGTGTTTTGTTCTTATGTGCATAAGGTCGCTATGAGTCGGTACCAACTCGATGGCACCTAACAACAACTACTCCACGACACATAACCACCACCATCTACTGCTTGGACTAAAATTGGGCCAAGAGGGTGAATTCCTCTCCAGATATAAGGGTACCAAGGGCTGTAGTCTTGCATTCCCCCTGTCTCTTTCTGACCAGTTGTTGTTGTTGTTGTTAGGTGCCATCGAGTCAGTACCAACTTATAGTGACCTTATGCAAAGCAGAACGACACACTGCCCGATCCTGGGCCAACCTCACTGTTGTTGCCATGCTTGAGCCCATTGATGCTATTACTTTGCCAGTCCATCTCTCTGGGGGTCTTCCTCTTTTTCTCTCACCCTCCACCTTACTAAACATGATATCTTTCTCTAGAGACTGGTCCCTCTTGACAATATGTACAAAGTTTGGCCATCCTGGCCTCCAAGGAGCATTCTGGCTGCACTTCTTCCAACACAGATTTGTTGGTTCTTTTGGCAGCCCATGGCACTTTCAATATTCTCCTTCAACACCAGAACTCAAAAGCATCAATTCTTCTTGTTGTTGTTAAGTGCCGTCAAGTCAGTTCCAACCCATAGAAACTCTGTATAGGGTTTCTGATGAGGGACTGGCGAGCTTGAACTGCAGACTTCTGATCAGTAAGCCCATCCTTTTTCATAATTTTGAGTTTTGTTGCACATTGTCTCCCACTCTGTCCGGAATCACCTTCTATTGTGATCCCTTTCAGAGCGGCTCGTAGTGGTAGCCAGGCACTATCTAGTTCTTCTGGTCTCAGAATCTGGAGAATAATGTTCACGTGTTCCATTTGTCCATTGGACTAGTTGATTCCAAGCATCTGCAGTTTTCACCACTCTTCTTTCTTCTACACATGGAGAGACCAATAACTGCACCTTAGATGGCTACTCATGAGTTTGTAAGATCCCAGACTTTGCTCACCAAAGTAGGATGTGGACTATGTTATGCCAATTGACCATGTTGTCCCCTGAAGCTGGTTCTGAGTTCCCAGGCTCAGCAATTCATTGCCTCAATTTCACCATTATTTTTGAATGATGTTTTCACTGGATAGAGAGTTGGGTTGACATTTATTATTTTTTCTTTTATGCAGTTTGAAAATATAATTCCATTGTTTCTCATGAGTTGTTGTCATTCTTATCCTTTCTTCTGTACTTAATGAGGGTTTTTTTTCTGGGTTTAGCTGCTTCAAGATTTTTTTCCGTTTATCTTTGATTTTCAACAGATTGACTATAACTTGGCTGGGTGTGGTTTTCTCTATATTTACCCTTCATGAGGAGTGTTAAGATTCTTACATCTGTAAGCTGGTGTTTTCATCAACTATGGAAAAAGTTAGGCCATTATTTCATCAAATAGTTTTTTCTGTCCAGTCTCACCATGTTTTCTTTTTGGGACATCAAGTATTATTTGAAGTCTCAGAAGTAAAAGGCTTAATTATATCAAATGATTATAT
>NW_006408737.1:2204929-2217362 GCF_000296735.1 Chrysochloris asiatica
TATAGAGAGAGAGAGAGAGAGAGAGTTGTTGTTAGTTGTTGTTATGTGCCATTGAATCGGTTTTGACCCATAGCAACCTTGTATAGGGTTTCCAAGGAGCGGCTGGTGTTCAAACCACCGACCTTGCAGTTCAAACCAACTTTGCAGTCCCAGTACATTAACCCACAGAGCCACACAATCTTTGATATTGTTCCAAAGGTCACCTAGGCTCCATCCATTTTTCTTTAATCATTATTCTCTGATCTTCAGATTGGATCATTTAATTAGTAGCCGGATGCTTAACAGTTTGCATCACTCAGGGACTCCAAAGCTAATTTGGCAACACTCAATATTAAAACACTCTCCTGCCTGTAAATATTTTGAGTGTTTGTTTTTAAGGTGAGTCTAGTTATAGGTGGCTTTTTAAAGCATGGTCCTTACTTCTAATGCACAACTTTTCTGGTATCTCAGTTGAAGTCTAGGGTTATTAAGATTTCTCCCTTTTCTCCGAGCTAGATCTCCAATGACTCCCAGATGGCTTGATCTCTAGTGTCTCTGTTCTTGAGCTCTAGGAGCTGCTGCTTGGCAAGACTTAAGCAGCTCATTCTGTCTGTGTACAGCACAGTCCTCAGCAATATTCTCATGGGAGACTACAGTACAACCTTCCAGGGCCCCTTTACACAGTTCCCTCTTCTCTGAAATCTTACCCCACAGACTTCAGCTATTCCAACTCTCTTGGGGTCTTTTGAGTCCCTCTGCCTTCTCAGATCAACAGGATCTTTGCACTCTACCAGAATCCTGGTCTCGGTGTTGTAATTGAAAATTAAGCGCAGACAGAGACAGACAATCATGGAGCTCACCTTGTCAGTTTTCCTTCTCTCAGGAATTGCAGTCCTGCATCGCCATTTTTATTCTATCTGAAAAGTGATGCCTTGTATGTTTGTCCAATGTTATGGTTGTTTACAGTGACAGGGTCATCTCCATGGTTACTCCATTATGGTCAGATATGGGATATCTATGTATTCATTATTTACATCAATGTGTACAAATTTCATTAGGTTGTTTGCTTTTTTATGTAACTTTACTTTTCAAGATTGTTGTTTCTAACCGCAGCATAATGTTTCATGTTGTGAATTTACTATTTTTATCTTCTCCATCACCCTAGGAATAAATATTTGACTTGCCTCCTACTTTCTACTACAAAACAAATAATTTAAATAAAAAAAACAAAAAATTTGAAATATAGACTTAAACCTGGGCAAACTGCTATCTTAGGAATCTATTGCTGCCATAATAGAAATATCTCAAGTGGATGGCCTTAGCAAACAGAAATTTAGTCTCTCACAGTTTGTTGTTGTTGTGAAGTGCCATCAAGTCAATTCTGACCGATAGTGACTCTGTATAGAGTTTCCAAGGAGCAGCTGGTGAGCTTGAACCACCGACCTTGCAGTTCAACCGACTTTGCAGTCTGACGCATTAACCTGCAGCGCCGCATCAGGACCCTCACAGTTTAGGAGGCTAGAAGTCTAAATTCAGGGCACCAACTCTAGGGGAAGATTTTCTCTCTATGTCAGTTCTAGGAAAGATCTTTGTCTCCTTTCAGCACTGTGAGCTTGACATCCCTTGAAGATAGATCTCCATGTGTCTTGGCATCAATATACCTCTGGGTCTTGGAGCCTCCCAGTACCAGGATGCAGGATGCAAATGACACACTTGCTCCTCCTGGTTCTTCTTTATGGGTGGTAGTAGGGTTCTCTGCTTTCTGCTTGCTTATTTAATCTTTTTTATATCTCAAAAGAGAATATTGGTGTGGTGCCTTAGGATAAGCACTCAATTGCATTGTCAATTAGAACTGCAAGGTCGGTTTGAACTGCAAAGTCAGTGATTCAAATTCATCAGTCTCTCCTTGGAAATCCTATACTGGGTCACTATGAGTCAAAACTGGCTTGAGGGCCCTTAACAACAGCAGCATGTCTCAAAAGAGATTAACTCAGGATAGAATCTAATTCTGTAGATTGCATCATTAATTGCTTCTAATTCTGCCTCATTAATATCATAGCGGTTAGAATATACTACACATAGTATAATTATATCAGTTCACAAAATGAAGGAGTGTCATTGTTAAACATTTGACTATGTTCTGACTTACAAAGACCCTGTATGGGTTCCTGAGGAGCAACTGGTGACTTTTTGGTTCCAAATGACCTTGCAGTTCAGTGCGTTATCCTACAGCATCAGGTAATTACATAATACTGAGAATCATAGCCTAGCCAAGTTGACATTTATTTGGGGGGTAATGCAAGGAAGTTTCTATAAACAGTCTTGGTATGTCTTTTGATGGACATAAGCACTTACTTTTTTAGAAGCCCTGGTGGTGCAGTGGTTAAGCAATACTGCTAGTCAAAATAACGGCTAGTTCAAACTCATCAGCTGCTCCATGGAGGGAAAGAGGTAGCTATCTTCTTCCATAAAGATTATGGCCTTGGAAACCCTTTGGGACAGTTCTACTGCGTCATATAGGATTAGTATGAGCTATAATCAACTTGACAGCAAAAAGTGAATCCAAGATTATATGTATGTTTAGGTAGTTGTTGTTGTTGTTGTTAAGTGCCGTGGAGTCGGTTCCGACTCATAACGACCCTACACAGGGTTTCCGAGGCTGTAAATCTTTACGGGAGCAGACCGCCTCATCTTTCTCCCGCGGAACCACTGGTAGTTTCGAACTGCTGACCTTGCGGCTCACAGCCCGATTCGTAACCACTATGCTACCAGAGCTCCTATGTTTAGGTAGTAGGCACTACCATATGTTTTTTCCAAGTGATTGTATAAGTTACACTCTCACTGCATGAGAGTTTCAGTTGTTTCACATCTCAAACAACCCTTTGTGTTGTCTGCCTTTTTTTATTTTATACATTTTGGGGATGAGTAATGATATATTATTGCGGTTTTGATACGCATTTCTTTAATAGTTAATGATATTGAAACCTTTGCATATGTCTGTTGTCTATTTTGTTAGTCTCTTTAATGAAATGTTTTTCTTTGTACATTTTTAAGTTGGATTGTTTATGTCTTTTTCTTTTTAAATGATTTGCAGAAATTCTTTATATATTCTCCATGTACGTCCTCAGCTAGATAAATGTATTGTAAATATCTTCTGTTACTATGTATTGTAAATATCTTCTGTTAATCATTATGTTGCTATTTACTTATTTTTCAGTAAACTTTAATTTTTGTAACAGTTTTAGATTCACAGAATTAATGCAAAGATAGTACTAAGAGTTCCTGAATATCCCAACCTAATTATCTCTATTACTAATATTTTTAATTTATTATAAATGTGTCACAATTATGAACCATTATTGATACATTATTAACTTAATGGAGTCCTGGTGTGGTGCTATGAGTTAATGCATTGGACTGCATAGTTGGTTTGAACCTCAAGGTTGGCAGTTCAGGCTCTCTCACCAGCTGCTCCTCAGAAACAGGGCTGCTATTGGTCAGAACTGACTCAATGGCACTTAACAACAACAACATTAACTCAACACATCCCTTATTCAGATGTCCTAAGTTTTCTTCTAATATTCTTTTTTTCCTTCTAGGATTCCATCCATGATGTTGTTGTTGTTGTTAAGTGCCGTTGAGTCGGTTCCGACCCATAGCGACCCTGTACAGAGTTTCCGAGGGTGTAAATCTTTACGGGAGTAGGAAGCCTCATCTTTCTCCCGCGGAGCAGCTGGTAGTTTCGAACCGCTGACCTTAAGGTTCGCAGCCCGATTCATGATACTATATAATATTTAGTATTTACATATCCTTATGCTTCTCTGGGTTGCAATATTTATTATTTTTAAATTATATTGTTATTTAATTGTCAATATAGACAAATTTGATAAGATAATAAGAGAAATCCTATGTACTCTTCATGTAATTTCTCCACTATATCTTACTTCATTATAATACAATATCAAAACTAGGAAATTGACCTTGGCACAATGTGCCTTGGCAAAGTTCTCTGTCATTTTATCACATTTGTAAATTTATGTCACCACCACTGCAATCAAGATACAGAACTATTCCAACACTACAAAGATCTCTCTAATGCTATCTCATTATCCCTTCCCCTTCACTGCCCCTAACTTTTGGCAACCACTGATTTGTACTCTGCTTTAAGATTTTATCATTTTGTCACTATAGATCTCAAAATTAAACTTTTAATTTGGATATAACTATAGATTAGTGTGAAGTCGTAAAAAATAATACAGAGATCCCCTGCACTTCTTATCCAGTTTTACCCTGTGACATAATCTTGTAACACTATAATACAATATCATAACCAGAATATTGATATGAGTATGATCACAATACAGAACATTTCCCTCATGAAGTCTTCATCCCAACCCATCTCTTGATTAACCTTGGCAATCACTAATCTGTCTTCATGTCATCTCAAGAATGATATATACATAGTATTGTACAATATATACTATTTTGGGGATTGGTTTTTCTCATTGAACGTAATTAGCTGGAATTACTCTTCACTGTACCAAAAGGAAATGGTTAATGTTCAACTGTTTCAAGAGGTAGCATATGATCAAGAGCCAATGATACTGAAGGAGGAAGTCCAAGGTGCATTGAAGGAATTGGCAAAGAACAAAGCACCAGGAATTGATGGAATAAACATTGAAATCTTTCAAGAAAGTGAGGTGGCACAGGAGGCACTCACTCATCTCTGCCAAGAAATTTGGCAGACAACTATCTGGCCGATTGGAAGAGATCCATATTTGTGCCCATTCCAAAGAGAGGTGACCCAATGGAATGCGGAAATCATAAGACAATATCTTTGATGTCCCATGTGAACAAAGTTTTACTAAAGGTAATACAGAAACAGCTGCAAGCATACATTGACAGAGAACTTTCAGAGGTTCGAGCCAGATTCAGAAGAGGCCGTGGAACCAGGGATATCATTGCTGATGTCCGATGGATCTTGGCTAAAAGCAGAGAATATCAGAAAAATGTTTACCTGTGCTTTATTGACTACGCAAAGGCTTTTGATTGTGTGGATCATGACAAGCTATGGACAACATTGAGAAGTATGAGTATTCCTGAACACTTAATTGTGCTCATGAGGAATCTGTACATGGACCAAGAGGCAGTTGTTCGAACAGAACATGGGATCACTGAATGGTTTAAAATTAAGAAAGGTGTGCGACGAGGTTGTACTCTTTCACCATACTTATTCAAACTGCATGTTGAGCAAATAATCCAAGAAGCTGGGTTCTATGAAGAAAAACGTGGCATCAGGATTGGAGGAAGACTCATTAACAGCCTGCGATATGCAGATGATACAACCTTGCTTGCTGAAAGTGAAGAGGACTTAAAATATTTACTGATGAAGATCAAAGAGCACAGCCTTCGGTATGGATTGAATTTCAATGTAAAGAAAACAAAAATCCTCACCACTGGACCAAAAAACAACATTCTTATCAATGGAGAAAAGATTGAAGTTGTCAAAGAATTCATTCTTCTTGGATCAACTATCAACACTCACGGAAGCAGCAGTCAAGAAATCAAATGACGTATTGTATTAAGCAAATCTGCTGCATAACACCTTTTTAAAGTGTTGTAGAGCAAAGATGTCAGCTTGAGAACTAAGGTGCTCCTGACCCAAGCCATGGTATTTTCAATAACCTCATATGCATGTGAAAGCTGGACAGTGAATAAGGAAGACTGTAGTAGAATTGACGCTTTTGAGTTATGGTGTTGGAGGAGAATATTGAAAGTGCCATGGGCTGCCAAAAGAACCGATAGATCCTATTTTGGAAGTGCAGTCAGAGTGCTCCTTGGAGGCCAAGATGGCCAAACTTCATCTCTCATGCTTCGGACATGTTGTCAGGAGGGACCAGTTGCTGGAGAAGGATATCATGTTTGGTAAGGTGGAGGGACAGAGAAAGAGAGGAAGACCGCCAATGAGATGGATTTGCCTAGTGGCAGCATCAATGGACTCAAGTGTGGCAACAGTAGTGAGGTTGGCCCAGGATCGGGCAGTGTTTTGTTCTGCTGTGCATAAGGTTGCTATGAGTCGGTACCAACTCAATGGCACTTAACAACAACAACAGCAACTCTTCGAGGTGTAGAAATAGTTCATTCTTTTTTATTATTGAACCATATTCCATTATATGGATGCAGAACCACTCACTCATTGAAGGTCATCTGCCCATTATGATTAAAACAGTAGTTACAAACATTTCTGTATAGATTTTGTGTAAACATAACTCTTCTATTTTCTGTGATATAAATGCCTAGGAGTCAAATTTCTGGGATACATGATAATCACATGTTTGATTTCTCAAGAAATTGGCAAACTGTTTCCATACTGGCTGTACACTTTATATTCTCACCAACAATGTATGAGTGGTCCAATTTCTTGGGAACCTCGTCAACATTTGCTGTTATCATTTTTGTTTTAGCCATTCTGATAGTTGTATAAGGATAACTCATTGTGGTTTCAGTTTTCATTTTCCTAATGCTTAATGATGTTGAACATCTTTTCATGTACTTATTTGTTTTGTATATATCCTCTTTGTCACTACTGACTTTTTAAGTTTATCTTGTACACTTTGCCAGATTATCTTTGTTGCTCTAGTTATTTATCTATTGATAAATAGATTCATTTACAAATAAGATATCTTTCAAGTAAGGTGCACCTAGGAATGCTGTATTGGCTCAACACTAGGGTTGATATGGATGATCAATTTAGACTTTAGCTATCAAAATTGAGGGGCAATAAAGGCATGAAGTGGCTGGCTTACAAGCTTTCATGAAAGTGCTTAGTATCAAAATGAAGGGCATAAGATAGAATTTTTTGTTGTTGTTTTTTTAATCAAATCTATCTTTGCAAATAAAGCTTTTTCTCTTTACTCCAAATCTACTCATATTTTGCATTTTCCTTTTATCACAGCATTAGCCAATACCTCTCTTTTATTGCCTTAATGTGTCAAATTACTTTGATAAATTTTCTAATGTTGAGCCAATACAGCATTCCTAGATGCACCTTACTTGAAAGTTATCTTATTTGCAAATGCATCTTTAAATACTACTGATTGGGTTGTTTGTTTGTTTTACTTTCATTTATTTTGTTGCTTTTGACTAGCATTTTATTTAATTTTTTTTAATAGAGATGTTGAAAATAAAGTAGGCCTATAATTTTGTTTTCTTTTACTGGTGTTAGAATCAAGATTATATTAACCTCATCCAATGAAGTGGGCAGGTGTTTCCTCTCCTTTTATGTTGCAGAAATGGCTTTTTATTCCAATTGCTATTTTTCTAATGTATAACAGTCTTTTAAAAATTATTATTATTGTGAATTGAGTGAAGGTTTACATTTACTGACAAGAGTGCCAGTTTTACATTTTAAAAAATCATATGCTTGGAATTTCAGGGAGACGTGTGAACTCTCAAGCCCAAGGACTCTGACCTAACCACTGGGGGCTACAGTTAAGAGTGAAGAAACCAGCTAGCCTGAAGTGGGGGGAGGCATGTGAGAGCTCCCAAACTTGCTGATAGTACCCATTTAACCTAGCTTGGATGATTACTGACCAGAATGCAATCAGATGAAGATAAAGAAGTTTGCTACAGGGAGCAAACAAAAATTGCTACAACTAGATGAACTGGACCTTTGCTTATGGATGAAGTTGCCCAAAATTTCAACCAAAAGGGAAGGATATTTCATATCAAGGATAAAACTTGCCTCCTCAGTACACTGAGTTGATAGGGATGGACAACTTAGACTTTGACTATCAAAATTGGGAAGCTGTAAAAGCATGAAGTGGCTGGCTAGAGTGCTTAGTGTCAGAATGAGAGGCATAATATAAGATAGAATCCCCACTGAATAGTTTTCCCTTGTCCAGATAGGTCTGGAGATGATGGGGATAGGATTTTATTATTCAGCTGTAAGTAATTGCTATCAGGACTAATGGTGATTATCAAACTGTAAATGTGTAAGAGGTATAACTAAAAGTTGTTGTTGTTGTGAAATGCCATCGAGCCAGTTCTGACCCATAGCGACCCTGTACAGGGTCTCTGAGGAGCAGCTGGTGAGCTTGAACTGCCGACCTTGCAGTTCAAATGGCTTTGCAGTCTGGTACATTAACCCACAGCACCACACCAGGACTCCATAACTAAAAGTGGGGAGTAATCTTTCATTTCAGGAACAGAGGACCCTAAGACCATCAAAAGGAAAGAGCATGAGAGAAACGAGGAAACCTAACCAGAAAAAAAAGCGGTGCCAACAGAGATGGTAGCAGAGGTGATGGCGTAGAGAGAGAGACAGAGCAGCAGAGGACTATGGGCCCATGGACTGAGAAAGATCATGTGCCTGCAACAGGAGGCTGGCTTGCAAAAAGTGCCCTTTGTACCTTTAAACAAATACATATTTTCAATGTGGTATGTGTATATTTAAAAAAAAAAAAAAGGTAAATACTGTTAGCTGATGGTGCAGGGCATTTTAATCATTGCAATGATTAGTTGAATGTAAAACTGATAGTCTGCCCTATAGACCTTCACTCAATTCACAATAAAAGCTTTTTTAAAAAAAAAAAATCACATGATTGGTTTCAGCTTAATGATTGCAATCCCCTCCATGTAAGAACAGCTGTCCTGCTTTTCCTCCCTGTGGTTACCCAAGTACAAATATCATCTTTCAAATTCATATATGTGGGATGTATATATACATACATATATATACATACACATGCATACATATATCCAACTCTTCCTCTCCTACCCATTCAGTCTATGTTTCTGTCCACACATCTATACACAGAACACTGTTGTTTCAAGGTTGTGTATATATCACTATTTAGCTCTATCCCCTTTAGTCCTTGCATACCTGTGTCTTGACCTATATCCTCATTCTTGTGCCAAATGTTATCTTCTTGTATATTTCCTTCTCCCTTCTTAAAGAGTTCTGGTAATATAGTAGTTATGAGTTGGACTTCTAATCTCATGATCAGCAGATCAAAATTACCAATTTTCCCAGTTCTGCGGGAGAAAGATGAGGCTGTCTGCTCCTGTGAAGATTTGTAGCCTTGGAAACCCTATGCAGGGTTTCCATGAGTTGGAACCCAACTACACAGCACTCTATCACCTTCTTATATACTGCCCTCCCTGTGACCTGAGTAAACATGTGTTTACTTTCTAGCCAGTGTTTACTTTCTTCCACTCCTGGTAACCATCAAAGAATGTTTCTTTTAGTATGAAAATATTTTCTTGAGTTTTTACAATAGTGGTCTCATACAATATTTATCCTTTTGTGATTGACTTATTTCACTCAGCATAATGTCCTCCAGGTTCATCCATGTTATGAGGTGTTTTGCAGACTCATCATTATTCTTCAATATTGCATAATATTCCACTGTGTGTATGTACCAAAGTTTATCCATTTTTCCACTGATGGGCATTTAAGCTGTCTCCATCTTTTTGCTGTTGTAAATAGTGCTGCAATGAACATCAGGTGCATGTATTTACTTGTCCCCTGGCTCTTCTTTCTTTCTTTTTTTAAATGGCTTTTTTTTTTTTTATTGTTTTATTGTGAATTATGTGATAGTTTACATGGGAGAACATTAGTTTTACATTCATTCTATCGTATATCGTGTCATTGCCATGGTTACAATCCCCTCCATGCAATCCTTCCCCCACACCCTCCAGGTCTTCAGCACACAGTCACTCTCCCTCTCTGGATCTAAAGTCTCCAGCTGCTCCATCACTCCATGTTATCATCTCTGGCTCCATTTCAGGCATCACTGCTTCTCTGGGTAGGGTCCCACACTCTGCTCTTCTCCCTTGATGGTCCTAGGGACCTCTGCTCCTAGACTGAAAAGCCAATCACTCCCCTCCTTGCTATAAAACATCCACCTCCACATTTCCAACCCTCACAAACAGTCCCTGACAACAACCATTCACCATTGCATCACAAGAGACCTGTCTGCATTTCATTGCATCAGCTCCACCTAGTCAGATTGAATACTACTCACTGGAGATTCTGCCCTCCTCCATGCTCCCTAGCTCTAGGTTCCCTCTTGAAAGCTTGTAAGCCATCTTTCTTCCTTCCTTCCTTCCTTCCTTCCTTCCTTTCTTTCTTTCTTTCTTTCCTTCCTTCCTTCCTTCCTTCCTTTCTTTCTTTCCTTTTTTTTTTTTTCATGATTTAATGCTTTCTATTAATGACCTGTTATGGAAAATAAAATAATGTTTAGGATTCATTAGAAAAACACTTAACCAAACTCATTTCTTGCGGACATATAACAAGTAGAGGGATTGCTGGGTCATGCAGTATTTCTATTTCCAACTTTCTGAGGAAGTGCCACATCATTTTCCACAGTTGTTGAACAATTTTGCAGTTGCACCAGCAATGTATGAGAATCTAGTCTTTCCACACCCATGCCAGAATTTGTTGTTTTCTGTTTTATGAATTTGCTATTAATGCTGATGTGACTTGACATCTCATTGTTGTTTTGATTTGCATCTCTCTCTAGTAGCGTAGTGGCTACGAATTGGGCTGCAAACCTTAAGGTCAGCGGTTCGAAACGAACAGCCGCTCCGCGGGAGAAACATGAGGCTTTCTACTCCCGTAAAGATTTACACCCTCGGAAACCCTATACAGGGTCGCTATGGGTCGGAACCGACTCGACGGCACTTAACAACAACAACAATGGCTAATGAGCAATTAGAAAGATGCAAATCAAAACAACAGTGAAATATCTAATGGCTAATAAAAAAAAGCTCTAGTAGCGTAGTGGTTACGAATCTGGCTGTGAACTTCAAGGTCAGCAGTTCGAAACTACCAGCTGTTCTGAGGGAGAAAGATGAGGCTTTCTGCTCCTGTAAAGATTTACAGCCTCAGAAGCCCTGTACAGGGTCGCTATGAGTCAGAACCGACTCCATAGCACATAACCACCACCACCACCATGGCTAATGAGGAGTCCTGGTGTGGCGCTGTGGGCTAATGTGTCAGAATCCAAAGTCATCTGAACTGCAAGGTCTGTGGTTCAAGATTACCAGCTGTTCATTGGAAACCCTATACAGGGTCACTATGGGTCAGAATCGACTCAACAGCACTTAACAACAACAACAATGGCTAATGAAGGAGCTCTGGTAGCATAGTGGTTATGAGTCAAGTTACTAACTTCAAGGTCAGCAGTTCGAAACTACCAGACAGTCCATGGGAGAAAGATGAGGCTTTCTGCTCCCATAAAGACTTACAGCCTCAGAAACCCTATGCAGGGTCACTATAAGTCAGAACTTACTCCCCGGCACATAATATCTAATGATTGTGAACATTCTTCTTTATGTTTGTTGACTGTCTGAACATCTTCTTTGTTGAAGTGTGTGTTCATGTCCTGTGCCTATTTTTTACCTGGGTTGTTTTTTTTTTTTCTTTTTTTTGTATAGGTGTTGTATTTTTCTATAAATTTTCATGTGTTATTGAAAAAAAAAAAAAAGCTCAACCAGTTGGCTCCCCTTTTACTCTTTTTTTGAAGCTTTAGATGCCCATAAGTGTCTAATTTTTAGATCTTACCTAGTATTTTCAAAACAGATGTCAGAAGAGACACTGAAACTTACTCTCCAGCATAAAGATGCTAAAGTAAATGAAAGAAATGAGGAGGTACAAGAGCTGAACAGAAAATTTCAAAGGTCAGCTCAAGAAGACAAAGTCAAATATTACAAAAAAATATGCAAAGATCTGGAGTCAGAAAACCAAAAAGGAAAAACACACTCAGCATTTCTCAAGCTGGGGGAACTGAAGGGAAAAAAATTCAAGCCTTGACTTGTTACTGAAGGATTCCCTGGGCAAATTATTGAATGATGCAGAAAGCATCAAAAGAAGATGGAAGGAATACACAGAGTCACTGTACCAAAAGGAAATGGGTAATGTTCAACCATTTCAAGAGGTAGCATATGATCAAGAGCTAATGACACAGAAGGAGGAAGTCCAAGGTGCATTGAAGGAATTGGCAAAGAACAAAGCACCAGGAATTGATGACATAAACATTGAAATCTTTCAAGAAAGTGAAGCAGCACTGGAGGCACTCACTCATCTCTGCCAAGAAATTTGGAAGACAGCTATCTGGCCAACTGATTGGAAGAGATCCATATTTGTGCCCATTCCAAAGAGAGGTGACCCAACGCAATGCAGAAATCATAGAACAATATCTTTGATATCCCATGCAAGTAAAATTTTATTAAAGGTAATAACAGAAACAGCTACAATCATACATTGACAGAGAACTTCCAGAGGTTCAAGCCGGATTCAGAAGAGGCCGTGGAGCCAGGGATATCATTGCTGATGTCCAATGGATCTTGTCTGACAGCAGAGACTATCAGAAAGATGTTTACCTGTGCTTTATTGACTACACAAAGGCTTTCGATTGTGTGGATCATGACAAGCTATGGATAACATTGC
>NW_006408737.1:2218072-2233687 GCF_000296735.1 Chrysochloris asiatica
ACTCCCGTAAAGATTTACACCCTCGGAAACCCTGTACAGGGTCGCTATGGGTCGGACCCGACTCGATGGCACTTAACAACAACAACAACAGAAGGTTTGATGCTTTTGGGTTATGGTATTGGAGGAGAATATTGAAAGTGCCATGGGCTACCAAAAGAACCAACAGATCTGTATTGAGAGAAGTGCAGCCAAGGTGCTCCTTGGAGGCCAGGAAAGCTAAACTTTGCCTCATACTTCATACATATTGTTAGGAGGGACCAGTCACTGGAGAAGGATACCATGTTTGGTAAGGTGGAGAGTCAGAGAAGAAGAGAAAGACTCCCAGCGAGATGTATTGGCAAAATGGCAGCACCAATGGGTGGCAACAATTGTGAGGTTAGCCCAGGACCAGGTAGTGTTTTGTTCTGTTGTATGTAGGGTTGCTTTGAGTCTGTACCAACTTGATGGCACCGAACAACAATAACCTAGTATTTTACATTCTGCTATTTGTGTGTTTGTGTTTTTAGTAATGTCTGATTGTGTATTTATGCCATTTATTAAAGCCCCTAAATTTGTCTCTGTGTTTTTCATGGATGATGCTTAAAGTTCTAGGTTTTACATTTAAGTCTTTAATACATGTTGAGTTTTTTGGGGGTATACGGTATGGGATATGGATCTTGTTTAATTCTTCTGCAAATCTATTTCCATTTTTGCCAGCACCCTTTTTTGAAGAGACTATCTCTTCTCCATTTAATGTGTTTTGGTCCTTTGTCAAAGATTAGCTAATTGTATGTGGATAAATTTAATTCTGGGGTCTCAATTCTGTTCCATTGATCTGCATAGCTATCACTGTACCAATACCTAGATATTTTGAACACTGTGGCTCTGTAGTAGATTTTGAGATTTTGAAATGTCTCCAATTTTGTTCTTCTTAATCAGTGCTTTGCTTATCCCAGGCCTCTTTCCCTTGCATATTAAATTAGTGATCAGTTTTTCCATCTCTTTAAAGAATGATGTTGGAATTGGGATTGGGATTGCATTAAATACATACATTACTTTGAGTAGTGTTGACATTTGCAATGTTAAGTTCCTATCTATGTGCATGGTATATTCTTCCTTTTGTGTACGTCTCTTTTGTTTTGTTTTGTTTTGTTTTTGTAGTAGTGTTTTGTAGTTTTCTTAGTATATGTCTTTTGTTTCTCTGGTTAGATTTACTCCTAAATATTTCATCTTTTGGATGCGTGGCTTTTGTAAATGGTATTGTTTCCTTAATTTCCTTTTCTGAGCTGTCTTTATTAGTGCATAGGACTCCGATTGATGTTTGTATATTTATTTCGTATCCTGCCACTTGCGGAATCTTTCAATGAGTTCCAATAATTTTCTTGCCAAGTCTTTGGGATTTTCTATGTATAGGATAATATCATCTGCAAATAGAGTTTTGCTTCTTCTTTGTCAATTTGGATGCCATGAATTTCTCTTTCTTGTCTTATTGCTCTGAGTAAGACTTTCAACATAAATTGAATAGAAGTGGTGATAAAGGGCATCCTTGTCTAGTTCCTGTTCATAAAGGGAATACTTTCAGTTTCTCTCCATTGATGGTAATGTTGGCTGTTGGATTTTTACATATGCTCTTAATTATATTGAGGAATTTCCCTTCAATTCCTACTTTGCTGAGTATTTTTTATCAGGAATGGATGTTGGATTTTGCCAAATGCCTTTTCTGTATCAATCAATATGATCATGTGTTTCCCTGACCCCCCCCCCCATGTTTTCTTTATATGGTGGATTACCTTGATTGTTTTTCTAATATTAAACCATGCTTGCATCCCTGGAATCCCATTTGGTAGTGATGTGTTATTTTTTTTGACATGATGTTGAATTCTATTGACTAGGATTTTGTCGGGAACTTTTGCAACTATGTTCATGAGGGATATTGGTCTATAACTTTCTTTTTTAGTGATGCATTTGCCTGGTTTGGGTATGAGGATTATGCTTACTTCATAAAATGTATTTGGGAGAGTTCCAAATGATTTGCACTTTTGTTCATTTCAATTTAGTAATGTCTGGGCCTTGGTGGATCTAAATTAATGTTACTCAACTGATAATTATGAGAGTTCATCAATGGGCTTCATTTACCAAAGGTTTTAGGAGGATATTCATGGCAAATTGCCTACCACTGTGAGCACTAGGAAATTACTCTGAGTGGATGATTTGAAAATCATCATTTGTTGAGCACTGGAAAATACATCTGGAAGAATCTTCAGATAATGAAGTTCTATATGCAGGGCTTATGCTAATTGCTTTATGTTTATAAGCACTGGACTGCAAGGTCAGTTTGAGCTACAAGGTCAATGGTTCAAACTCACCAGCTGCTCCTCAGAAACCCTATAAAGGGTTGCTATGAGTTGGAACCAACTTGATGACACTTAACAACAATAACAAGCCTTGTACTAGAAATGCTATTGCTTCTATTTTACAGAAAGGACATTGAGACTCTTAGTCATGTCAAAGCTAAGAACCTACTGAGTCAAGATTCAATTCAAGTTTGTCTGTTTTTTGAGGTTAATGAGTTGGAACCAACTCCATGGCACTCATTAACAACAACTAAGTCATAATGTTATATGATGCTCTATGGTAGAGTGAAATAATTTTTTGAGTATTTCTGGAGTCAGCTGTCAATCAGATTGCCTTCCTAGATAATGAGGGATATTAAATGCCCAACTGTAGACCTCCTGCCTGGGTTTTGGGGCCAAAGCCACCTCACACATAAATACGACTGTTGTGTTGGCTCTCCATATTAAAAATAAGTCACATTAGTGTTTAGTTCTGTTGTGCATAGATAGGGTCGCTATGAGTTGATACCGACTCAATGGCACCTTACAACAAGAAGCATCTTTTGTTATTGTCTATTTTTGGCCAGGATCCTTCTGACACAGACGATGATGTCTGTCATTCCATATTCTCTTCTGGATCTGGATTGAATTTTGGGCTGTTTCTTGTTAGTGTACTGCTGTAACCATTTTTTTTTTATTATTTTCGGCAAAACTTTGCTTTTGTGAGATACTGAGATTGTTTAATAACATTATAAGTCTTGCTGTGGCCCTGTGTTATGCACTGGACTGTTAACTGCAAGGCCAATGGTTCAAACTCAGCAGTCACTCCTTGAAAACTCTATACAGGGTCACTATGAGTTAAAACTGACTCCATGGCACTTAACAACAACAACAACTATAACATGTTATTGGGTCACCTTTCTTTGGAATGGGCACAGGTGTGAATCTCTTCTGGTTGTTTTACCAGGTGGATGTCTTTCAAATTTCTTGACATGGACAACTGAACACTTTCAGCACTGCATTCATTTATCGAAAAATCCTAACTGGTATTCTGTCAGCATGTAAAACCTTGTTTTTTGTTGCTGTTTTTTGTGTGTTTGTTTCTTGCTTGTTCTTTTAGCCAGTGGCTTTAATGCAGCTTGGACTTCTTCCTTCAATGGTATCGGTTCTTTTATATGCTTCCTCCTGAAATGATTAAACATCCACCCACCCACCCAAAAAAAAGTCACATAGTGAAACTTTTCCATAGTGAGTTAAAAGTATAACCTCTGAATGTGATTTCTCGTCTGATCTTAATAATGAATTTTAAATATTCATCCTGATACAAATGAATACTTACTGTGATAAAGAGAGGATGCACTGTTGCTAAAAATTGCACAGAGCTTTTTGTGTCTATCCATGGTAGAGTAAATGTAACAGCTATACCTCTAATTTTAAGCAACTAGTAACCGTACAAAATACACGAAACAACAGTTTTCAGACACCGGAAAAATAGAAGCTAAGGATTGTGATCCCTAAGGAAAGGAAAACAAATTATATAACCTCTACAATCTCCCCGGAGTCCTGGTGTGGTGCTGTGGGTTAATGCACCAGACTGCAAAGTCGTTTGAACTGCAAGGTTGGCGGTTCAAGTTCACCAGCTGCTCCTCCGAAACCCTATCGAGGTTCGCTATGGGTCAGAATTGACTCGATGGCACTTAACAACTACAACAATCTCCCCAGCTTTCTGTCTGGAGGCACATTCTGGACCATAGGACAGGAGGTAGGGTTCCCATAAAGAGTACAGTGGTCTCAGAGTTAAGGAAACAGAATTAGAAGTTTAGAGAGGCTGAGGTGATTGTAGATAACAGGATGGTGGTAGTGGTTACGTGCCGTGGAGTCGGAACAGGGTTTCCGAGGCTGTAAATTTTTATGGGAGCAGAAAGCCTCATCTTTCTCCCACGGAACAGCTGGTAGTTTCAAACTGTTGACTTTAAGGTTCACAGCCCAATTGTAACCACTACGCTACCAGAGCTCCTTAGATAACAGGGTAGGGTTTCAAAAAGGAGGAAGCTACAAAGAAAAAGAATTTCAGAAACCCACATGAGACTAACCCCTCCAACCCCAGAGTCTTTAGTGAATATTCATGCATACATGTATGGTGTCATCAGTCGGAACCACAAGGTCAGCAATTCAAAGCTACCAGCTGCTTCTTGGAAACCCTAACCAGGGTCACTATGAGTCTCAACCAACTTGATGGTACTTAACAACCGTGTATGGTGGCTGTTGTGCGTTGTTGAGTTGGTTCTAACTCTTAGAGACCCTGTATAGGTTTTCTGAGGCTGTAAATCATTTGCTGTTGTTGTTAAGTGCTGTCGAGTCAGTTCTGACTCATTGTGATCCTGCATAGGGTTTCCAAGGAGTGGCTGCTGACCTTGCAGCTCAAACAGACCTAACAGTCTAGCACACTATTCTACTAAGGATCCTTATGTATTTGTTGTTGTTAAGTGCCATTGAGTTGGTTGAGACTCATAGCTACCCTGTATAAAGTAAATATTTAAAGCCCTGAGGCTTTAAATCTTTGTGAAAGCAAAAGCCTCACATTTCTTCCATGGAGTGCCTGGTGAGCTTGAACCATTGACCTAGTGTTTATCATATGGAGTTACTGTGCTCCCTCCTTATATATACATGGAGTAAAACTTAAAATACTGAATAAATACTAACCAGGAAGCTGGAAGCTGAACAGTTCCCAAAGCTTCCAGAATGATAGGACCCAAAATTCCCACCAGCCAGACTAGAAAAACTTTGTTGATCATGTGGGACATTCAGTGTTGTTATTGGGTGCCTTTGAGTAGTTTCCAACACATCGCGGCTCCATGTACAATAGAACAAAACATTGTCCAGTCCTGCACCATCTTCACAATTGTTGTTATGTTGTTAAGTCCATTGTTGCTGTCACTGTGTCAATCCATCTCATTGAGAAACTTTCTTTTTTGCCTCTGACCTTCTATATTAGACATAATGTCCTTCACCAGAGACTGATTCTTCCTGAAAATATGTCCAAAGTGCATGAAATGAAGTCTTGCCATCCTGACGTCTAAGGAGCACTCCAGCTGTACTTCTTCCAAGACAGATTTTTTTTATTCTTCTGACAGTCCATGATATACTCAATTCTTCACCAATACCATAATTCAAAGGCATCAATTCTCTGCTAAAGAAAACAAAGCACTAGTCAATGAAGCAATAGATAATACCATGACTTGAGTCAACCATGCTTTAGTCTTCGAAGTGACATTTCTCTTTAACACTTTGAAGAGGTCTTTTGTAGCAGATTTGCCCAATGCTGCTTGATTTCTTTACTTCCATGAGCATTAATTGTGGATCCAACTAAAATGAATTATTTCACAACTTCAATCTTTCCCTGTTTATAATGATGGTGTTTATTGATTCCATTTTGTAAATTTTTTTTACATTAGGTATAATCCATGTTGAACACTCTAGTCTTTGAATACCAAAAAAGGGCAGTACAAGTAAACTAACTAACCTAGACTTATCCTTGAAAACTTTAAATGACTCTTGAAAGTATCAAAGCAAGCCTAAGTAACTTAACTACTTACACAACAAGGTTTGTTGTTGTTGTTGTTGTTAAGTGCCATCAAGTTGGTTGTGACTCATAACACCTTGTGCTGGGTTCCCGAAGGTGTAAATCTTTGTGGGAATAGAAAGGCTCATCTTTCTCCTGCGGAGTAGTTGGTGGGCTTGAATTGCTGACATGTGTCTGCAGTCCAGTGCTTATCCTACAGAGCTAGGTTGACTAAAAATGACCTTACACCTAAAAGGGAGTCAACAGATACTCTGATTGAAAAAATGTTCTTTAAGCAACAGAGTTGTTGCTTCACTTTTACCTATTGCTAAGGCTACAAATGGGCCTGGCATAATCATCAGTTCTGTTCTCTATGCCAAGCACACCAGGGTAGGTAAAGAAAGTCAGCTTGAGACACCTCAATCCTGACTGCCTTCTCAAGGCCTCTGAGGGTTCCTAGGTAGTACCTATGTTGTTTTTAGGGCTCTAAAACACATAAATAAGAGGGATTATTTGCTGATTACCAGGATGTGGGGGTGGAGTGAGGGGAGGGAGGGGAAGGTGGAGCACAGGGTTGGGAATAGACAGGATAGTTTTGGTGATAGGGAGGGAGGCAATACACAGGAAGGGGGAGGTGAATGGAAGAACAAGGCAGATGGGAAAACAATTAGGCAGGTTTGCATGGGCTAAGCAAGACAGAGGTAAATAATGATGCATGCACAACCTTGGAACAACAGGGCTCTGGGATACAGGGATTGATGGAATGGGGGATGGTTGGAATGGGGGAGAGGGGAGAAATAATGTTAAGATGCTTGGCTGTGTTTTGAATCTTGGTTTCCCTGGCATACCATTATAAAATAGACACTTGAGGGGGAGAGAAAAGAATAGCCAGAAATATCACCATAGAAAGCAAATTGCTCACCCAGGATACATCAAGGCAAGTGGTCGGGTCCCCTCAGGGCAAACCCACTTCCAAGACTAAGACTCAATGGGAATACACGAGCAGACATACGCTCTGACTGGTGACCACGATGGTCACCGATAAGGGGAAGTGAGGGAAAAACTATAATGAAGCTGCCAGCTAAGCCCTACAACGTTCAATAGACTCCTGTGAACCCAAGTGGAGATCTGATTGGCCAGCAGTGTGGCAAGACCTGGGGACTCTTGGGTCCAGAGTCAGTGACATAGCCACAGAGGACTAGAGTGGAGAGTGAAGTGTCCAGTTAATAAGAAGAGATGCATAAGAACACCCACACTTGCAGATAATACCCACTTGACCTGGCTTCAAAGACTCGATGATCAGAGCTCAAGTAGAAAAAGAAAGAGGGAGAAAAAAGAGTAATCTGATACAATTTGATGAACTTGACCTACATCTATGGATGCAGTAGCTCAAAAGAGGGAACAAATCTTTATAGCGAGGATCATTCCCACCTCCTCTATACATACACAGAGTAGACAGGAATAGACAACTTGGACATTGGCTGCCCAAAATTGGGGGGAGGGGGCAGCTACAAAGGCAAGAAGTGACTGGCTTACAAGCTTTCAAGAAGGAGCCTAGATCCAGAGGGTGTGGAGGAAGGTAGAATCTCCACTGAGCAGTATCCAATCTGTCTGGGAGGGATGGGGATAGTCTGAAGGAGATGGGACTAGGTCCCTTGTGGTACAATGGGAAATAATTATCAGGACTGACTGTGAGGGTTGGAAATGTAAAGGTGGATGTTTTGTAGCAAAAGGAGGGGAGTGATGGACTATGCAGTCCAGGAGCTGAGGTCCCTGGAACCATTAAGGGAGAAGAGCAAAGTGCGAGACCCTACCCAGAGAAACATTGAGGCCAGAGATGGAGGCAGAGATGATGATGTGGAGAGATAGAGTGGTTGGGGACTCTAGACTCAGAGAGGGAGAGAGATTGTGTGCTGATGACCAGGGGGCAGGCTTGCAGGGTATACCCTTTGGTTGGTTGGTGATGCATGGAGGGGATTATAACCACGGCAATGAAACAATATACAGTAGGATGAATGTAAAGCTAATGTTCTCCCATGTAAACTGTCACATAATTCATAATAAAACATAAAAAAAAAAAAGACATAAATAATCTAAACAGAATGCCTATGATATAATCCTGTTCTCTGTCATTTCAGGGCACAGTCTGACCCTACTGACCCTATTCCAGGATTTGGGAGAGAAAAATTCCATCCCCATTTTAGCAGCAAGGGAGGAGTAAGTTGATTCAGAATGACATGGCTCAGAAGTTCCAACATTAAAAGGATATAAAACTGGAAATGACACTTGAGCTCAACTGAAACCAGATCTGGTCCTAGTCGAAAAGGTCATGAATGTCAGAAGAATTGGGTCTGGCTGTCCATTCCCTTGAAAAGACACTAGAAGCTTCATTTAGGGACCTATGTGTCAGTTCTGATAGAAAAAAACTAGTACCTACAAAGTATCTGTCACAACAGGCTGGACCCTAACAATCTAATAAAGGTCAGACAGGACAGTTACACATAGATGTCAGACAAGTTATTTTTAACAAACTTTTTTTTTTTTTTTAAATAAAAAAAGTACCAAGTGAAATCATAAAAAAGCCTAGGCTAGTTTGTTAGCTAGAAACTTGTGGAACCTTGAAACTATGGTCATTGGTGACCCTTCAGGTCTGGAACTGAAATGCCCATGGCTCATTTGCTCATTCTCAACCAGCCAGGGGAGAGGGGAAACAACATTAATGAGAGGGGAAACAACATACTCTAAAATAGGCAACCATTCAAGATCAAAAGGGCAGCATTTACCCAATGACAGATTTCAGAAGAGTTGGGAAGGAAGAATAGAAACAATAAACACTGGGAGAAAGCAGAAATGATATTACATTAAAGGGATTATACACCTGGAGATGAAATGAAGTGTATGGTTTGCTCAATGTCAAATCAGTGATCTGCTCTGTAAACTTTCACTCAGTTCACAATAAAAAGTTGTGTTTTTTTTTTAAATTCAATCTCAATTAGAGTGACCTAAACCTAACATAAAACAGTATGAGAGTAGGAAAATCTGATTTCCATTGTATCAGCACTACTCCTATTTTTTATTTATTTAATAATTTTTTTAGACTTCATATTGTGAACTGAGTGAATGTTTACCGAGCAGATCATCACTCCCAGATTGACAAATCATACCCCGCATGCCATTATAATGATTGCAATCCCTTCCATGTATCATCTCAATGAACAGTATTTACCTATATTCACTTGAACACTTGTACTCCTCCCTATGTCTCCCACTACCTGCATCTTTCCTGTGCCAACTTCCCTCTTGTCGTAAATTGCCTTTCTCATTATCCAAGTGAACATGTGTCTACCCTGTACCCATTGAATAATTTTCCCTTCCCTTTTACCCCTAGTAGCCACCATAGAATGTTTCTTTTAGCAAGAAAACCTTTTCTTAACTTTTTACAACAGTGGTTTCATCCAATATGTGCTCTCTTGGGATTGACTAATTTCACTCAGCAGTGTCCTCCAGGTTCATCCATGTTATGAAGTGATTCACAGATTCATCATTATTCTTCAGCGTTGCATAGTATTCCATCGTATGTATGTACCAAAGTTGGTATTCATCCTGCTATTCTCTGTCTCTTGATTGATGCATTTAACCATTTACATTTAACATAATTATTGATAGGCATGAATAGTTTGCTGTCAATTTGCTGTGGGTTTTTTTTTTGCGGTGCTGCTACTTTATTTATTTCACATAAATTTATGTGCTGGAAAAAAAAAAAAAAAGCACCAAGTGGGGAAAGTCCTTAAGAAAGTAGCTCAGCTGCACATTTTGTGTGACTCTGATCCCTTCGTGGAGAGTGTCATGGCTTTCTTCAGGTGATCTCCAAGATGATGATGTCTTGGGCCTTGTATTCAGACAGGTAGGATTTCAGGCTCTACTTGGCCAACAGCTCTTGCCGGCTTGTAGTCGTTCATACAGGGGAGACAGCTTCCAGACGTGAAGCAAGCTTATGGTAACATGCTTTACACTCTTCACAGGTCCGGCACTTTATGGAGCTCAAAAGGAAAGATGATGTCACCCTCATTCTGACAGAATTCACAGTTGAAGCCCTTGCCTTGGCAGAGCATGCATTGTTCTACATAGGAAGCCCAGCCCTGGTAAATTTGCAATCCTAGTCCCAGGTCCCTTTCCTGGTTGCAGTCAGGTCATTCAGATAAAGATCCTCTGTCAGATGACCTGTAACAGTGTCAAAGAATCCAAGAAGTTCTTCAGCCAGTTGATATGTCTTGAACATGTTCTTTGTGTGATACAGTTGAACTCACAGCAGTCAGAATCGATGGGGCAGCTTAACCTTTCTATAGAGGGCACTGTGGATGTCTTATAGAACAAAGCTTAATACTCATTAAAGAAAGAAAATAAGACACTTTACTCAATAACATAAAATTCATAATAATATCCAGCATTCAATAAAAACATTATCAGACATGATAAGAAATATAAAAATGTGACTCATAACCAGAATTATCAGTTGATAGAAACAAGACAAAAAATTGCAAGAAGATGAATTAGCAAACAAGAATGTTAAAATACTTATCTCAAGTAATTAAAGACAAAAATGACCCTAAGAGATAAACGAAGATGTGAAAAAAGAACCAGATGAAATTCTAAAAATGAAAAATTTATTGGGTGGAATTAACTATGGATTTGACACTAAAGAAGACAAGAGCAGTAAATTTAAAGACATAGAATAGAAACTAGATAAAATGAAGCCAGAGCAGGAAAAAAAAAAATACTTAAGAAAACAAAGCCTCAGTGACCTATAAGACAATATTAAAATGTCTAACATGAGTATTCCAGAATACTTAATTATGCTCATAAGGAACCTGTACATAGACCAAGTGGCAGTTGTTTGAACAGAACTAGGGAACACCAAATGGCTTTCAATCTGTATGCTGAGGAAACAATCCAAGGAACTGGATTATATGAAGAAAAATGTGATATGCAGATGATACAACTTTGCTTGCTGAAAGTGAAGAGGACTTAAAATACTTACTGATGAAGATCAAAGACCACAGCCTTAAGTATGGGTTGCACCTCAATGTAAAAAAAAAAAAAAAAATCTTCATCACTGCACCAATAAATAACATCCATATCAATGGAGAAAAGATTGACTGTGGAAGCAGCAGTTAAGAAATCAGATGATATCAGATGATATATTGCATTAGGCAAATCTGCTGCACAAGACCTCTTTAAAGTGTTGAAGAGGGAAGAAGTCAGTTTGAGGACTAATGTGTGCCTGACCCAAGCCATAGTGTTTTCAATCACTTCATATTCATGCAAAAGTTAGACAGTGAATAAGAAAGACTGTAGAAGAATTGATGCATTTGGTTTATGGTGTTGGAGGAAAATATTAAAAGTACAGTGGACTGCCAAAAGAACAAACAGACCTGTGTTGGAAGAAGTATAGCCAGAGTGCTCCTTGAAAGCTAGGATGGCCAATCTTCATTGCTCATACTTTGGGCATATTATCAGGAGGAACCAGTCACTGGAGTATATCATTTTTGGTAAAGTGTAGGGTCAGAGAAAAAGAGGAAGACCCCCCAACAAGACAGATTGGCACAGTTGCAGCAGCGATGGACTCAGGTGTAGCAACAATTGTGAGGTTGGCTCAGGACCAGGAAGTGTTTCACTCTGTTGTGCATAGGGTCGCTATGAATCAGTATCGACTTGATGATACCTAACAATAACAATGACAACAACAAACATATGTACAGTTATACACCCAGAGAAAAGAGGAGAAACAAAAAAAGCTTTTAAGAAATGATGGCCAAACATTTTCAAACATGAGAATCTTAATGAACTCCAGTAAGGAAAAACATTAAAAACAAAACACAAAAACCCTTATATTTAGTTATATCATAATTAATTAGATAAGAGAAAATCTTAAAAGCACCATGAAAGAAAAAAGAAACATTAGGTACTGAGGAACAAAGATACGAATGATCCTAAGCATCTCAAAAGAAACTCTTCAAGGCCAAAAATGAGTAGGGTAAAAAATTTTAAGTCAGAAATTCAAAAATCTGTTAACTAAGAATTATATATATATAATTATTATGTTTTCTGTGAACTTTTACACAGCAAGTTGGGTTTCTGTTTAGCATTTTCTACACAAATTGTTCAGTTACAATGATTACCTTTCTCACAATGGGTTAATATTCTTTTTAATGCCATTCTGGTTGTTACGTTTTTTTAACATTTTATTGTGAGCAGAATTAAGGTTTACAGAGCAAATAATCAGTTTTACATTCAACAAATCATACACTTAGTTTCATCTCAAGAATTGCAATCCTATCAATGCAATGTCAGTTATTCCACTTTTTCTCCTGGATTTCTTGTTTTCATTCTTCCTCCTTTCCCAACCCTTCTGAACTTTGTTCTTGAGTACATGTTGCCTTTTTTATTTTGAATGGTTGACCATTCTATGGTAGTTGTACCTCAGTAGTGTTATTGTCCATGCTCTGTACCTATCTACTGCTTGGCAGAAAATTCAGCAATGGAGGGGTGGGGAGGAGGGTGGGTGAGTTCAGTTCCAGACTGAAGGGTGATCATCGGCAATAGTGTCAGCATTCCACTAATCTCTATCTGATCAATAAGACTGGTCTTTTTTATGATTTTGAGTTTTGTTTCAAATTTTCTCCCATTCCATTCAGAGCCTTCTAATATGATCCCTTTTAGTGTAGTTGGTAACTTGACACCATCTAATTCTTCTGGTCTCAAGGTCATGGAGCCCGATATACATGTGGTCAGTTAGCCCATTAGACTAAACATTTCCAAGCATCTTCAGTTTTTATTACTCTTCTGTATTTGGTTGTTTCATTTACAGTACTCTAGTTTCCCTGTCCCCTTATCTTTTCATCTTTGCTTTAGAATAATTGTTGAACTTTTGATCTCATATAATTTTTAAATAAACATTAAATAGTTTAAATATATATCCTTTATTTTGTGTGCCAATCTGTTATTTCACTAAAAAGTGACTTCAAGGGATAAGTTTGGTCCAAGGTAAAAAGAGCATTTTAGGGCAATGGTTTCAGGCAGTCCTCTAATCTCAACTGGCCCAGTAAATCTGGTTAAAAAAAAATTTTTTTTTATTACTGTTTTGTGGTTTTCTTTTATTCTATTGTTGTTAAATGCCGTCTAATTGTTCTAACTCATACCCTGTATAGGGTTTCCAAGGAGTTGCTGGTAAACCTGAACCACCAACCTTGTGGTTCAAACTTACCTTGCATTAAGTCGCAGCTTGAATTTTTTCTTCAGTTCCCTCACCTTGAAAAATGTTGAGCATGCTCTTCTCTTTTGGTTTTGTAACTCCAGATCTTTGCACATGTCATTATATGTAACTTTGTCTTCTTGAACTGCCCTTTGAAATTTTCTGTTCAGCTCTTTCACCTCTTCATTTCTTTCATTTACTTTAGCATCTCTACACTGGCAAGCAAGTTTCAGAGTCTCTTCTGACACCAGTTTTGGTCTTTTCCTTCTTTCTTATCTTATTAATAACCTTTTGCTTTCTTCTTATATGATGTTCTTGGTATCTCACAACTCTTCTTGTCTTCAGTCACTAGTGTCTAATTCATCAAATCTGTTCTTGAGATGATCTATAACTTCAGGTGAAATATGTTCAAGATCTTATTTTGGTTCTCATGGACTGCCTTTTTTCTTTTTATAACTATTTTCTCGTGAATTATGTGATAGTTTACATGTGAGAACATTAGCTTTACATTCATTCTATCGTATATTGTCACGTTGCCATGGTTACAGTCCCCTCCATGCATCATCAACCAACCAAAAGGTACACCCTGGTCATCAGCACACAGTCCCTCTCCCTCTAGTGTTCCCAACCTCTCTATCTCTCCACGTCATCATCTCTGCCTCCATCTCTGGCCTCACTGTTTCTCTGGGTAGGGTTCCACACTCTGCTCTTCTCTCTTGATGGTCCCAGGGGCCTCTGCTCCTGGACTGCAAAGTCAACCACTCCCCTCCTTTTGCTACAAAACATCTACCTTTACATTTCCAACCCTCACAGTCAGTCCTGATAGCAATTATTCACTATTGTACCACATAAGTGCTATCCCCATCTCCTTTCATCAGTCCCACCCAGACAGATTGGATACTATTAGTGGAGAGTCTACCTTCCTCTGTGGTCCATGGATCTAGGCTCCCTCTTGAAAGCTTGTAAGCCAGTCACTTTTTGCCTTTGTAGCCCCCCACCCCCATTTTGAGTAGCCAAAGTCCAAGTTGCCCATCCCTGTCTACCTTGTGAATTGAGAAGGGTGGCAATGATCCTCACTGTAAAGATTTGTTCCCTCTTTTGAGCTACTGCATTCATAGGTGTAGGTCAAGTTCATCAAATTGTATCAGATTACTCTTTTTTCCCTCTTCTTTCTTCTTCTAGTTGAGCTCTAATCATCCATCCATCGAAGCCAGGTCAAGTGGGTATTATATGCAAGTGTGGGTGTTCTTGTGCATATGTCCTCTCTTCTTATCAGCTGAATGCTTCATTCTCCACTCTAGTCATCTGTGGCTATGTCACTGACTCTGGGCCCAAGAGTCCCCAGGTCTTGCCAAATTGCTGGCCAACCAGGTCTCCATCCGGGTTCACAGGAGTGTATTGAACATGGTTGGACTTAGCTTGCAGCTTCATTGCTGTTTTTCCCTCACTTCGCCTTATCAGTGACCAACGTGGTCACCAGTCAAAGCATGTGCCTGCTCATGTATTCCCATTGAGTCTTAGTCTTGGAAGGGAGTTTGCCCTGAGGGGACCCGACCACTTGCCTTGATGTCTCCTGGGTGAGCAACTTGCTTGTTCTTGTAGTAGTTAGTAGGACATTATTGTTTTTTATTTTTCTTTCTGGTCTTTCAAGAAGTATCTTCCATTCTTCAGGCTGCTCCAGGCTGGTCTGCTTGTCCTTTCAAGTGAAAATTTCCCACCTCAGAAGATTCTGGATGGTGTTCAGGATTCCACCTATGGTCTTATGTAACGCAGAGATGCTGCAGGAAGCCTCCTTCACTGGGCACGTTGAAGCCCCATTTCGTAGTAGTTACGAATCAGGCTGCGAACCTTAAGGTCAGTGGTTCGAAACTACCAGCTGCTCCATGGGAGAAAGATCAGGCTTTCTACTCCCGTAAAGATTTACACCCTCGGAAACCCTGTACAGGGTCGTTATGGGTCGGAACCGACTAGACGGCATTTAACAACAACAACAACAATCAGTTATAGGCAGAAGACAGACTTACAAGCTTTCTATGGTGATATTTCTGGCTATTCTTTTCTCTCCCCCTCAAGTGTCTATTTTATAATGGTATGCAAGGGAAACCAAGATTCAAAAGACAGCCAAACATCTTAGCATCATTTCCCTCTTTTGTCTCTCATAAACTTCTTTTAACTTTCAGTTTCAGCCTGAACTTGCATATGAGCAATTGATGACCTTTTCCAGTCTGTCCCTGGCCTTGTTTTGGCTGATGGTATGGAGCTTTTCCACTGTCTCTTTCTACACATGTTGTTAAATTTGATTTCTGTGTATACCATCTGGTGCGGTCCATGTGTATAGTCATCTTCTATGTTGTTTTAAAAAGATATTTGCATTGGTGATGCGTGAAGGGGATTGTAACCTTGGCAATGAAACAATATATGATAGGATGAATGTAAAACTAATGTTCTCCCATGTACCCATGTAAACTATCACATAATTCACAATAAAA
>NW_006408737.1:2234077-2238140 GCF_000296735.1 Chrysochloris asiatica
TTTTAACCAGATCCATCTAGACAAGATAAAAACAATTAAGTGGGGATTCTTTCTTCCCCACACGGTCTTAAATTAAACTCCCTCTTGAAACCTTGTAAGCCAGTCACTTCGTACCTTAATTGCCTCCTCATTTTAAGTAGCAAATGTTTAAGTTGCCCGTCCCCCTCTACCCTGTGTACAGAGTGGATAGCATTGATACTTGTTGTGACAACTCCTTCCCTCTCTGTTGGTATTTAGAGTTACTACCTCCATGAGTGACCAGATGCTGGAGAAGGATATCATGTTTGGTAAGATTGAGGGTCAGAGAAAAAGAGGAAGACCCCAATGAGATGGACTGACCAAGGGGCAGCATTGATGGACTCAAGCATAACAACAACAGTGAGGTTGGGCCAGGATCAGGGAGTGTTTTGTTCTGCTATGCATAAGGTCGCTATGAGTCAGTATTGACTCGATGGCACCTAACAATAACAACAAAACCTCCATGAGTATAGGTCAGTTTCATCAAATTGTAGTAATTTATTTACCCTTGTTTCTTTCATCAAAAATTGTTTTTTATTGTTTTTTTTTTTTTTTTTTTTTAACTTTCCTCTAGTTGAGTTCTGATGATCAAGCCATCAAGGCTAGGTCAAATGGGTACTCTCTGCAACATTGGGTGTTCTTGTGCAACCCCTCTCACTTCATATCATCTGGATGCTTCATTCTCAATTCCAGACCCCTGTGGCTATGTCCTTGTTCATAGGCTCAGGTGTCCCCAGGTCTCACCATATTTTGGATCAACCATCTCTTCTTCTCTCTCTCATCTCCAGGTGCACGGGCATCTGTGAAACATGGTTGAACTTAGCCCATTTCTTCATTGCTGCCTTTCCCCTCTTCTACTCACCCGTAGACCAACGTGGGCTGCTTACATGTCTGCTCATGTGTTCCCTTTGAGTTTCAGTCTTAGAGGGGAGTTTGTCTTGAAAGAACTTGATTGCTTGCCTTGATGGCTTCCTGGTGAACAACTTGCTTATTCTTGTAGTAGTCAGCCATATTGCCATTTTTGTTTTGGGTAATTATCAATACATCTTGATTGCATGTGTGATTAATTTCAGACTGAAGAAGTTCGTTGTTGTTGTTCTAGTTAAGTGCTGTAAAGTCGGTTCTGACTCATAGCACCATCATATAGCATTTCTGAGGAGCAACTCATAAGTTTGAATTGCCAATCTTTCAGTTCAAACTGACCTTGCAGTCCAGTGCTTTAACTCCCAGCACCACACCAGGACTCCAATGGAACCACTAGATGAGAATTAATAATAAAAAGAAGACAACAAAATAGAAAATGGACAATAATAGAGAATGGAAATAAACATAGAGTCAATGGTTTATTTTGTTATTGTTGTTGTTAAGTACCATAGAGTTGGTTCTGTAAAGGGCTTCCAAGGAACAGCTTGTAGGTTTGAACTGCCAACGTTGTGGTTAGAAGCCCAGTGCTTATCTTACAGCACCACACCAGGACTCTTTTAGTTTAAGATAATAAAATGGAAAAATCTTAATAGGAATGACAGAAAAACAAACAGAAAAGATACAAATAATTATTATCAGGAATAAGAGAGAGGATACAACTAAAGATACTGCAGATATAAAAGGATGGATAAGTGAATAATGATGCCTTTGAATTATGGTGTTGGTTGTTGTTGTTGTTAAGTGCTGTAGAGTAGGTACCAACTCATAGCGGCCCTGTACAGGGTTTCCAAGGAGTAGTTGGTGAATTTGAACTGCCAACCTTGCAGTTCAAAGCAACCTTGCAGTCCAGTGCATTAACCCACAGTTCATATTAACTATACCATCAACACTAGATTGTTAACCACAAGGTCGGCAGTTCAAACCCACTAGCTGCTCTGCAGTAGAAAAATGATATTTTCTGTTTCCTTAAAGATTTACAACCTTGGAACCCCTATACAGGATTGGTATGAGTTGGAACCAACTGGATGGCAATTAACAACAACAAAATGGACAACAAATATATGTTGGAAGTATAACCAGAATACTCCTTAAAAGTGAGAATGTGGATTCTTTGTCTCACATATTTCGGACATGTTATCAGGAAGGTCCAGTCCATGGAGGTTCCTCGTGCCTGGTAAAGTAGAGGGTCAGCAAAAAAGATGAAGACCCTTGATGTGATAGATTTTTACAGTAACTGCAACAATGGGCTCAAACATACCAATCATTGTGAGGAAAGCGCAGGACCAGTCATTGTTTGCACTAACTAGGAACTCCCTTGAAATCATGCAGAAGGTGTTTTAATTCTGGTTTGGCTAGCTGCTAGTCATTTCTAGTTCATTCATTTCTTTATTCATTTATTCACTGAAGTATTTATTGAACTTCTACAAGACATTTAAGCTCTACTATTGGAGTAGCTGGATTCAGACCAGGACGTGAAATAAAGGACATCATTGCTGATGTCATATGGATCTTGGTTGAAAACAGAGAATAACAGAAAGATGCATACCTGTGCTTTATTGACTATGCAAAGGCTTTTAACTATGTGGATCATGACAAATTATGGACAACAATGCTGAGAATGAGTATTCCAGAACACTTAATTGTGCTCATGAGGAAACTGTACATACACAAAGAGGCAGTCATTTTAAATAGAACAAGGGATATTGGATGGTTTAAAATCAGGGAAGGTATATACCAGGGTTGTACTCTTTCACCATATTTATTCAATCTGTATGCTAAGCAAATAATCTGAGAAGCTGGATTATATGAAGAAGAATGTGGCATCGGGATTGGAGGAAGACTCATTAACATCCTGCAATATGCAGATGATACAACCTTGCTTGCTGACAGAGAAAAGGACTTAAAATGCTTACTGATGACGATCAAAGACCACAGCCTTCAGCATTAGTTGCACCTCATTGTAACGAAAACATAAATCCACACAACGGAACCAATAAATAACATCATGAAAACTGGAGAAAAGACTGAAGTTGTCAAAAGACTTCATTTTGCTCTGAGCAACCATCAACACTCAAGGAAACAGCTGGCAAGAATTGAAACAACATATTGCATTAGGCAAATCTGCTGCGCAAGACCTCTTTCAAGTGTTGAAGAATAAAAATATTAGTTTGAGGATTAAGGTGTGCCTGACCCAAGCCATGGTATTTTCAATACCCTCAAATGCATGTGAAAGTTGGACAATGAATAAGAAAGACCACAGGAGAGTTGATACATTTAAGTTATGGTGTTGGAGAAGAATATTAAAGGTACCATGAACTGCCAGAAGAACAAACAAATCTGTCTTGGAAGAAGTACAACCAGAATGCTCCTTAGAAGCTAAGATGATCAGATTTCATCTCCCATACTTTGGACATATTATCAGCAAGGACCAGTTCCTCAAAGACATCATGCTTAGTAAAGTGGAGGGACAATGAAAAAGAGGAAGACCCCCAATGAAGTGGATTGTCACAGTGGCAGCAACAATGGGTTCAAGTGTAGTAGCAATAGAGAGGCTGGTGCAAGACCAGGCAGTGTTTCATTCTGTTGTACATAGGGTTGCTACGAGTCATAACCAACTCCACTGTACTTAGCAGAAACACCATTGGGATCCTGGTGTGGTGCTATAGGATAAACAGTGGGTGGTGGTTCAAACCCATCAGCTGCTCCTTGAGAACCAGTGCAGGGTCATTATGAGTCAAAACTGACTTGACTATGAGTCAGAACTTAACATAAAAGTCTTGGTTCAAACCCACCAGGCAATCCTTGGAAACCCTATACAGGGTGCCTGAGTCAGAACCAACTTGATGACACTTAATTACAAAAACAACATAGGAATCCTGGAGTCCTGGTGTAGTACTGTAGGACAAGCACTGAACTTCTAACTGCAAGGCTAGTAGTTCAAACCTACCAGCACTCTTCAGAAACCTTTATAGTGTTGCTATGAGTTGGAACTGATTTGCCAGCACTTAACAATAACCACTCCCACCTGAATTTAGAGATCATCTGAAGAACAGATTTGAAACATTAAACACTAAAGACTGAAGACCAGAAGAGTTGTGGGATGACATCAAGAACATCATAC
>NW_006408737.1:2240451-2305972 GCF_000296735.1 Chrysochloris asiatica
GTCAGGAGGAACTAGTCACTGGAGAAAGATATCATGTTTGGTAAGGTGGAGGGTCAGAGAAAAAGAGGAAGACCCCTAACGAGATGGATTGGCCAAGTGGCAGCATCGATGGACTCAAGCATGGCAACAGTGGTGAGGTTGGCCGAGGAACAGGCAGTGTTTAGTTCTGCTGTGCATAAGGTTGCTATGAGTCGGTTCCAATTCGATGGCACCTAACAATAGCAACCACATTTGGGGAGTGGAGCTGGAAGAGAAAAATTCTTAAATAGATTGTATTAGTAATCATAGAGTTACCCATGGAAACCTGGTGTGGTGCTGTAGGATAATCACTGGACTGAAAGGTTATTTGAATTGCTAAGTCTGCAGTTCAAACTCACCAGCTGCTCCTCAGAAACCATATACAGGGTTGCTATGATTTGGAGCCAACTCGACGGCACTTAACAATAACAACAGCATCAGAACTACATACAGGATATTAGGAGGAAATCTTTATGCCATTTCGTAATTTAAGTCTCCTGTCTGAACCTTAAGGAGCTCTAATAGCACAGTTGGTTAAGCACTTGGCTGCTGAGAGGTTGTTACCCATCAGCCTCTTAGCAGGATAAAGATGTGACATCTATTGTATAGATTTACAACCTCAGACACCTTGTGGTGCAGTTATACTCTGTCTCACAGAGTTACTATAAATTGGAATCGATTCAGTGGCAACTTGTTACCTAAACTAGAGGTGGGGAACCTTTTTTTCCTGCCAAATTTTATAATATCACTATCTTCTTTCTTCTATCAACCTCCTTCTTATTGTATATTGCCTTTCCTATCACCAAGGACTTCTGGTGTGGCTGCTGTGGGATCATTATGCAGGACTGCGAACCACAAGCCGGCAGTTCAAACCCACCAGCTGCTTCTCGGAAACACTATACAATATCATCCACTATGAGTTGTATCGACTAAATGGCACCTAACAACACCAACATCATTAACCAAGTGGGAGTCTTGGTGTAGCACTATAGAATAAGACTGGACCGTAAGGTCAGTTTGAACTACAAGATCGGCGATTCAAACTCACCAGCTGCTCATTGGAAACCCTATACATGGTGCCCAATCGATAGCACACCACCACCGCCACCGGCAGCGGCAGCAGCAGCAGCAATGAATTGCATTAAATTCACTGTATGGCTACCAGCATAGACCTATTATTATGTGAATCCTTTGGAATAGATTATCTTAATTTTGTTTCTGTGGCGTTTGAAATTTCTTCATTTGTTAAAACTTTTTATTGCGTGAAAATGTCTCCTTTTAGAGGAGGACTAGCCGAGGTTCGACAGCTCAGATGACCACGTGAGCTGTGGACCACGTTTGGGAACTACAACTCCCAAGGTGCTCTGCGGGCGCCCCGACAGGAAGTGGCTGGAGCATCTCCCGCCTCCACGCTGAGGCGAAGAGGTTCTATCCGGGGCCTTGGCGCTTCTCTTTCCTTTCGCGCCGGTTGCCGCTGCGGAGCGCGGTGGGTCCATGTGCGCAGTGAGCGCCACTATTCCTGGACCACTAGCACTCGAGCCTCTGGTTTGTCTGAGTCCGCGCTGCGATGGACCCCAACACCATTATCGAGGCCCTACGGGGCACTATGGACCCTGCCCTGCGTGAGGCCGCGGAGCGCCAGCTCAATGAAGTAAGAACGCGGAGGCAGGCATACAAACTGTGGCAGGCCGAACCTTCCGGGCCTGGCCCCAGGGGCAGGCAGCGTGGCTGAGGGGCCCAACTGGAGGGGTGGGGCGGGGACCGGACGACGAGTGCCACGCCGGGGCGACTGGCGGCGGCGGCCCAGGTAGTCCTTGTGTCGGAGTCTGAGTTGGGCCTCTGGCTGCGGTGGAGGCATGAGGAGCCGGCAAAGCCGAGGCGGGCGTGACGGGCTGGACACATGGCTGGCTCGTGTGGCCGGCGCCCTCTGGCTCCTTGCTTGCTTGTTTCTCGCGCCCGCGAGGGGGCGAAACTCGCTGAAGGTTTCTCTGATGTTTCCGGGTATAGAGGGGCTCTTGGGAATGCAGAATTGGCCCCTTGGAAGCTGCGCCTGTCAGCCTTGTCACTTTGCTAGGCTGATCAGCGTCCTACCTCTGTGGCAGAACTTCCTTCTCTCTAGCTGAGACGCCAGGGAAAGGTTTCCAAGGCAAACCCGCGCCTCTTTGGCAGCGCAGGGTAGTGCTCCCACCAGATGAGTCTGACCCACTGCTTTCCCACTCTAATAAATAAATGCCTCAGTGGGGAGGAGGGGTGAGTTAGTGGAAAGGCTCCCGCGAAGTGCACCCCGCCTAGGTAGACAGAGTTGCATCTCTGATTTGCTTAGTGACCTTGGGCAAGTCGCTTAGCCTTTCTTGATCAGGAATTTTTCCCATTCATAAAATTAGGCCACAGGGTTGCTGAGATGGTCAAGTGAGATAATGTAAATCTGAGTACCTAGACAGTGTCGGATTCTTTAAGGGTTATATTTTGGAGGAAACGGCAAGGTCGGTGGTCAAGCTTGCCAGTCACTCCTTGGAAACCCTATACAGGGTCGCTATTGGATCAGAGCCGACTCACTGTCACTTAACTTTTTTCCAGGAAAACTTCAATGTGCTATTTTCAGTTTGACTCTTTGCTTCTAAATTCATACAACTTTATAAATGTATATTTTGAAGGTTTCTTAAAGTGCGACTGGAACTTCATATGCCAGTTTTTGTAGTATACTACTAAGTGAGGTTTTGTGTGCAATATATATTTTCATAATTTATAAAGAAGTCTTACTTTAAAGTAGAAGTTCAGTTATTTAATGCTCTTCAACTGCTACGGAAATCATTTAAAAACTTTTTTTTGTACTGACTCACTAGAAATAACAGCAGTGTACCTAATTGAACATCTTCAGTGTACAAGGATGTACTGGATATATGTATCTGTAAGGAGTTTGTATTTTAATGTGACCCATAGAACGAAGAAAAATATGTGTAAAATTATTTCAAAAATGAAAAACTTTTAATATGCATACTAGATCATTTCTATACCATACAAAAAGTGATGTTTGAATGTTCAAATTCTTAGACTCAAAGTCACCTTGGGAATTTTAATTTCTTTAGGATATAAAATAGTTGAAATGCATTCTTACTTTCAGCTATTGTTAAACTATCCAAGGAACTTTAGGTTTTGATTTTTTTATGGTCAACACAGGTTGAAATAAGCATTATTTTGCTTCAGAAGTATTAATGCAGTTATCAATAAACCTAGTCATAGTTAGTTCTACATCGACTTTTCGAATAGCACATTATTCTGGCTAAATATGTTATTAAGTTCCATCGAGTCAGTTTCGACTTAGTAACCCTGTGTAGGGTTTCTAAGGAGTGGCTGTTGGGTTTGAACTGTCGACCTTGCAGTTAGTAGCCCAGTGCTTATCCTACAGCACCACACCAGAACTCTGACTAAATAAAATTTTGTGTAATTATTAACTTGAAAAGTTATTGCTTGAAATAAAAAGTTGATCCCCTCCCTGCTAATGTGAAGTTTCTTAAGCAGCTGTTGAGTATACTTTGTATACTAACCTCTTATAATAGAAACCTGGAGTATGTCATAAACTGGTTCAAAGATAAACAAATAATCAAAATGGTATTTGAAGCTTTTTTTTTTTTTTTTTACTTAACCAATAAGCTATTCATTGTCAGTTTTTGGAATATCTGAAGCAGGCAATGCTCCGTATATTTTTCTATCAAAGAAAATTTGGTATCTACCCTATATTTGTGTGGTTGTTAGCGATTTACATGTTGAAAAAAATTTTTTTTCAATGATTATACCTGCTGTTTTTATTTATTTTTATTTCTTAGTAATTTTCCTAAGGTAATTTTTCTGTTAATTAGAATACTCACTAATCTTCCATTTTTTAAAATACTGTTTTTTCCCCTTTTCATCTCCCATTTGAATATTTTTTGCTTTAACTTTCTTGATTTGTGGCAGATCCAGACTTAAACAGATCTCACTGAGATCATTTCAGAAGAAGCTTGAGCATAGAAAGAAAGGGGAAATAGTAACATTTTATTTTTGGTAGGCTCTTGCTTTGGGGAGGAAGATAGGATTAACTAATTCTACAATGTCTTGTTCTACTGAAGCTAATTTTTAGTTCATTTAGTTGAAAGAATAGCATCTTTGACATTTCAATAAATCTCTTTAGATAAGTTATCACTTACTATAAAAATTGAAAATACAACTTAATGCTGTAGTGCAGATGTTAACAAAATACAAAGGGGCTTCAAAAGCTCATGGAAAAAATGAATTGAAAGATCATGGAATTTTCCCACGAACTTTGGAAGTCTGCTTGTGTGTACCCTGCTTCAGAGTGCTTAGCTGTTCCATCTTGTTTGGAACTCTTCTCACCCAGTTGTTTCTGTAACTTGGTCTCTTACTTCCTTCACATTCCTCTTTAGATGCCTGGCCTTATCACTGAGGAGTTCCCTGATTATCAAACTCTTTATTTATCGTCCCTGATTTATTTTTCTTTATGGCACTGACCTAGAGTCCTAGTGTGGTGCTTTAAGATAAGCACTGGACTACTAATTGCAAGGTTGGTGGTTTAAACCCACCAGCCACTCCTCAGAAACTCTATCTAGGTTAGCTATGGGTTAGAACTGACTTGATGGTACTTAACAACAACTAGTGGTTACAAATCGGGCTGCGAGCTGCAAGGTCAGCAGTTCGAAACTACCAGCTGTTCCGCGGGAGAAAGATGAGGCATTGTTGTTAAGTGCCCTCGAGTCGGTTCCTACCCATAGCAACCCTGTACAGGGTTTCCAAGGCTGTATGTCTTTACGGGAAGCAGAACGCCTCATCTTTCTCCCACGGAACAGCTGGTAGTTTCGAACTGCTGACCTTGCGGCTCGCAGCCCGATTTGTTACCACTACGCTACCAGAGCTCTTAGGGTGAGCTAATTAAATGCTAGACCAAATATGGTGGTGGTGGTTATGTGCCTTGGAGTCGATTCCGACTCATAGCGACCCTGTACAGGGCTTCAGAGGCTGTAAATCTTTACAGGAGCAGAAAGCCTCATGTTTCTCCAGCGGAACAGCTGGTAGTTTCGAACTGCTTGACCTTGCGGTTCGCAGCCCGATTCGTAATCACTACGCGACATAGCATTGACATATATATATTATTTATTATTCTCACTATAATTTTTAATTTCGTAAGATCATGAATTTTTGTCTTTACTATTATTTTTTTATTTGTTACTGTCATACTTTATCTTTCATTTTCCTGTTATAAATAACAGGATGGGCTTTTTACCTCTCTTCCCACACATCTTCCACCTCAAAGATGCTATCTCATAGCAAACCTCTATAGGGTTTCTGGGGCTGTAAATCTTTGCAGGAAAAGAAAACCTTATATTTCTCCTGCTGGTGGACTTGAACTGCTAAACTTGTAGTTCACAGTCCAGTGATTATCCTGTGAAGCCACTGTATTTTCCATTAGACTGTTAAGGGATCATAATAAGGATTAATTGATCTATTATTGCCTTACATTAGGAGGTATTAGACATACCAGGAGTCCATAGTCTTGATGCTCTTAATTATTTTAGCTTCCAAGGTTCATGCTTCTATTCCTATTAAGATCTTCTCACCTATAACTAAACTTTTCTTACCATTAACGCTCATCAAACCCACCTAAATGGCATTTTCCAGAAAGCTTTTCCCCATATTCTAGCCTATACTTGACAACACCTAACAGCTTACATTGACCTTTCCCTACTCTGACCTTCTGTGGGACTATGTGAATTTATAAGTCATCTTTTTACACCTGTTTTCCATCTGTTGAAGTGCCCTGGTGCTACTGGACTACTAACCACAGGTTCAGCAGTTCAGACTGCTCCACTTGAGAAAGATGAGGCTTCCTGCTCCTGTAAAGATTTATAGCCTCAGAATCCCTATATAGGGTCACTAGTTTGGAACTGACTTGATGGCAGTGGGTTTAGTTTTGGTTTGGTTCTACCTACTTTACATTTAAACTGTTGATTTTATTTAAACTGTTGATTGCCAGCTGACCCTTCAACTATAACAGATAACTGCTTTTGAATTTTTTTTCTCCAAACAAAACAAACCCCTGTAAAGTCAATTCCAGCTCTTAGTGACCCTATAGGACAAAGTAGAACTGCCCCATAGAAGATCCCATGCCGTGAACTGCAAGGTCAGTGGTTCAGGCTCACCAGCTACTTATTGGAAACCCTATACAGGGTCGGTATGGGTCGGAATCAACTCTATAGCACTTAACAACAACAATCATTATGGAATCAGACTGTAACATCTCCCTTTCACAGCGCAGCTAAGCACTTTAACCACTGTGCTACCAGGATACCTTTTTTAACATTGGACAGTTGACTAAGAGTGCTGGTGTGCTATATACTTGGTTCCAACTCATAGCACCCTTGCAATAGGGTTTCCTAAGCTGCAGATCTTTATGGGACCAGAAAGCCTCATCTTTCTCTTGCCTAACAGCTGGTAGTTTAAAACTACTGACCCTGAGGTTAGCAACCCAATTTGTAACCACTACGCTACCAGAGCTCCTTAGTAAGTAGAGGAGACACTCAATAAATGCTTGTTTCTTATGTAAAACCTTTTGAATGGCTATGTGGTAGCATCCTTAATGCTGAGGATTCACCAGTGTACACAAAACGAAGTCCTGGCTCTCATGAAGTTTGTATTTTAATTTTAAATGTAACACCGGGAAGAAATACTTGAAATATTCTGAATGGTAGATCCTTGTTGTAAAGTGCTGTCCAGGTGGTTCTGACTCATAGCAGCCCTGTACAGGGTTTCTGAAGAGCGGCTGGTGAACTTGAACTACTGACCTTGCAGTTTAAACTGACTTTGCAGTCTAACGCATTAACCTACAGCACTACACCAGGACTCCAATAGACATGGGATTGCCCTTAATCGTAATTAACTTGACCACAACTGGTTTCTTACTATATTTATAGCCAAGAAAAACACCCTAAATGGGATTAGGAGGTTTACCTGTTATTGTTAAGTCATATCGATTCTGATCCAGTTATAGGGTTTCTGAGGAGCAGCTGTTGAGCTTGAACTGTTGACCTTATGGTTCAAAGCGTCTTTGCTGTCCAGCCCATAAACTCATAGCTACAACAGGACTCCAGGGGGTTTACCTAGGAGCCATTTAAGCAAGCCCTCAATTCCTAAGTTTACTGTACTATAAACTGGCTTTATAAGGCTGAAATGGAGTTCTGGTGGGGTGCTGTGGATTAATGTGCAGGACTGCCAAGTCAGTTTGGACCGTAAGGTCAGTGGTTCAAGCTCACCAGCTGCTCCTCAAGAAACCCTATACAGGCTCTCAACCAACTTAATGGCACTTAACAACATAGTCTGAAATGCTACTTTTTCGCATGATTTATATGGAGAATTAAGAGAACTTTGCTTTTTTGTGGGGGTTTTTTTGTTTGTTTTTAAAGCTTTTATTATGAATTAAGTGATAGTTTACATGGGAGAACATTGGTTTTGCACTTAACCTATCATATTTTGTGTAATTACAATGATTACAATCCCCTCCATGCGTCATCGGGTAACAGTATTTGCTTCTATTCCCTTTGGGTGTTTTTTGTTTTTGTTTTTTATGTACACAAAAGCACGTAGGAATATATAATCATTTAAACAGCCATAGGGCACATTTTGTGAGCCAGCCTCCAGCCTACTGGCACACAGCGTTTCTCTTTCCATGAGTCTAGACGCCTCAGCTGCTCAATCTCCATGCCATCACCTCTGCCCTCTGTCTCTGGTGTCACTGCTTCTCTGGGTAGGGTTCCATGCTCTGCTCATACTCGTCTCTCTTCTGTACTGTGCCAACTCAACACGATACAACTGGGATACTTTTTCAAAAGTTGACAGCACAGCTAAAGCTTCCAAAACTTCAAATATATTTATAAAAAGGTCAGTCACAGTGTTATGCATCAATAGCAGCAACAGCTTTTCCAGGTTCTGCAGTCATCTGAACAAAATTATAGAGACATCCAGCACACTCCATTAAAAACAAGACCTCATAAAACAGCAAAGTTCTGTTATTGTGGTACCTGGTACCTTTTTTTTTTTTTTAATTAGCTTCTCAATCATCATCTGGAAGGTAAACATCCTAGAATAACATCATTAAAACAGTTCTGATATATCACAGTCACTATTACATCAATGAGATGGATTGGCCAAATGGCAGCATTGATGGACTCAAGCATGGCAATAGTAGTGAGGTTGGCCCAGGATCAGGCAGTGTTTCGTTCTGCTGTGCATAAGGTCGCTATGGGTCGGTACCGACTCGATGGTACCTCACAACAATAATTACGTCATAAAGCAGGTACAAGATATTTTACATTCACAGAGGTATGATACGGAATGGTCCTACATCTAAAATACTAGACTATACTATTAAAAAGGCATTATTTAAGACTTGATTCTGCTTCCCAGCAGAGGGTGGGCCCAAAGGATGAGGTGACACAGCTCTGGTACAGAAATGCACCTTCTTAGATTGGATTTCCTTTCATAAGTGTCACAGTTTTAAATACTGGCTCTTCATAACCATCAGCTAAAAACGGTTTTAAAAATATATTCCAAAGTGAAAATTAAAAACATTAGATATATACAAAGAGGACCAAATGGAGGCAAGCAGCACTCTCAACCTAAATATTATTTTACCAATTTTTTTGTGTGAATGGTGAGCGCTCCATGGAAGAAGAGAGAAGAGAGATGCCAAGTAGCATTTCAAAGCTTTGGGCTACAACCAAACCACAGCATTAGTTCAGAGAGAAGTAGTAGCTAAACATTGCCTATTGGAGATGTTCATGGACGCTGACATCAATACTTAATCATCTGTTCACTCATCCGGGAGGAAGGGGGAGATCAGTTACCATACTTTGATTGTGTTCAACTCAATCACCATGTTACATAAATAGCATACTGCCGTAATAAAAAATAAGGCTCCTCTATCCAGCACCGGGTATCATCAGTTCGTCATCACCAAACCTACAAATGCTACAACCCTATCCAAAGAACATAAGGGAGCAACAGACCATTCTAATGTAGCTGGGACCACCACACTATGCAAGCTGAGCTATTCTTCTACAGTCATTCTTCTACAGTCTTAATTTCTTCACATTTCTGATCATGCTCTACTTTCTTGATAATCCTAGGGTCCTCTGTTCCTGGAATGTTAACTATTCCTCCTTTTTGTTACACACTTCTACCTTTACAGTTGTGACTATCGCAATTCGTCATGATAACAATTACTCACTATTGAATCAAATGAATCCTATCCCTGTCTCCTTTCACCAGACCCATCCAAACCGGATAAACACTATTCAGTGGGGAGTCTACTTTCCCCCACTCTGAAACTCAAATCCCTCTTGAAAACTTGTAAGCCAGCCATTTTGTACCTTTATAGCCACCCCCGCCTCTAATTTTAGATAGCCAATACTAGGTTGCCTGTCCCTATCAACCCGGTGGAAAGAGGGGATAATTTGATCTTTTCCTCTGGGTTGGTATTTTGAGCTACTACATCCATAAGTATAGATCAAGTTCATCAAATTGTAGCAATTTACATTTGCTTTCTTTATCTTTCTCTAGTCGAGTTCTGGTCATTGAGTCATCGAAGCTAGGACAAATGGGTACTATCTGCAAGTTTGAGCGTTTTTGTGCGTCTCCCCTATGTCATATCAGCTAAACGCATTAATCTCAGCTTCAGTACTCCATGGCTAGGTCAGTGTCCATGGGCCAGGAGTTCCCAAGTCTCCCCAAATTTCAGACCAACCAACCCTTCCTCTTCTTGCTCTCTCAGGGTCAACAGGAATCTATGGAACATTGTTGAACTCAGCACATATCTTCATTGCTGCCTTTCCCCCACTTCCACTCGCATGTATACCAGCAAGCTTCCATGTTCCCTTTGAGTTTCAGTCTTGGGGGTGGGGGGCTCGATTGCTTGCCTTGATGGCTCCTTGGCAAACAGCTAATGCTTGTTCTTGTAATAGCCCTACAGACTGCTGTTTTGGGTTTTGTTTTTTCCTGCTGGTCTTTCAAGAAGTATCTTCTGTTCCTCTAGCTGCTCTGGGCTGGTCTGCATGTCCTTTCAAGTGGGAATTTCCTACCTCAGAAGGTTCTGGATGAGGCTTAGGATTAAGTGGACTTAGTTTTGATAAGGTTCTTAGTATTTTGGTTTTGTCTTTCAACACATAAACTACCAAGTCATTCCAGGTTATTCACAAACAGTTGCTATTACTGTTGTAAACTAATACATATGTATGTATATATGTATATATACACACACATACATATGTATGTATATATATATAAATGGTTAAATTTTGTTTTATTAACCCAAACATAAAACCAAACCCACTGCCATCAAATCAATTCCAACTAATAGTAACCTTATAGGACAGAGTAGAACTTCTCCTTAGGGTTTCTGAGACTTTCCTTTTTTTTTTTTTTTGACTGTAAATCTTTTAAGGTAGCAGGTAACTTCATCTTTTTCCCACAGGGTAGCTGGTGGGTTTGAGCCTCTGGCCTTATGTTGATTGCCCAATGCCTAATCCACTGTACCGCCAGGGCTTTCTTTTATTAAAGAATTTATAAAATATTTAATGAAAATGGAAAAGTATAGAACGATGACAAATTGTAGGACCACTTGGCTTATCTACAAATTTACCAAAATATTTGTGTAAAGTATTTTTGGAAGGTGAGTAGTCTCAGTGGATAACATTCTAAACTAGGAATATGCAAAGTATATAATGTTCTGAATTGGGGAAGCCTCTGGATACTTGAATTGTAAGACAGGAAGTTATTCAGTGACATACCATGTTAGGATCTGAAAGATAATACCCTATTGATACTTGAACTCCATAGTTAGAAAGCATCTAAGCATTTCCATTAATGAAAGGCAAGAGGACACAGTGAAGTTTCAGGCTTGTCTGACTACCACTGTGATAACAACTTTGCAGTGCCTTACATTTCATATAGATAAAATAGACTTAGTTTCCTTTGTCATAGTGCTTCCAGGACTCCTTTCTCTCACTTATAAATGGGATAGATATAAAGTGCATTAGTAGATTGACTCTCTTTGATAGCATTCCAATGGAGTAAAGTGATTAAATAGTTGTTGTTATGTGCCGTGGAGTCGCTTCTGACTCATAGCGACCCTGTATAGGGTTTCCGAGGCTGTAAATCTTTTCGGGAGCAGAACGCTTCATCTTTCTCCCGCAGAGCAGCTGGTAGTTTATATAAGTCTTTTTTGAAGAGCTGATAAACATCAAGGAGTCAATGTCTAGCAGGTAGTTGGGAATGTAGAACTGAAGTTTAGGGAAGAAAAGGTGATTTTCTTCAGTTGATTAAACAAAAAGAGAGTGTGACTTAGAGGTGTTAGGTGAACTGAAGACTAAACTTACTGGCATGTCCATTTTGGGACTTTAGGAAACCTAGGGGAAAAAAGGAGAACTAGACATAAAAATTAGGAGAGAAATTAAGAAAAGAGAATTTTAATTAATAAGCTGAATATGGATAATTTAGTTAATTGTATCTTGTCTAAGTTTTATACAATTTCTACCAGTGAGTTTGAACCACTTTTGCAATGAGTATAGCCTTATTAGAAACAGGAAGGAGAGTTGACATTTCTGAATGAGACATTTTATGTGAACTGAAGACTTCTCAAGGCCAAAAAAAAAAAAATGCCTTTAAACTATTTGTAACCTTAGAAAAAGCCATTTCTGATAGAGTTAATGAGTGAAATGCTAGTAAAGGGGCTGGAAAAAGAGTATAGATTTAAAGGACAACAGGGTCACAAATTTATTTATGTGGGTGTGCTTTTTTTGCCTTTTGTATAAGATAGACTTATTTGGGGGTGGGGCAGTGGAAGAATCCTGTAAAGGGACTTCTTTCAGGCCTTTACTATCTGTTATATATCTACGCCTCACTTGGTACCATTGATCAGTTCTGACTCATAGCAACTTTATACACAACAGAGCAAAACACTGCCCGTTGCTGTATCCATTGTGCCAGTCCATCTCATTGGGGGTTTCCCTTATTTTTCACTGACCGTCCACTTTACCAAGTATGATGTCCTTCTCCAGGACTGTTCCCTCCTAATAATAATGTCCAAAGTGTGAGAGACAGAGTCTTCCCATCCTGGTTTCTAAGGAGCATTTTGGCTGTACTTCTTCCAACTTGGATTTGTTTGTTCTTCTGGCAGTTCATAGTAATTTTAATATATTTCACCAACATTATAACTCAAATGCATCAATTCTACAATTTTCCTTATCCATTGCCCAACTTTCACATGTATTGAAAGTACCACTCCTCACTGTCTAATAATCTGACATTTTCCATTTGTGACAGTAGTGTAAAAAAAAATATCCAGTTATCTTGCTCATTTATCCAGTTATGCCTGACAGTAATGAGCACGCTGAAGTCCCTGGTGGGATCCCTGACCATTGGACCCCAAGTACATATAGAAAGGAAACTAGTATTGATAGTATTTCACTGCTTGGAAGAGATAGAAGGGGCACAGTTTCCACTAGCTGCTGTGGGGCTGGCAGGAACACTGCCCTGTGGGTCCTGAGTGCCCACATGGGGCTTATACCAGGGCAACAGCAGCAGGCAGTATCCTGATGGTGGACTGCCTTGGGGCTAGGGAGGCAGCCAAACCCAATGTCTGGCCCCAGCTCCCAGACTTGAGGAGTGGCAGGGCAGGGCCTACTGTTCTCAGAAGGAACTTTGAAATGGGTTTCAAGAGCCCAATGGGCTCTGTATCAGCTGATCGGCTACCTGGGTGAGGTCAATGGGTTAGTGACCAGTAGCACCTGCAGTTGAAGGTCAAGGGCAGAGGCCTATCTGGGACAGGTTCAGCCAGTCCCAACTATCATGGCCTTGGAGAAAGGTCTGTATTGCTGATCCATATAGGAACATGGGAGGCAGGGGATATTTGGGTAAGGGGCCAGCAGGGTACCCCTGCAGCACCCAGGCTCTCCTGTCTGTGCCAAGGCTATTTTAGGGTCATTGAAGAGATGAGCCAGGACCGCCCATCCTGAAGATTGGGTGAAGGGAGGAAATACAGAAGACCCAATGGATGGAGTAGGGGGTGGCACTTGGGCCACCCTGTCTCTAAAAGAGTGAGCAGACCTCCCTGAGGTGGTGGTGGGAGTTGAGCTCTCCTGAAGTGACTAGGGGGAGATGGAGGTAGCAGGTGACCTCAGCAGGAGCCTTGTAGGTCTTTAACAGTATAGGTGAGGGGGTGAAGTGATGTGGCCATCCTCTTGTTTTGGGGGTTAATTAAGAGAAGACTTGGAAATCAGATTTATGTTAAAGATGGGGTCTTAAAGCTGTATGAAGTAATTCAAAGATAAACAACTGTGAAATAAAACAATATGGGAAGCTATTATATCGACTCCTCACGGGTACACGTGGTTAAATTCCAAAGATCAAGTTGTTATGGGAAAATCAAAACTTGATGAATCTACTTTATGATTTGACCATGATTGTTAGGTTCAAAATGACCAGAACTACATCCCAAAATTTGTACTCTATTTGTGTCATCACGGTCAACTCTACTTTGAGGAGAAAACTGTTCCTCGGTCGCATTTTGAGTGCTTTCCAACCTGAGGGTGCATCTTCTAGGTTTTCAGTGGCTAAACATTCAGAAATAGTCTGCCTCTCCTTCCAAGTCTATCTTAGTCTGGAAGCTCTGCTGAAATCTGTTCATCATGGGCTACCCTCTGATATTTAAAATACTGATGGCAGAGTTTCCAGCTTCACAGCAACATGCAAGCCACTACAGTACAACAAACTGACAGGCAATATTGACCGAAGACCAGAGGAGCTGTGGGGTGACATCAAGAACATCATATAGGAAGAAAGTAAAAGGTCATTTAAAAGACAGGAAAGAAAGACAAGACCAAAATAGATGTCAAAAGAGACTCTGAAACTTGCTTACCAGCATAGAGATGCTAAAGCAAATGGAAGAAATGAGGAAGTAAAAGAGCTGAACAGAAAATTTCAAAGTACAACTCTAGTAGAAGATAAAAGTCGAATATTATAATGAAATGTGCAAAGATCTGGATTTACAAAACCGAAAGGGAAAAAATATACTCAGCATTTCTCAAGCTGAAACATCTGAAGAAAAAATTCAAGCCTTGACGTAATATTCAAGAATTCTCTGGGCAAAATATTGAGAGATGCAGAAATCTTTAAAAGAAGATGGAAGGAATACAGTACCAAAAAGAAATGGTTTACGTTCAGCCAATTCAAGAGATAGCATATGATCAAGAGTCACTGATACTGAAGGAAGAACTACAAGGTACATTAAAGGCATTGGCAAAGAACAAGAGTCTGGGAATTAATGGAATACAAAGTGAAGTCTTTCAACAAACTCTTGCAGCACTGGAGGCACTCATCTATGCTAAGAAATTTGGATGTGACCATTACAAAGAGAGATGATTCAACAGTATGTGGAAATCATGTAACAATATCATTAATATCCCATGTAAATAAAATTTTGTTGAAGGTAGCTGCCAGAATTCAAGGTGGATTCAGAAGAGGACATGGAATTTGGGATGTCATTGCTGGTATCAGATGTATCTTGACTAAAAGCAGAGAATACCAGAAAAGATGTTTGTGCTTTATTGACGATATAAAAGCTTTTGACTGTGTGGATTATGACAAGCAGTGGATAACATGGGAAATAATGGGTATTCCAGAACATTTCATTGTAATGAGTATTGAGTTTTAGCCCTACTTAATGATGTTCAGGAGCTCTGGTAGCGTAGTGGTTATGAATTGGGCTGCAAACCACAAGGTCAGCAGTTTGAAACTACCAGCTGTTCTCTGGGAGAAAGATGAGGCTTTTTGTTCCCGTAAAGATTTACAGCCTCAGAAACCCTGTACAGGGTCGCTAAGAGCTGGAACCTACTCCACGTCACATAACAACAGCAATGATGTTCAGTGATCCATCTATCTGTTCCTCCAGACTTCTAATTGATGTGAGCATCCAGAATTTATATTTGTATTCTCACTTATATAAAAGATTTATTGTGTTTTCTGAGGCCAGTATTACTGTTTGCCGAACTTTGAGAAAAATATCATAACTACCCAAAATTTAAAATTATGGGTTTAAGTATATATATAAAGATTATGCTGGTAATATTTTATTGTAAAAATACTGAAGATAATTTGTGATTATTTGCTATAACCAAAAATGCCAGAAAATTGTTACATATCACCCAGTGCTTGAAAGAATGTTTATTCCTAATTTCAAGAGTTAATATATCCTTTTTTTATATATATATATATCTGTTTTGAATTATACTTATATAGGAATGTGGTCCTTTTTTTTTCTTCCTTTTTTTTTTTTTTTTTAACTTTTTGTGATATAATTTGTGTTTTATAAAATTAATGTTTTATGTGAATCTTAATGATTTTTGGTAAATTGTACATCATTGTCATAATCCTGTTTTAGAACATTTCTATCATCCTGACAAGATTCCTTATGCCAATTTAAACTTCTTTGGGAGAATACAAGACTTTCTCCTTTAGGGATTTCTACTGGGTTGAAGATTTTTATGGAGCAGGTGAGTAGATGTCCGAGGTTAAGTTTGCACATACTATTCCTGCTGACATAAATAGACTGTCTCTTAGTGTATCTCAGCTGTCTGAAAGTGACACTGTTGGACTCCATTATACTTGTTTATATTTGTGTTTTTCGGTTTGTGTGTGTTTCTTTGGTTAGATTTTTATTTAAGGTAGTGAAAGTAACTTTAAATAATTTAAAATTTTTTAAGTGATAAAATAGTCTTATTTTCATAGTTTTTTTTAATGACTTTAGATTATCTCTCATTTACATGTCATATCACTCATCTACTTAAAGTGTATAATGCAGTGGTTTTTAGTATATTAACAGGAGCTATGCAACCAAACCCATGATTTTAGAACATTTTTACCACGCATAGAAACCCCATACTTCTTAGTAGTTTCTCCTCTTTTTCCCTTCAAACCCCCACTCCTGGCAACCAACCATCAATCTGCTTTTTGTGTCTGGCTTATTTTACTTAGCATTTATGTTTTTAAGGTGCATCCATGTTGTAGCATGTACCAGTACTTCTCTTTCTTAATGCCAAATGATATTTTATCTTAGGAATATATACACTTTACTTATCCCTTCATCATTTCATGAGCATGAATAATTTTTCCATTTGACTATTGTGAATGATGCTGCTATGAATATTTGGGTTAAAAGTTTTGTTGCTTTTTTTTTTTTTTTTTTAATGGAGTAATTTGCATATAATACAAAGGTCATATAATAAATGTACAGCTCATTTTTACCTAGATCAAGATATGTAACATTTTATTGGCCTAGAACATTCCCGTGGCCTTCTTGGTATGCTGTCCCTCCCTACAGGTTACCACTATTCTGCCTTCAATTGCTATAGATTAGATTTACCTGTCCTTCAAATTTCATATGAATAGAATTAAGAATTACATGATATGTTCTCAAGGAGTCTGGCATCTTTCTCTCATGTTTTTGAGACCTGCGTTGTTGCTTGAAGAAGCCCTGGTGGTGCTGTAGCACTAAACTGCTCACTGCAAGGTCAGCAGTTCAAACTTAACAGCCACTCTGCAGGAGGAAAATGAAGCTTTTTGCTACTATAAAGATGTATAGCCTTAAAAACCCTATACAGGATTGCTATGACTTGATCTCAATAGCAATGGGGTTTGGGTTATAGCTTAATTCCATAAGTTGGTTTTATGTTAATTTTTTTAAACATGCTGTGAAGTATTTAATCTACCACAGTTTTTCTATTTACTTGTCAATGGACAAATCTTATTCTGAATATATGAAGTGTCATAGAGTTGGTTCAGCATAGGGTTTCCGAGGAGCTGCTAGTGGGTTTGAACCTGCTGACCTAGTGGTTAATAATGTAGTGTTTGTCCTACAATGTCACACCAGGACTCCATTGTGAATATAAGCACTCATGTCTCATGGATATATAGCTAAGAGTGAAATTGCTGTGAAAGAAAAGACCTGAAGTGTCCTCTCATGAAGATTGTTGTTGTTAGGTGTCATCGAGTCAGTACCGACTCATAGCAACCCTATGCATAACTGAATAAAACACTGCCTGGTCCTGAGCCAACCTCACAATTGTTGCCACACTTGAGCCATTGAGTTGACACTTTTCGAATTCGTCTCGCTGGGGTTCTTCCTCTTTTTCTCTTACCTTCCACCTTACCAAACGTGATATCGTTCTCCAGCGACTGGTCCCTCCTGACAATATGTCTTAAGTATGAGAGATGAAGTTTGGCCATCCTGGCCTCCAAGAAGCACTCTGGCTGCACTTCTTCCAGCACAGATCTGTTAGATCTTTTGGTAGCCTGTGGCATTTTCAATATTCTCCTCCAACCCCATTACTCAAAAGCATTAATTCTTCTACGGTCTTCCTTGTTTACTGTCCAGCTTTCACATGCATATGAGGTTATTGAAAATACCATGGTATGTGAAAGATCCTAGGTAAAAAGTCATAGCAAGTGCAAAGACTTTTGGGTAATATGTTTCTTACTGAAAGAACTTAAATAAGATTGATAAGGCAGAGCAGGAGGTGAGGGAGAGAGTATTTTAAAGAGCAAGATCATGCAGGATTATTAGCTTAGAGAAGGAGTTGAGGTTTTATTATTTAAAAAAAAAAAACAAAAAAACAAACTCAAACCCACTGCTATCAAGTCAATTCTGACTCATAGCAACCCTGTGTAGGGTTTCTGAAGCTATATAAATCCTTACAGGAACAGAAAGCCTCATTTTTCTTTCACAGAGTGACTGATGGCTTTGAACTGCAACCTTGCAGTTCCGTGAGGACTCCTGTGACTGGCTATGGTGGTGTTAATCATAATAGAGAGAGTGCATTGTTAAATAGACATTTTGAATATAGAGTTAACAGGACTTGATGTAATTTATTGGGGAAGAAGAAGAGGAAGTATTAAAGATGAGATTCAGGTAGTTCTAAGTAATTCTAAGGATAGTGACAGTGGAGGTAAGGTAGTACAGGTGAATAGAGTAACAGCTTTTAGGGGAAAGGCTGTTTTGAACGTAGTATATGTTTGAGAAGCCTGCAAGATAATGAGACGTTTGTTAATAATAGTCTGGCCTGGAAATGAGCAATTGCCATATAAACAACAATGACAATAAAAACCCACAAAAATCCCACGGCCATTGAGTTGATTCTGACTAGTGGCAACCTTAAAAGAAAGTAGGGCTTCCAAGACTGTAAATCTTTATAGGAGCAGACAGTCTTTTTCCTGTGGAGTTGCTGGCATGTTCTAATGGCTAACCCATTGGTTAGCAACTGAACACTTAATTACTGTGCCACCAGGACTCCTGAGAAGCAACCCACGAAATGTGGTATAGTAGGTAGAAGAGTATTTCTTTCAAAAGGGTAGGTGATAGGTAGTAAACTAATCAGTACCAGTGAAATGATCTGGTTTTGAGTACCGGAAAGGTCACCTTCCCCTTGATTTGCCTGTCTCTTCCTGTTCAGTTCTCAAATTTAGGCATTACTTTTGGGATGCTTTTCTGGATACATTCCTCAAGTCTGGGTTACAAAATACTCTTTGATTCTTTAATAGTTTCCCTACTTTCTCCATTAAACTAAGATTCCTGAGATCATGGGACCTGGTTGTCTTGTTCAACCCTCTGTCCACCTTCTCTGTGATGTATACAAAAAATTCCTGTGCCCGTCTTCTTAGAGTGAATTAAGTACTTATACTGTGTTCTTATATGGAAGAACTTTCATATATCCACAGAGATAAATTTCTGCTTGTTTGTTGATGGTGGTGGTATTAAGCACCATCAAGTTTGTTTCAGCTCATAGTGCCTGGTGCATTTGAACCGCCAATCTTGTGGTTAGCAATTTATTGTTTATCCCAAAGTGCCATAAATTTTGTAAGAATGTACTTTTAGAATGTTTGGAGAAATGTTTATAAAGGAAATAGAAATGACTATTATTCATGTGCAGAAAAATTCTAAAACTTGGGCTGGAGGGAGGAGCCTATACACATAATAGTGATTACATGGTTAGCAGTCCAGTGCTTATCCTACAGCACTATACCACCCATAGTATATTAATTTTTACAGATTGAACACACCTGTGTACAACAGCAGTCATATCAAGAAATAAAACATTAACAGCATCTTAGAAACCATCTCCCAGCGCTATTAATTTTTGTGATTTAGTATGTGCCTGGCCTTTTAACAAAACATCTCTGTGGAGAAATTATTTCTGAATTGGGGAAATCTGAATCACAGAAGAATGTTGTTTTTGAAATGCTGCCAGAAGTGTTGCATAAGAATATTAGCTGGGATACAGTTAAGGTGCAGCAGTTTACAGGCAAATGCAAAATGTTTCAGGAGTTAGATTATTAAATTGGCTTGAGTTCGACTGAGGGAAGTGATGGAAAATAAGGTTGGGAACAACTTGTGAAGTGCCTTTTGTGCTAGCCAAGCAGTGGAAGAATAATGGAGTTTCTTGGATCTGTTATTTTTAAATTTATTTATCTGTAGAAATTTAAATGTATTTCTTTGTTTGTAGGCGCACAAGTCTCTGAATTTTGTGTCAACACTGCTTCAGATTACTATGTCGGAACAACTGGAATTACCTGTGAGACAGGCAGGCAAGTTTCTTGAATTATTTTGAGTGTCAATATATTGTTGAAAAGGCTCATACTTGAATAACAGAAGCATCTAGAGTTGACTTTTCAGTGATTTTTCTTCCTTGGAATTAGTTTTGCCATCAAGTATTAACTACATACAACAAACAAATGTCTTGGTATTTGGTGGTAGAGTTTAAAGAAATAATGTCCTGTTTAGTTGAATTAAGAGGAAACCTGGAAAGAGAAAAGGTGAAAACTACTTCTGAATATTGTCTATTAGCTTGCAAAATAATGCAATTCACATCTTCTAATTTCTTCTTGTTTGGTTTGCGGATGGGTTACTTTTGTTATAGAAAATACAAAGTACCAATAATCATATCGTTCTTGAAAAAACAATTCTATTTTGGTATTTTTTCTTGTTCTTTTTCCCTATGCTAAATTTTAAATGTTCTTACATAGTATAAACATTTCTTAGTTTTCACACTTTGAGAGCTAATTATGTCATGTAATGATGAACATTTCTCTGTTATTGTTAAGTGCCATGGAGTCAGTTCCGACTCATAGCAACCCTGTACAGGGTTTCTGAGGCTGTAAATCTTTATGGGAGCAGAAAACCTTGTCTTTCTCCCGCTTAACAGCTGATAGTTTCGAACTGCTGACCTTGCGGTTCACAGCCAGATTCGTAACCACTACACTACCAGAGCTTCTCTGTTATTAGAAGTAGAATTTAAGTTCTTCAGTTATGCTTTCCCCCCACCCCACAATTTTATTCTAGAGCCTAAAGAATTCATTGCCTAACACACTAGATACCTAGTAAATAAATAGATAAATGTAAGTCATTTATCTTTTTTTTTTTTTTTAAAAGAAACAGCAAGAGTGGCATTAAAATGGAATATTTCTCATGTGATTATTTCTTAATTAATTTCTAATTTTTACTAAAGTTGTAACTCTGATTTTTAGAAAGAGCTTAATGTATTCTAGAAATTTGATTGTATAAGCAAAATTATATTGTATTAGAAAATGATTAATTGTATAAACACCAGAACCATCTAAACCATGTAATTTTGTCAAATTTAAAATGTCATTAATTTTATTTTTGCTTGTCACTAATTTTTAAGTTGTACTCATAACAGTTGAATTCACTACCTGTTCATCACTTCTTTTGTAACTGTGGAGACGTGTGTTGCTATGATGCTGGAAGTTATGCCAACAGGGTCACCAGTTTTCAATGGCTCTTCCAGACAAGACAGGTTAACAAGAAAGGGATGGCAATCTACTTCCAAAAATTAAGTCAATGAGATTCCTATGGATCACAACAGAACATTGTTTTTACTTTGCTAGAAGATGAACCTCTTAATTTGTTGTTGGGTTTTAGGTGTACCTATGTCAGTTCCAACTCATAGTTACCCAGGCAAAACAAAATGAAACATCGCACTGTGCTACGCCATCCTCACATTCCTTCCTGTGCTTGAGTCCAATCTTACAGCCACTGTGTCAGTTTATCTCATGAAGGTCTACTTCTTTTTCACTACTTTACCTTTAAGCAGGTTGTCCTTTTGTAGGGACTATTCCCTTCTGATGTTCATGTTCAAAGTACATGAAATAAAGTCTACCATCCTTGCTTCTAAGAAGTATTCTGGTTGTTTTACTTTCTTCAATACAGATTTATTTTTTTTTCTTCAGGCAATCTATGATATATTTAATATTCTTCACCAGTACCATATTCGTCAGTCTTTCTTGTTGATTGTCCAGCTTTCACATGCTTATGAGGCAATTGAAAGTAACATGGCTTGAGTCAGATGCATCTTAGTCTTCCAAGTAACATCTTTCATTTTTTTAACAATGTAAAGAGATCTTTTGTAGCAGATTTGCTAATACAGTACTTCATCTTATTTCATGACTGCTGCTTCCCTAGCCATTAGTTGTGGATCCAAGTAAAATGAAATTTTTTGACAACTTCAATCTTTTCTGTGTATCATAATGTTACTTATTGGACCAGTTGTGGCTATTTATGTTTTCCTTTTGTTGAGGTGTAATCCCTAGGTTGCAAAGCATTTAAAATACACAGTGGCGGTATCATTAGACTCAAGCGTACCAACAGTTGTGAAAATGACATAGGACCAGGCAGCAGGCAATGTTTCATTCTGTTGTGTATTGGGTCACTATGAATTGAAACGGATTTAATAGCAACGAGCTCTGGTAGCGTAGTGGTTACGAATCGGGCTGCGAACCTTAAGGTCAGCAGTTCGAAACTACCAGCTGCTCCGCAGGAGAAAGATAAGGCTTTCTACTCCTGTAAAGATTTACACCCTCGGAAACCCCTGTACAGGGTCGCTATGGGTCGGAATCGACTCGACGGCACTTAACAACAACAACAACAACAACAATAACAATAAGGAGTCCTGGTGTGGCACTGTGGGTTAATGCGCCAGACTGCAAAGTCAGTTTGAACTGCAAGGTTGACAGTTCAAGCTCACCAGCTGCTCCTTGGAAACCCTACACAGGGTTGCTATGGGTTGGAAATGACTCAACGGCACTTAACAACAACAACAATAACAATAATTGAATGATCTCTGTAATGCATGTCTTAAGGAAGTTGTTTCATCTTTGTAGTCAAATTCAAGTTTTCTACATGGGTTGTATATAAAAAATACATATAAGCCATAAGATCTTTGCAGTACCATTTCCAGTTCTTTGTTTTATCCAACCAGGGTGGCAGGGGGTAGGTAAACAAAAACTGTCTTAGGCTGCGTTTTCTAGAGGAGTGAAACTTAGACATATATTTTCAAACCTGAAGTGTTTGGCTAAACCACTAGCCAAATTTGAAAGACTTGAGCTGTTTTGTTGAACCTGGAGCAGAGTAGGAAAGTTGAATGTGGATGAGACAAGTGTGTAACTGCTTTGAGGGATGTAGGAAATGGATGTGGACTGGGAAAGAGGGGCAGATTCTAATTTAATGGTGCCTTAGGTTAGGTTCTCCTGATGACCAAAACCATTGAAGCTTAAATATATTTATATCACACAGTTGTAGATGAGCGAGAGTCCCAAGTCCAGGTTAGATGAACCAAGAACAGCAGACCAGGTGGCATGAAGATAGTAGATCAGGTCACTGGCTTAAGTCCAGAGAACCAGAGGTCAGAGGATGAGCCAGATGCAAGATCCTGGCCTAGCAGAGAGCAAGCAAGCTTTGCCTGAATGTCTAATATATTGGAAGCAGGCCACAACCTGAGGAAACAGCTTTTTAATTGCTCATAGCAGATTTCATCATAGTCAATTGCATTTTATTAGATCTCATGGAGATAAATACATTTCATCTCTAAACCACTGAGAATCTTGGCTCAGTCAAGTTCACACAAAATCTTAGTACCACAAACACCAACTTAGTGTCACAAATACCAACTCAGAATTGTACAAATAAGTACATATATCTCATTCCTGTATTCATTATGATGAAGAAATATTCAGAGCTTGCATTTAGCAGACACATGAGCTGTTGTTAGGTGCCATCGAGTCGGAACCTACTCATAGCAAACCTATGCATAGCATAATGAAACACTGCCCAATCCTGGGCCAACTTCACTACTGTTGGCACGCTTAAGTCCATCGATGCTGCCACTTGGCCAATCCATCTCATTGGGGGTCTTCCTCTTTTTCTCTGACCCTCCACCTTACCAAACATGATATCCTTCTCCATCCTGACAATATGTCCAAAGTATGAGAGACGAAGTTTGGCCATCTTGGCCTCTAAGGAACATTCTGGATGCACTTCTTCCAAAACGGATCTATTGGGTCTTTTGGCAGCCCATGCATGGCACTTTCAATTTTCTCTTCCAACACCATAACTAAAAAGCATCAGTTCTTCTATGATCTTCCTTATTCACTGTCCAGCTTTCACATGCATATGAGGTTATTGAAAATACCATGGCTTGGGTCAGGCGCACCTTAGTCTTCAAGCTAACATCTTTGCTCTTAAACACTTTAAAAAGTTTCTGTGCAGCAGATTTGCCTAATGCAATATATCCTCTGATTTCTTGACTGCTGCTTCCGTGAGTGAGTGTTGATGGTTGATCTGAGTAAACTGAAGTCTTTGACAACTTCAGTCTTTTCTCCATTGATAAGAATGCTGTTTATTGGTCCAGTGGTGAGGAATTTTGTTTTCTTTACATTGAGATGTAATCCATACTGAATGTTGTGCTCTTTGATCTTCATCAGTAAATGTTTTTTAAGCCCTCTTCACTTTCAGCAAGCAAGGTTGTATCATCTGCATATCGCAGGTTGTTCATGAGTCTTCCTCCAATCCTGATGCCATGTTTTTCTTCATAGAACCCAGCTACTCGGATTATTTGCTCAGCATACAGGTTGAATAAGTTTGGTGAAAGAATACAAGTTTGTTGGACACCAGTTTTAATTTGAAAACCATTCATTGTTCCCATTTTCTACTCGAACAACTGCTTTTTGGTCCAGGTACAGATTCCTCATGAGCACAATTAAGTGTTCTGGAATACTCATACTTCGCAATGTTGTCCATAGCTTGTATTTAGTGTTAATTTTGATCTTTGTTCGGGTTTGGATCTGAAGAATCAAAGTTCTAGAAATAGTTTTAATCTCAAATATGAGGTGGCTCCAAATGTTTGTGCAAAAATTTCATTATCTTTTTTTTTTTTTTTCTTAATGTTTAGTGAATTATGTGATAGTTCACATGGGAGAACATTAGCTTTACATTCATCCTATCATATATCATTTCATTGCCATGGTTACAGTCCCCTCCATGCATCATCAGCCAACCAAAGGGTATATATACCCTGCAAGCCTGCCCTCCGATCGTCAGCACACAGCCCCTCTCCCTCTCTGGGTCTAAAGTCCCAAGCAGCTCCATCTCACCGTGTCATCATCTCTGCCTCCATCTCTGGCGTCACTGCTTCTCTGGGTAGGGCCCCGCTCTTCACTCTTCTCCCTTGATGGTCCCAGGGACCTCCGCTCATAGACTACAAAGTCAGTCACTACTTTTACATTTCCAGCCCACACAATCAGTCCTGATAACAATTACTTATTATTGTATAACAAGAGACCTATCCACATTTCCTTTCAGCCTGGCCCAGACAGATTGGCTACTACTCAGTGGAGATTCTACCTTCCTCCATGCCCTCTGGATCTAGGCTCCCTCTTGAAAGCTTGTAAGCCAGTCACTTCTTGCCTTTGTAGCCCCCCCATTTTGGATAGCCAATGTCTAAGTTGCCCATGCCCGTCTACTCTGTGTATGGAGGGTGTGGGAATAATCCTCGGTATAAAGATTTGACCCTCCTTTGAGATATTGCATCCATAAGTGTTGATCAAGTTCATCAAATTGTATCAGATTACTCTTTGTTTCCTCTTCTTTCTTCTTCTAGTTGACCTCTGATCATCCAGTCATTGAAGCCAGGTCAAGTGGGTATTATCTGCAAGTGTAGGTGTTCTTGTGCATATGCCCTCTCTTCTTATCAACTGGACACTTCCCTCTCCAGTCTCGTCCTGTGTGGCTGTGTCACTGACTCTGGGCCCAAGAGTCCTCAGGTCTTGCCACACTGCTGGCCAACCAGGCCTCCTCCTGGGTTCACAGGAGACTATTGAACATTGTAGGGCTTAGTTCACAGCTTCATTGCTGTTTTCCATCGCTTCCCCTTATTGGTGACAAACATGGTCACTAGTCAGAGCGCATGTCTGCTCGTGTATTCCCTTTGAGTCTTAGTCTTGGAAGGGGGTTTGCCCTGAAGGGACCCGACCACTTTTCTTGATGTCTCCTGGATGATGAACAAAAATTTCATTATCTTTTAATTCCATTTTTCCATGAAATTTTTTTGAAGCTTTTATTGTGTAAATTAAGTGATCGTTTACATCGAAGAACATCAGTTTGCGCTCAACCTATTGTATTTTGTTTCACTGCAATGATTTAAAAAAAAAAAACCTCCATGCCCATCGATTTAAGAGTATTTGCCTCTATTCCTCTTTTTTTTTTTTTTTTTTTTTTTTTGATGTACACAAAACCACGAAGGAATATATAACCATTTAAGCTCACCAGTCACTCCTCAGAAACCCTATACAGGGTCGCTATGGGTCGAAACTGACACACCGGCACTTAACAATAACAACAACAAGCAACCAAAGGGCACATTTTGCAAGCTAGCCTCCTACTCACCAGCACAGCCTTTCTCTTTCCATGAGTCTAGAGTCCTTATACTATCTTTCCATGCCTCTGTCTCTGGTGTCACTACTTGTCTGGGTAGGATTGCACGTTTCCCTCATAATCTTCCCTCCTGATGGTCCTGAGGTCCTGTAAGATTAACTACTTCCCCCCTTTTGTTGCACATCTATTACCTTTACAGTTAAATTGTTACATGATAACAATTACTGTTGAATCAAAATAAGTCTACCCCCATCTCCTTTTATCAGACCCATCTAGGTAAGATGAAAGCTATTCAAGTGGGGATTCTGTGTTTCCTCCAACCCCACACACACACTGTGAACCGAAACTCCGTCTTGAAAACTTGTAAGCCAGCCAATTCCTGCCTTTTAGGTAACTGATGTGTGAGTTGCCCTTCCCTATCAACCCTGTGTAAATATCTTGATCTGAAGACTCCTTCTCAGTATTGAGCAACTACATCCATAGGAAAAGGTCAAGTTCATCAAATTGTAGCAATTTACATTTGCTTCCTGTTTCAAACTTCTTTCTCTTCCTCTAGTTGAGTTCCATGAACTTTTTGAAGTTCCCTCCTGTATCAGTCCTACATATTGAGTCAGTGCTCTTTTACTGTATATAACATTAATTTCGAAACTTGTTCAAAGTGTATTCCTAAAAAAAAATTTTTAATAATGCAAGATGGTTTAATATTTTAATCACTAGGATAAAGTGAAGTATATAAATCCTTATAGTATTGTTTATACTGGTTTAAATAGGATTAGGGTTCCAGTTAAGAGTTAATTACTGAACACAGAAGTAGAGTCTGTGTTTTGCAGAACTTAAAAATTAATTTTGAGAAACTTTGTTTTCTAAGCATTTGTGATTGAGCTTTTTCTGTTTTAATTTTTGTCCCTTAGTTTCTCCTTTTATATTAAAGGGAAGGTCTGGGCAGAAAGCATTGTTAACAATTTACATTTTGCCACATCAATTTGAGTTAACTTTGTTCAAAGTTTTTGGTTCCCATTGACTTGATTCTGATTTCTGACAACCCTTTGTGTGCAGAGTAAAACTGCACTCTGTAGGATTTTAAAACTGACCTTTCGGAAGTACTTTACCAGGCCTGATTTCCCATTGTTACTGAGTCCATTCAGAATCATAGCAACCCTATAAAGCAGAGTAGAACTGCCCCATAGGGCTTCCAAGACTGTAATCTTTACTTATGCATACAGATTGCCACATCTTTTTCTCTCAGAATGACTTTAATGGACTACATCTTTATACTGTAGCCCCCCCCCCCCCCGCTATTTTAAAGAAAAATTGAAATTTTTGTTATTAACATAATTGTAGAAATTATATTGGAATGTTGTTAGTTACATGTTGTTGAGTGACTTCCGACTTACAATAATAGCCTTGTATAGGGTTTCTGAGGAGTGACTGGTGTGTTTGAACTTCCAACCTTGCAGTTAGCAGTCCACTGCTTATCCTACAACACCACACCAGGAATAGTGTGTGAAAATTGTATAGAGGCTTCATTTAGAAAACGGATCTGCTAAAATTAAAATAGCTGTCCTATAGAAAGCCAAAAAAAAAGTTGTAAGAGTAAATGTAATGTACAAAAGTCATGTAACTGTTTAATTTTTATATATTTCATACTTTTAATAATATCTTTGTAGGTTGATTGCTGCAGTTGAGAGTATTAAATTGATATTTGGTGATCAACTTTTTAAATAATGGTCTGAAAGAAATGATTGAGGTGTGGACACATAGAAGGGGTACTTACCAGGTCATCACAGTAAACATCTTTTGGTCAAACTAATCTGTTTCAGGTGTTATATATTTGAAAAATATGATAACACAGTATTGGCCTGATCGAGAAACAGCACCAGGGGATATATCTCCTTACACTATTCCAGAAGAAGATCGACATTGTATTCGAGAAAACATTGTAGAAGCCATTATTCACTCCCCTGAGCTTATAAGGTATGTATTTATTTTAACTTATTGTAGCATTTTGATGTTTAAGATCTCCTTTATTTTTGTGATTTTTCAGAATTTTAAATGATGATTGTTGTTGTTGTTAAGTGCCGTCGAGTCAATTCCGACCAATAGCAACCCTGTACAAGGTTGCTGAAAATGATGATGATAGGGGATGACAAATGGAAACATTTGGCATCAAGTGTTTATTTTAAATAACTTTATTTAAAAATAACAGATATTTAGTTATTTTTAAAATCAGGAACAGTTTTTGTTGAGTGACTTATTGTCACTCATCTGTAACCAAATATCAGACCGTTATTTTAAATTAGTTTTGTTGTATACAGCCATTTTCTGTGAGTTAGCAAAATTTTATCTGGGTATAATTTCATCCTTATTCTATTTTTTCCTTTTAGGGTACAACTTACTACATGCATTCATCATATCATCAAACATGATTATCCAAGCCGTTGGACTGCCATTGTGGACAAAATTGGCTTTTATCTTCAGTCTGATAACAGTGCTTGTTGGCTAGGAATTCTTCTTTGCCTTTATCAGCTTGTGAAAAATTATGAGTAAGTGTCTCTTGATCCCTATATAGGGTTTGAGAAGTAGGAAACTTTGTTTTAAGACATAAAATTACATTTGATATTTTTTATAAAACAGTGAATTATTTGTTTTCAGTGTAATATTTTCCTTTTGAAATCGCATTCTTACTCTAATGCTGCAATCTCCTCTTCTGTTGATTGACTAAGAAACCCATCTTACTAATTTTTTCTTAATCATTATTTTTTTACCTATGTAAAAACAAAATTATCTCCAATGTTTGGCTCTTCTTTATATTTAGCTGTTAAAGGAGCCCTAGTGGAGTCCTGGTGTGGTGCTATAAAATAGCACTCGATTGCAATGTCAGTTTGAACCACAAGGTCAGCAGTTCAAATCCATCATCTGTTCCTTGGAAATCCTATACAGATTCTCTATGAATCAGAACTAACTCCACATCACTTCACCACAACAACAGTGGTACTGTAGTATAAGCACTGGACTGGTAGCGTAGTGGTGACGAATTGGGCTGCGAACCTTAAGATCAGCAGTTCAAAACTACCAGCCGCTCCGCAGAAGAAAGATGAGACTTTCTGCTCCCGTAAAGATTTACAGTCTCGGAAACCCTGTACAGGGTTGCTGTGGGTCGGAACCGACTTGACAGAACTTAACAACAACAACATAAACCATAAGGTCAGCAGTTCAAACCCATCAGCCACTCTGCAGGAGAATGATGAGCCTTTCTGCTCCTATAAAGATTTACGGCCTTAGAAACCCTATGAAGGGTAGTTATGAGTCAGAATCAACTCGATATCATCTGCTTCAGGTAAGCTTTTGTAAACTGTGAAGGTAGAGTACATTAAGCACTAGTGCTCTTTATTTTGCCTTTCAGTGAACTTTATCTTCGTTTGGACTATTAGTACATTGCAGGAACCTACATCTGATTTCTTTTAAGAAGAGTACATTGGAATGTCATCTTTGAAGATCCAAGTGTTTTGAGTGCTCCAAACATAGTGTTTACATAATTAAGCAAATTATAGTTCATATAAATAATTGATATTAACATGAAAGCCATATCTGGGCTTGGGGATCAGAAGAAAAATCTTAATGTTGGGAAGGTGAGAACAGTACTATGTTGAAGAGATTTTGTGGTGAAAATAATGAAATCAGTAGGCCACGTGGAAGGTTTTATATGGGAAAATTATGAAAGGCATAAGAAGAGCTTTACACCAAAGTAGTGACTTTTTTTCTGGTCCTAACAGCTACACAGATGCCATTGTGAACTCTCTAATTCTGGGGCTGGTAGTTAGCCTCCAGTGTCCTTTATGGGACTGACTTCAAAGTAGCTGATAAACTGCTGCTTTTGTTCTGAGCAGGAGAGAACTATACATTTACAGCATTGGTACTGGTGTTTTCTTGTGTTCCCACCAGCTACCCATCTTCCTGCTAAGGAATGTTCCAGCTGTTGCTTCAACCTCTGTCAGAGTGCCAGTTGTTATAGTTCTGGTAAGTGAGTGACTAAAATTAGAGAGAATAATAATAAGCTGTCATTGCCAACGAGGAAGTTCAAATCTCCTGGCACGTAATCTTAGCAGGAGAGCAAAATAGGAATAGTTAAATGGGAGATACAGGAAACTGCTACAGTGTTAGAAATCCAGGTAGTGTACAGTTGTGGAGCACAAGGTGTTCACAAGAGGTCTGTGTGGACTGAAGCAGTTTTAAGAAAATTTGTGGAGCAGTTGGATATGGTGGCCTCCTTCAGAAGCATAGATCCTCAAAAAATGCTTGAGAGTTAAAAGCATGAAGAAGGATTTGAAGAGGAAAGTATGTTATAACATATGGAATAGCCTGAGCAAAGAAAGATCAAGAGTTTTGCACATGAGACATTGTCTTAGTAGTAAGGAGACCATAAAATGGGAAGAATAATTTCTGTTGAGAAGTTGGGAATAGTTACGGAATGGTAATTGGGACCATTATAATAGAGGTATAGCACTGTAGAATAAGCACTGGACCGCAAGGTCAGTGGTTGAACCCCACAGCAGCTCCTAGAGAACCTATACAGGGTTACTATGAGTCAGAACTGACTCAATAGCATGTAGCATCAACATTTGCAAGATGTAATTTCTGAGCACATTAAAATACTTTCCATTAATTTTGTTGATAATAGTGTGAACATTTCTCTTATACTTTTAATGTTTTTGTGAATTAATTACATGTGGGTTTACAAATCAGTTTTCCATTAGTCATTTCATACACATTTTGTTTCATGTAATTCCTATAATGTAACATCACTTATCCTATAAGGTCAGAAGTTCGAACCTACCAGTTGCTTTTCAGAAACCCTATATAGAGTCGATATGAGTCAGCACCCACTTGATAGCACTTAACAACAAGAACCTATATGTGGGCCTTTAGTGTGGCACTGTAGGATAAGGACTGAACTGCTAGCCGCAAGCCCATTACCCAGTCCTTAGAAACCCTGTTGTTGTTAAGTGCTACTGAGTCAGTACCGAATGAAACATTGTCCAGTCCTGTGTCAGTGTCAACATTGTTACCCTTCAGCCCACTGCTGCTGCCACTGTGCCAGTTCATTACATTGGGGGTCTTCCTCTTTTTTCCTGTCCCTCTACTCTACAAAGCATGCTATCCTCCCGGAACTGGTCTCTCCTGATAATATGTCAAGTGTGAGAGACTCTGGTATGGCCATCCTGGCTTGTAAGGAACATTCTGGCTGTACTTCTCCCAACAAAGATTTGTTTGCTCTTTTGGTGGTCTGTGATACTTCTAACAGTCTCATCTAGCATCGTAACTCAAACGCATCATTTCGAACAGGGTCTTAAGTGTTCTGGAATACTCATTCTCTGTAATTTAGTCAATGAAGCACAAGTACTCATCTTTTGGTATTCTCTTCTTTTTCAGCCAAGATTCATCTGACAGCAGTCATGTTCCACGTCCAAGTCTAAAAATCCAACTTGAACCTCTGGCAGTTCCCTCTCAATGTACTGTTGCCACTTTTGAATTATCTTTAGCATAATATTACTTGGGTATTATATTAATGATATTGTCCCTTGATTTCCACATTTCGTTAGATCTCCTCTCTTTGGAATGGGCACAAATATGGATCTCTTCCAATCAGTTGGCCAGGTAGCTGTTTCCACATTTCTTGGCATAGATGAGTGAGTGCCTCAAGTACTGCCTCAGTTTGTTGAAAATTTTCAATTTGTATTCCATCAATTTCCGGAACCTTGCTTATTGGCACTGCCTTCATGCACCTTGGACTTCTTCCTTCGGTATCATTGGCTCTTGATCATATGCTATCTTTTGAAACGGTTGAACATCAACCATTTCTTTTTGTACAGTAACTCTGTATTCCTTCCATCTTCTTTTGATGCTTTATGCATCATTTTATGCTTTATGCATCGAGTCAAGGCTTGAATTTTTTTCTTCACTTCCCTCAATTTGAGACATGCTGAGTGTGTTCTTCACTTTGGTTTATAACTCCATGTCTTTGCATATTTCTTTATAATATTTGACTTTGACTTCTTGAGCTGTCCTTTGAAATTTTCAGTTCAGCTCTTTTATCTCATTTCTTCTATTTGCTTTGACATCTCTGCCTCAGAGTAAGTTTTAGAGTCTTTTATGACTCAGTTTAAGGAGCTCTGGTAGCGTAGTGGTTACGAATCGGGCTGTGAACCTTAAGGCCAGCAGTTCGAAACTACCAGTTTGCTCTGTGGGAGAAAGATGAGGCGTTCTGCTCCCATAAAGATTTACAGCCTCGGAAACCCTGTACAGGGTCACTATGGGTCGGAATCGACTCGACGGCACTTAAAAACAGCAACATGACTCAGTTTGGACTTTGCCATCTTCCTTGTCTTTAATGACCTTTTGCTTCCTGTATGATGTTATTGATGTTATCCCATAACTCTTCTGGTCTTCAGTCATTAATGTCTAATTCATCAAATCTGCTCTTGAGATGATCTCTAAATTCAGGTAAGGTATGTTCAGGATCATATTTTATTTTTTTGTGGGCTTGATTTAATTTTCATCACCTTTAGTCTGAATTTGCATATGAGCAATTGATGGTCTGTTTCACATTCTGCCCTAGTCTTGTTTTGGCTGATGATGGAGTTAAAAAGTTGTCTTCCAAGAATGGATTCAGTTCCAAGTTAGATGGATGTCTTAGGGCCATAGTTTGCAGTCTTGGCATGTCTTTCAGTCTCTGTCAGAACATTAAATCTGATGTTTTTGTGAATTTGATTTTTATTCTACATTTTTTACCTTCTCTGTCCATAAAACCTCTGTTGTTGTGATCCACTTAATTAATGGTCAGTAGTGGTAGGAGTCCTGGTGTGGCACTGTGGGTTAATGAGCCATACTGCAAAGCTGTGAGAACTGCAGGTCAGCAATTCAAGCTCACCAGCTGCTGGGTTGCTGTGGATTGGAACCGATTTGATGGCACTTAACAACAACAAGTGGTAGTTGGGAATCACTTAATGCTCCTCTCAGGATTGTGTAAGCTGTGGTTCATAGGTTCTTATTTTTTGCACTAATTGTTCCCTTAAGTCTTGGTTTTCTTCACTTGCCTTTATTTCAGAAAGGAAGAGGCCAAAGGTTATATATTAGATGGCCACTCACAAGCTTTTAAGACCCCAACACTACTCACCAAAGGACATCTCGCCAGATTGTGTCATATGCATATCTCAGGTTGTTAATGAGCCTATTGAACAAGTGTGGTTAAAGGACACAATCCTGACACATCATTCCTGGTTTAAAATCACATAGTATCCTCTTCCACCTCTTTTCTGTCAGTTTGCCGTACTATGGTCGTTTATGTGTTGCTGTGATGCTGGAAGCTATGCCACCAGTATTTTAAATACTAGCAAGGTCACCCATGCTAGACAGGTTTGTTTCCAGAATAAGACTAGAAAGAAGAGAGGCAGACCACTTCCGAAAGATTAGCCATTGGAAACCATTTGAACAGTCATGGAACATTGTCTGATATACTGATGAAAGACGAACCCGCAGATTGGATGCTACTGGGGAAGAGCTGCTTCCTCGATGTAGAATTGACCTTAGTGACGTGAGTGGAACAAAACTTTCATGAACATTTGCTGAGAAGGCACAACTCAAAATGAGAAGAAACAGCTGCAAACATCCATTAATAATTAGAATGTGGAATATATGACCAACCATTTATTGAATGATGCAGAAAGCTTCAAAAGAAGATGAACGTACAAAATCACTTTACCAAAAGTAATTAATTGGTCTGTAATCACCCATTTCAAAATGTAGCATATGATCAAGAACCAATTGAAGAAAGAAGTTGAGGCTACACTGAAGGAATTGGTGGAAATCAAGATTTCAAGAATAGATAGAATATAAATGCAAATGTTTCAACAAGCTGATGCGGAGTTGGAGCCACTTGTCTATGCCAGTGAATTTGGAAGACAGCTACCAATGCAAGCTGATTGGAGGAAAGCCATGTTTGTGTCTTTTCCAAAGAAAGGTGTCCCAAGAGAATCAGAAATCAAGCAATAGCATTAATATATGCAAGAAAAATTGTGCTGAAGATAATCTCAAAAATAGTTGTAGGAGTACATTTACAAGGGGCTGCCAAAAAATTAAATTTTATTCAGAAGAGGACGTGGAAGGAGGGATATTAGAGCGATCATGGTTGAAAACAGAGAATACCAGAAAGATGTTTACTTGTGCTTTATTGATTATGCAAAGGCATTTGACTGTGTGAAACATAGCAAATTTTGGATCCTGTTGTGCAGAATGAGATTTCCAGACTACTTAATTGGGTTAATGAGGAACCTGTATATATAGACCAAGAGGCAGGTATTAGAACAAGGAGATACTGAACTTTTTTGAATCAGGAAAGGTGTGTGTTACGGTTGTATCCTTTCAACAGATTTAATTTCTATGCAGAGCAAATAATGGAAGAAGTTGGATTATATGAAAAAGAATGTGGCGTTAGGATTGGAGGAAAGTTCATTAACCACCTGCAATATGCAGATAACATAACCTTGCTAACTGGAAGTGAAAAGGCTTGAAATACTGATAAAGATAAAAGACTTCATTATGGATTGTACCTCAATGTTAAAAAAAAAAAAATCTCTACAACTGGACTGATAATATCATGATAAACAGAAAAAAATTGAAATTGGCTTGCTTCATTTTATTTGAATTTACAACCAATGTTCATGGTAGCAACAGTCAAGAAATGAAATGATGTACTGCAGTAGGCAGATCTATTGGAAGGAGTAAAGCCAGAATGTTCCTTAGAAACAAAGATGGCGACTTTGCTGTGTGTACTTTGGACATGTTTTAAGGAGGGACTAGTTCCTAGGAAAGAACATCATTGTTGGCAAAGGGTCAGTGGAAAAAGAGGACCCCCATCAACAAGGTGGATTGACACAGTGTCAGTAACAACAGGTTCAAGCATAACAACGGTTGTGAGGATGGCACAGGACCAGGCAGTGTTTTGTTCTGTTGTACATAGGGTCGTTAGAGGTTGGAACTGACTTGACACCACCTAACAAGTATCCCCTTTTTCTCTTTGAATGCTAAGTTCCTCATGAGTACAATTAAGTGTTCTGAAATTTCTGTTCCACACAATGGTGTACATAGTTTATTGTGATCCACACAGTTGAATGCCTTTGCATAGTCAATAAAACACAAGTAAACATCACTCTGGTGTTTTCTGCTTTCAGCCAAGATCCATCTGACAGCAGTAATTATAACCCTTATTCCATGTTCTCTTCAGAATTCGGCTTGAATTTCTGGCTCCTCCCTGTTGTTATGCTACAGCAATCATCTTGACATTACCTTCAACAAAATTTTACTTGTGTATGATGAGGCTTTCTGCTCCCGTAAAGATGTACAGCCTTGGAAACCCTGTTCAGGGTCGCTATGGGTTGGAACTGACTTTTTGGCACTTAACAACAACAACAACATTATACTGTTTGATAAATTCCATATTCTGTTGGGTCAGCTTTGTTTGAAATGGGCACAGATAATGGATCTCTTTCAGTCAGTTGGTCAGCACTATATCAGTTTGTTGAAACATTCCAGTTGATTTTTTTTTTTTTTAAGCTTTTAAAATCATTGTTACTAATACTCCTCATCTAGAAAGACTTACATGCTTAACAAACTCCATGTCACAATTATAAATACACTAAGATCTATATGCTGCGTTTGTAAGACAAACCATTATAATTCTCATTTTCCATAATTCCTATAATTTGTAGATCTATATCATGCAGATTCATTGTTTAAAAAAAAACAATTTAAAAATTCACAGGATGATTATCAGTCATTCTGTTACAACTAGGAAGAAAGACTGGCACTCTTCCAAAACTAAAAAAAAGGAGCTCTGGGGGGATAAGGATAAAGGAATATCAGTGTATCAGGGAATTGGACTCACTGTGAATTATAAAGTAGCCATAGAAACTGTCATTATTTTAAACCTTTATGATAAACCATCTACTAGTTGCCATCAAACAGCATAATTTTTGCTTATATTTGAGACTTACATAAAAATCAGTCTAAGTCAAACCAGATTCTTTGATTCTACTTTATATGTCTCCAGGCCCACAGTACCCTCATCACTGGTCAGACTATCTATCCTTTAATAGATTTCACTTTGAATACTTTTTTTAAATTGTGAATCCAGGTGATACCCTATCAATTCCTGAAGCCTTGTTTATTCCTAATCCCTTTAGTACAACTTGGATATCTTGCTTCAATACATCAGTTCTTGATCATAAACTACCTCCTGAGATGGTTGAACTTCAACCAGTTTTTAGTACTGTAACTGTTTTTCTTCCATTTGATACTACTGCCAATGGTCATTACTTGGCTCCCAGTGTACCTACTTGATGTCCACCTCCAGTGGAACTACCAGCTCCCTTTTTTCCCTCCCTATTTACCTTCTCTGTATCTCCCTCCACCCCTTGGGCTTTAAAGCCTTGTACCTCCATCCTCCCTACCACTGCTAGTACTCCAGACAGCTTGGCAACTGACACCTGACTGAGGTAGGCATGATTTTATGGGGCACCCTGGCTGAGTGAGGCAGTGCCGTCATGGGACAACCCCTCTCTGTGGTTCCCATGCTATCCATATAATTCTTAAGCAGTGCAGTGGGACAGGCAGCTGCAGGTTGTGCAGGGATCTGGAGTGCTAAGACAGATCACATCTACATACAGTACTAACCAAAGTTTATCTGTTATATTGTGTTTTTCAATCAGGATTTCTGATATTCAAACCTTATGGAATGACCAGCATATATATGGTTAGACATTGCCTGAACAGATGTTATCTGGCACATACTTGTAAAAATCTTGGTTGACAGATTTTTCTTTCAAGGTGTATAGATGAGATGCTTTAAAAATGTTCAGGATTGTTTGTTTTTATATTGCCTTCTGTTATGGAACTCCAGTCTCATAAACAAACCTTTTTCCTCTAGATAATGTTCCACATGTTTTTGATTTTTTTTTTTTTCCCCAATACAAATTGGTGCCAGAGTTGTCATATTTTGTTGATTTTGTCTTCTGTGGTTTCAATTCTGCTTCTATATGCTATCATATTGTCTATTTTTAAAGTTTTTTGTTCTTTTGAATTTCTAGTTGCTGTGTTTGTATTGTTTCTAATTAATCTTCTAAATACCTTATCAGGTAGCTCATTACCATTTCTTTCTACAGAAAGTTTGCTGGTTCTTGATTTTGTTCCGTTTCTGGAGCCATCTTGTACTGCTCTTTGTGTGGTTTGATGTTTTGTTCTGAAGTATTATGTAGCGTCTAATTTTATTATTTATTATATGTTTGCTGTCTCCTGAATTTCTGGTTTGTTCTATCTGGGTAGGCAGGGTGTATTTGCTATTTTGATTACTATGCTGATTGCACTATCACTCTCACCACCTTTCTCCAGGAAGAAGGGGCAATGGCCTCTTGTTTGCTTGTCTTGTGGGTATAGAGACTGCTCTCGCTGGTCACTAGATTGGGTACTGTGTATGAATATTGCTAGTTGCTGGATGGTTGGGGTAAAAGGGCCTAAGTTGTTGTGTGCATAATTGGGTGATACAGAATTTTTCATTGGTGGTATCAGATAGGCTGCACTGTATGTGAGTGGTTGAAGTGGGCACAAGTCTTTGGATATTCGCAGGAGGCTGTGCCACTGGTATGTAGGTGTCCAGTGTGAGTGACAGAAGGGGTGGGTGGTACTTCCTGTCTGTGGACCCCAGCTAATGGGTAGTGGAATGGAATGGGTAAGGGGACCACAGGTCTTCTCACTTCAAACACTGGGGGTGGGTTGGAACATAGTTGTGAGATTAGTGAACGTCCAGTTTTTCAGCTTTGCCTTTGATGCTCAGGATTCCAAAGTTGTTATCTATAACTAATTCACTTTTTTTCTCAGGTCTTTGTTTTAAGAAGGACATTATGAGGCATCTGACTACTCTGCTATTATGGACTGCCTCTCTAACTTATAAATTTGAGTAGTTAATTTAAAAATATAAGCCAACAGACTTTTCAACAGTATTGACTGTTCAAGAATTAAAGTCCTAAGGGTTTTATAAGCAGAAATCTCTCAGTGAAGTCACCTTATTTTACATCTATAATCTGGACAAAAATTAATCCAAAATTTTTCAGATTTTAGAAAAATGGTAATGAGGTCAGCATAATACTTGATAAGTAATACTCCCACTGAAATTTCTAACAGCACCAATAGTCAAACCCATTGTTATACCTGCTATAATAAAGTATGAATATCAATAACTTGTTGAGGTCAAGCTCATTCCCACAGGAATTATAGAAGAGCTTCTGGTTTACAGTGCTTTTAGAAAAAGAATATTTTCTGCTTGGTGTTTTGTATTATTTTAAATGAGGGTAAGTTTTAAAGGATTGTTACTAGGGTTCCAGTTCATATATACATAGGTTTATTCCAAGCAAAATGTGTTTAAAACACGTCACTGTGATTGGTGGATAGCTGCAGACAAGTTCTCTCAGTGATATAAAGGGACTTCAAAGAGTTCATGGAAAAATTAAATAGAAAGGTAATGGAAATACTTCCTTGAAACCCCGTGCAACTCTTCTCTTAATTTCAGTAGGGTGCTTTAAAAGAAGATTCAGTCAAAATACTGCTTTCTAAAGGGATCTTCTGCATCAGTTAAATACAAGGCCAAAAGGTTATGACAACTATTTAGGGGAACTCAAAAGAGTGGTAGTTTTGATAGATTTTCTTAAAGGGCATAGAATGATCACAGGGCTTATTAGGAAAAATTTTTAAGAAAATGGGAAAAGTCACTAGTAAGAAAAGTCCAGGGACGTTGTCTCAAGGAATTCTCTTCCAACATGACAGTATACCTACTTGTTTTTCAAGGGTAGCAAGGGCTATCCTCTAAGAAAATGTTGGGAAACCTTACCCCATCCATCTTATGGCCCTGATCTTGCCCCTTGAGGAACACAGTTTGATTCCCTAGAGGATGCCCAAACTGTTGTATAAATCGAAGAATACAGAATTCTTTTGGGGAAGGGATTATAAGATATGAAAACACTGCCTTCAGAAGTGTATAGACCTAGATATGAACCAACAACTTCATATTTTGATACTTTTTAATTATTAACGGTTTCTGTGATTTTGTAGCAATACTTTTTTTCCCCCACTTGTAAATTAATAAAGGATGGCAATACATAATAAAACGCCACATCATTGTATATCCTCAGTTTTGCCAATATTCACAAGTAGAGAGGGTCTATATGTTTAATATTAGGAAGTCATTTCATTTCTTTGTGCCTCAGAGTTCTCAATCAGAAATATGAGGATGTTCTTGAAGATTATTGAGCTCATAATAAATACTCAGTAAATATTAGATAACATTCTATTATTACTTTATCAAGTTGCATTAGTTTGTTGATTTATTCCATAGGATGTTTTTTTTTTTTCTAGGAATCTAAAGTTTGGTTAGGAAGTATTTGCTTAATATTTTTGTGAACAAACATGGGCAATTAAAAAGTCCTTATATAAAACTGTGTTGTAAATTCTTAATAGTTCGTATTCCTGCCCAAAGGTACAAGAAACCAGAGGAACGGAGTCCATTGGTAGCAGCAATGCAGCATTTCTTGCCAGTTCTAAAGGATCGGTTTATCCAGCTTCTTCCTGATCAGTCTGATCAGTCTGTCCTCATACAAAAACAAATATTCAAGATCTTCTATGCTCTTGTTCAGGTAATTTTTCATAAGTGTATATGTATGTATATATTAAACTAATAATTTCTAGGTGTGACACACTAGAAAATGGATGCGCTGGACTGCAAGGCTGGCAGTTCAAGCTCACCAGCTGCTCCTCAGAAACCCTGTATAGGGTTGCTATTATTAGTCAGAACTGACTTGGCAGCACTTAAGTGCAACAACTTACTGGATTATTTGCTAAGAATATAGAAATTACAAAATATAAAAGTCTCGAGCATAACTTTTCAAAATAATTTTAATAAACTTTTTTTATCCTTGTCTGACAGAGTTTTTATCAGGATTTAAAATCTGATTCTTTTTTGTTGTATAGCTGTATAAGGATTGAGCTCATCTACCATGACCTTGGAGTCCTAGTGTGTGGGCACTGTAAGATTAAAAATTGGACTACTAACCATGAGCTTGGCAGTTCAAGCCTACTAGCTCCTTGGAAACAGTACAGGGTTGCTATGAACAACTACAATACCATGACCTTTGCTTCAAGCCATACCACTCACTACTTACTTAACTTTTGTTTGTTTTTTAAATTTTGTTTTGTAGAGTGGTTTCAGATTTATAGCAAAGCAATATAGAAAGTACAGCTTTCCCATATGCCTCACCCCCTCTGCATCTATTTCTCTTGTTTTCATCTTGCATTCTTGTGGTATATGTGTTAATGAACTGATTGATAGTCATGTCATATAATAACTGAAGCCCATCATTTATACTATGGCTCAGTGTTTGTTTTGTACAGTCCAATGGGTTTTGACATGGAACCTGTGGCACAAAGGTTTAGTGGGCAGCTGCCCTTCCAGAAGAAATAGCTGATGATTATGCCTATGTAGTCCTGTGGGGGCAGTTATCTGCACAACAGGGTCACCATGACAGCACACAAGAACAACATTGGTTCTAACAATTGCATCAGCATTCTCCTTATTTCCATTCCATTTGTTCTGTTTCTATTACTCTAGCTTCCCTTCCACCCCTTATCTTCTTATTTTAACTTTTGAGTAACTGTAATATAATGACTCATTTAAAGGGTACAATACTCACCTGTGTAATTTGTCTTTTTTATGCACTCTGTTTGACTGAAAGGTTACCTGAGGAAATAGCTTCAATTCCAAGTTCAAAGTGTATCTTCGGGTGATAATCTTGTGAGTTCCTCTAGTCTCCTTTGGTCCAGTTGTTGTTGTTAAGTGCCGTCGAGTCGGTTCCGACCCATAGCGACCCTGTACAGGGTTTCCGAGGGTATAAATCTTTACGGGAGTAGAAAGCCTCATCTTTCTCCCGCGGAGCGGCTGGTAGTTTCGAATCGCTAACCTTAAGGTTCGCAGCCCGATTCGTAACCACTACGCTACCAGTAGGTCTGGCCTTTTTTAGGAATTTGTTTTGGTTCTACATTTCTCTCCCATTTTATATGAGACTTTCTATTGTCTGTTGGTTGTTAGTAGTAGCCAGGTACCGTCTAGTTTCTCTGGTTTCAAGATAGAGGAGGCTGTGATTCATGTGGACTATTAATGCCGTGGACTGGTTTCTTCTTTGACCGTTTGTTTTCCTTCCATCTGTTTTAATCTAAATGGGAAGAGACCAATAGTTGTAACTTTTACATGGCTGCTCCCAAGCTTTTAAGAATTCAAACACTCATTTCTTTTTATCAATGAATCTTTATTTTTAAAATCTCATTTAAATTATAACTTTACCTGTACCTATAAGATAGCTTGCTTAGTTGGATTTTGTTTTTCTTGCCAGATTTTTAAAGACACTCTAATGGAGGTTTTGTAATCTGTGGCGGGTGTATGTCCATCCTTGGTGTATGTTTGTATTAGGTGTCTCTGTGTGTGTGATGTGTTGTGTACATCTTTTTCTTTTGGTGTGTGTTTGTATGTCTTGTATCTGTCGATTTTATCATGTCAGTTTACGTGGGGGTTCAAATGAGTGTGATCAGGCTCTGACACTCTGTGTCAAGACACTTGTGGACAGGCAGATCTGGGAACTTCATTGAGTATGCCTGTCCTTGAGACATTCTAATGTGAGCTTTGACCATCTTAATGCTAAGAGCATTTTATTGATATACCAGATGAATCTTTTGTAATGTGTTTGTGTTCCTTTGAAACTAGCATACCATTATAACAAAATAAAGCCCTGCCTCAGTTGTAAAAATAGATGTTTTAAAAAAAAAAAAAAAAAATCCTAAATAGGATATAGTTTATCAGCTGGTTAAGAAGTAAGATTTATCCCAGGAATGTAAGAATGGATCAGTGGAGGCTTTATGTGATTAACTCATATCACATTAAGAGTAAAACCTGTATCAGTGCTGGAGAAATAATTTGATAAAAATTTAACAACCATGCCTTCTCTCTAAAACTCATAGAACATTGGAATAAAAACTTTAACTTGATAAATCAATGTTTTCATTGAAAAACTATAAAACATATCATACGTTATGCTGAAAGTAAAAATAAGTCTTTATAAAGTTGGGACCAAGGTTAAGTGTCCACTATCATTGCCACTGTGCACCACTATAGATATCTATCCAAATCAGAGAGAGAAATTTGCTATCTTATAAAAACAAGGTAATGTGGATTGGTTGAAACTCTTTTGTAGGTATCGTGAAGATTATAAGGAAGTGGTTTTTTGTTGGCTTTTTTTTTTTTTTGTAAAATACTGATTTCTGATTTCAATTTAGTATACACTGCCCCTGGAGCTGATAAACCAACAGAACCTGACAGAATGGATTGAAATTTTAAAGACCGTTGTGAACAGGGATGTACCTAATGTAAGTTTCTGTGTATTCTCTTATATTGCTAAATGTTTATAATAATCTACTGAGGACTATAGTTGATATTTCCTGTAATGTTCTTTAGACAGTTTTATTATTAATGGTGACTAGTATTTGAGATAACTACTTGCCAAATTAGGATGTGTAGAACATTGTATATGAGCTATGTTTTGCCAGTTGACTATGATGTCTACCATGTCTATGGTCCTGAGCCCCCAGGCCCAGCAACTGTTATGAGTATTCTTACATGAATTTTTTGTGTGTGAACATTTATTTTCGTTTTCCTTTAATAAATGCCAAAGAATGGAATTGGGTCATAGGGTAGTTATATGTGTGTAACTTTAAAGATAACTTTCAGAAGGATTTTGCCTAAGTGTATATATCAGTGTTATCACAGAAGTGTATACAATTTATCTACTTTCTTGTTAACTCCCGCATTTGGGCTTGAAAATATGATACAGACATCTTGGGTCAATAATAATGATAAAACTTACAGTGTAGTAGTCTGTTAATGGCTGTTTATAGTGTAGCTGTTCCTTTATTAATGAATGTTTATATTCATGGCTTTTTTTTTTTTTTGCTATTACAAATAGTATTGTAGCAAATAATTCTGATATTTTTTCTGGCATTTATACTTATCTATCTGAATGTGGTTTCTAATGCCTATTGCATTATGAATTATACTGATTTTAATTAAACTATGATAACCATGGTCTTGAATTTATATTATGTGGATATTAGCTGAAAGAATGTATAAATTTGACTTACAGTGTTTGGATTTAAGTCTTTTGTAAGAATTTTTAAAGCATATCTTTTTATAACCAAGTAATGAAAGAATGCTAGTAGCATAGTGGATTACAAGCTGCACTGCTTTAACTGTAAAGTCAACGGTTCAAATCTATCAGCCGTTCTAAAGAAGAAAGATAGGGGTTTTCTGCTCTCATAAAGATTTACAGCCTTGGAAACCCTATACAGGGTCGTTAGGAGTCAGAATGGACTGGGTACAAAACCACCTCCACCAGTAAAGAAATGAAGGATCAGTACTTTCCCATATCTGGCCTTTTATGATGAAAGGCCAACATTAGAGGAGTATTCACTTCCTTGTGAAGCTGTTTTCTCATGTTTGTCTGTCTCTAGATTACAGTAATGCTGAATAATGAATAACATCTTCTACTAACTTGAAATAAAATGTCTTTTTAAAGGAAACACTTCAAGTTGAAGAAGATGATAGACCAGAGTTGCCATGGTGGAAATGTAAGAAGTGGGCTTTACATATCTTAGCAAGACTTTTTGAAAGGTAAACTCTACTTTTTCATACATAGTGCTTTAAATTTATATTTTCATCATTGTCTTGTGTAAGAACAATTGGCATTTTATGTTTTTTAAGATATGGAAGCCCTGGCAATGTTTCCAAGGAGTATAATGAATTTGCTGAGGTATTTTTGAAGGCATTTGCTGTTGGTGTCCAGCAAGTAAGTCTTCGTTTTTCTAAGCAGAAGCACAGCATTGTTGAGTTTGTCATCTTATTTTGAGGGTTGGTTTTTTTTTTCATATCTAGAGAAATGCATATTTGAAACTTAATGGTTTATCATTAGTAACTAATATATTTTAATATGAAAATACCTTTTCTTCTAAAATGAAAAAATAACTTTAATGTGTAACTTAATAGAAGGTAGCTTCTATGTTCAGTCTGTTTTAATTTGTTTTGATAATGTAAGTTAAGAAAATACAGCCTTATAGAAATGTAGTTGGGAGAGAGGGGTTTTGATAATCTTCTCAGATAATTGTGAAAATTCTTTGATATCTCAACAAAATTTAGTGAAAAAATTTTCTTCAGGTTAATTGCAATGTAGAATTTGAAATTCTTTTAACAGCAAACATGTTTTGCCCTGTTATATTAAAACCTGGGAGCACAGTGGCTCCATAGAATAAACGCTGGACCGAGAACCACAAGGTCTGAGGTTTGAACCCGCTACTGCACTGGAAAAAGATAAGGCTTTTTACTTCTGCAAAATTTAAAAACCTCAGAAACCCTGTACAAGGTCACTATAAGTCAAAACTGACTCATTGGTATTTAACAACTACAACATATTAAAACCAATTGATTGGTTTGCATTGTATCTTGAATGCATATAACATGCATGCATTATTGGTTATTTATAAAATGGTGATACATCGACTTAATGCAGATCTTCAAAATGTTAACTCACTTCAATTTACAATTTGAAAAATATTAATATTGCCACATAACTTATAAATATCTTTAAATATTGGAAAGCTACATTTTCCAGAATTCTAGTTTTTCCTTGATATTTTAATGCTCGTAAAATTAGTGTCCTTGAAGTGAAAAGCTTGTTTTATTCATTTTTGAGACACTGCCATATGTACAAATACAAATAAATAAGTATAACTGAGCACCTCTTTGAAGGTATATGATAGAATTTCCTGATACTATTTCTGCTTATAACTAAATCTCACAGCAAAAACAGATATATATTTCCTGATTAATAATATTACTAATTTTTTGGCTTCATTAAAGACATTCTTGAATACAGCTAGTTCTTTAAGTACGAAGGGGATTTTAAAAGTTCATGGAGGAATTCTTTTATCCTCTTTTCTATTTTTTCATTAACTTTTTGAAGTCCTATTATATAGGCTACAGAATACAGTTTAGCACACCATTCCATTGGTTAATGTTGTTGTTAAGTGTTGTTTAATTGATTCTGCGTCATAGCGACCCTATGTACAATAGAACAAAACATAACCCAGACCTGTGCCCTCTTCAGAATCCTTGCCATATTTGAGCTCACTATTGCATTCTCTGTGTCAGTCTATCTTGTTAACAAGGTCCTCCTCTTTTTTCCTTGATCTCTACCTTACCAGGCATGATGTCCTTCTCTCCAAGGAATCATCTGTTCTGGTAACATAAAGGTCTTGACATCACATACCATCTCAAAAATTCTGTGGACCATACTTAGAGAAATCAGTAAAGCAACAAGTAGAATGAGAACTCTTAGGCATTAAATCTTTCCTAGAAGATATGTTTAAAAAGACAAGGCTGTCAGACTTGTTGAGACATAGTCAATAGGCAACATATAATTTTCTATCATTTTTTGTGCTTAATCTGAAACTAGTCCTTCACACATAATAGCTTTAGTTTGTTACTGAGTGACTTGAATCTTACTCAAATTTATAATTTAGAAAAATTATTTTTAAAAGAATGTGGCTGCTGTTTTGTGATGACATAGGCGTTAAGCGTTAATATGCTTTTACTGTCTTACAGGTGGCTAAAATTTCTATTTAAACTTGATTTTTGATTAAATTTTTTCCAAAGGTTTTATTGAAGGTGTTATATCAGTACAAGGAAAAGCAGTATATGGCTCCTCGAGTTTTACAGCAGACATTAAATTATATTAATCAAGGAGTTTCCCATGCCCTCACCTGGAAGAATCTGAAGCCTCATATACAAGTAATAATTTTCTACTGAAATAATGGTTTTTGTTCTTGTTTTTTTTCTTTTAGCAAATATAATGGAAATAACATTAATTGCCATAAAACTTGAAAGGTAATTTTTATTGAGTTGTGTTACTTAGTCTAGTTCTGGTGATTGTTTTGAAAGTAGAACAGAAAATTGAGGTGTAAGACCCTCATAAAAGTAAAAGGTATTTTGTAAATGTTCAGCTTATATATTAGTTTAAAACGATTGCTTTAATGTGTTTTTTTAAGGTCTTACTCTAGGATTATGATTAGTTAACATGTTAGACTTTAGTTCACCAAATTGTTTTTCAAAATAATTGACTTATGTGCTATTTTTAATGTACATGCTTTATTTAAAGGCTTAACCCTTTAAATAAAAATTTCACAATATATTAATCTCAAAATGCATAACTGCCTCCTATGTATACAAAGGTCATATTTCTAAATACTAGTTGCTGGAGAATAAGAATATGTAGGTTGATAATTAAACCTAATACTGCACTAAAATTCATCACTTAATTTTGATATGAGCAATTTTAAGTTACATTCTTTACAGGGCTGCTTTTCTTTCAGGACATCAAGAATATTCGAAGGTTTAAAGCAATTTAAGATTGTTGCTTTTTTTAATTTTTAAATTACAGGGCATTATCCAAGATGTTATTTTTCCATTGATGTGCTATACAGATGCTGATGAGGAACTTTGGCAAGAAGACCCTTATGAATATATACGTATGAAGTTTGGTAAGGAATTTTCACTTTTTAGAAACAAAATATATGTCAGTATGTAAAGATTAAACAATGAGTGTCTAAACTATACTTCTGGGTCACACGTCAGTCATTTTATATATGGGAATTAAGACCAGATACTGGAAATTATAATCACATTGAGTCACTGAAAAGAAGGAATTGTAATTTGGCTAGTGTTGAATTCTCAGAATAGTAGTATTTGTTATGAAGGAAAAATTAATGGCTTAGCATTTAAAGAAATCTGCACAAAAAAGATGAATTAGACTTGCAAAGGTTTGGGGATCTGGGTTCATGTTCATAATCCTTATTAAAGATTTACCAAATTGTAAGTGCCTACTTTATACAGAGCACTGATTGCATGTTGTATGTGTGTGTGAGTGAGAAAAAATATTTTGGTAAAAAAAATTAAGGTTGCTGTTTTGTGTCTTAATTTTCTATTTGTTCTCTAGATGTATTTGAAGATTTTATTTCTCCTACCACTGCTGCCCAGACACTTTTATTTACAGCTTGTAGTAAAAGGAAAGAGGTAGGCTATTTATGTGTAGGTACTTTCTGTTGTGGCATTTACAATTTGTTCAGATATTCTGGTTTAATAATTATGTTAAAATTTTATTATCACTATGTGTTTTATGAGTTGGGATATACAATAAAGAACTACTTTTTAATCTAGGTGCTGCAAAAGACTATGGGATTTTGCTACCAGATTCTTACAGAGCAAAACGCTGACCCTCGAAAAAAAGATGGAGCCTTGCATATGATTGGCTCTTTAGCTGAAATACTTCTGAAGGTATATTGTGTGTGTGTGTGTGTGTGTGTGTGTGTGTGTGTTTCCATCCACGTGTACTGTTGGAGGCTCTTTAGCTGAAATACTTCTGAAGGTATATTGTGTGTGTGTGTGTGTTTTTCCATCCACGTGTACTGTTGGCCTGTTGTAGAAGTGCTTCTCAAAAAATTGACCGTAAAGAAAGTTTGTAAGCAAATGCATTCATTGATATTTTTAGAACATCATGGCTTTGTGACACAACCCTTCTATTAGCTACCAAGCATCTATAAAGTTTTGCATCATCACTAGGGTTCGTTCCTAAGTTAATTATATATAACTCTTTTATTCTTTTGAAGTAATCTTAGAGTTAAATCACAAAAATTAGTTCCCCCTTTATTTGTTGTTATCTGTAGTTCTTCTTCCTCTTTACCACCCTTCCTCTAATGTTAACATCTTCATAATCATGCTGAAAAATTTAAAACCAGAATATTGATATTAACATAAAACTATTATTAGCTTTAAGACTTTTCCTTTTTTTTCCATTATGAGAGATTTTAAAGGCAGAGAAAAATCTACTCACACTTACATTACTAAACTACAATTGCTATGAAGATTTAGCATACTTTCTAATCACATAATATAAGAAGGTATAGCAATGTATTCAGTGCTTTTTGATTGTGTTCTAGGGTAAGAATATTTGTTTTGATACTATGTTTCAGCAACACAGACTAAAAGTTTATTATGAGTCAGTAATTAGGTTGTTTTGTGGTTTGTTTTTTTAAAACACTTTTAGATTATTTAGAATTTGTAATGATTATTTATGGAACTGTACCAAAAACAATTGTTTATTTTTACAGAAAAAGATTTACAAAGATCAAATGGAATATATGTTGCAGAATCATGTGTTCCCTCTCTTCAGCAGTGAACTGGGATACATGAGAGCAAGGGTATGTTGTAGTAAAAAAAAAAAAAAAAATGTAGTAATTTACAATTACATCATCTAAAGGGACACTTATGTAGACTTCCTTTTCAATCATGAGAAAGACCTTAAGCCTTTCTTATACTTTAAAAAAAAAAAAAAATTGAGTCAGTTTCAATTCATAATGACCACCGTATGTGAGGTTGTCAAGGCTGTGAGTCTTTACAGAAGCAGAAAGCCTCCTCTTTCTACTGGAAACAGGTGGGTTTGAACTGACAACCTTGCACTTAGCAGTCTAGCAGTCTGGTGCTTTTTCTCTAGCTCCACCAGGCTCTTCCTTTCTTATATGAAAGCAAGGCTAAATAAAAACTCTGTGGACCTGTTCACACTTAAAATTCTTATTGGTTATGAACATCTAATTTGTTTCCTTGGGACTGCCTGCATTTCATTTTAAGCTTTTGTTTTATATAAATCGTTAAATGGCTGCTGTAATGTGTGCACAGTTTTCATCTGTGTCTGGTAGCAGTGTCTGTCTGTGTTTTGCATTCAGATTTTGCTATTCACATAAATACCCTGCAGCCAAAGAGTGACTTGGGATCATAGTACTGGTCTAGTGTCGTCTCTTTGGACACATTCACCACTGGCCAGCCTCCAAATTCCCATACATAATAACTTTGAGGATGGAAATACTTCTTGGGTCAATGTAAGCTAGCTATAGTAACTCATTGTGTGTGTTTATTTATTTTAAGGCTTGCTGGGTTCTCCATTATTTTTGTGAAGTAAAGTTCAAAAGTGACCAAAACCTGCAAACAGCCTTAGAACTGACAAGAAGATGTCTGATAGATGATAGGGAAATGCCTGTTAAAGTCGAAGCTGCTATTGCACTTCAGGTGTTGATCAGCAATCAAGAAAAAGGTAAAGCATACCTCAGCCCAAATACTGGAATGTCTTTGTACATAATTATACAGTGGACAGTCATAGGAATCTGGAACATTGTCTTCCCAGTTTGGGTAGAAGTATATCTTTTTAACTCTTTGGCGTATGTGATATCAGATGTTGAGAAGTTTCAGGCAAATGTGCTATGTTTCTTCTTACAGCTAAAGAATACATCACACCTTTCATAAGACCTGTAATGCAGGCTCTGCTTCACATTATAAGAGAAACAGAAAATGACGATCTTACCAACGTAATTCAGAAAATGATCTGTGAATATAGTGAAGAAGTTACTCCTATTGCAGTAGAAATGACACAACATTTGGTATGTTGTTTGAACTATTTTTTTCAAGTATTTTAATTTAGCCCACAGTATGTTTCAGGCATTATTTTACATGTTTCTTACTTCCTTTACCTTAAAGGAAATATGCTGTTTACTGTATCGAGTATTGTATTAATCCTTTAGTGTGTGTATAACATGGAACCAATAATTCTAAATGAGTAAAAATTCCAATTTTACAGAGAAAAAATAGGCATAAAAAGCTTAAGTTACCCAAGCTAGTAGCATGTAAGCCTGGGATTCAAACCTGGGGTGTCTGTCTCTATCGTTCATGTTCTTAGTTACTACCGCATACTGCAATTTGGTTGTTTTTGTCGTTTTCTGAAATACTTTGGACTAACTTAAAAATGTAGTTTATAAATAAATAGATGTATTTATTTAAATGTAGTTACAGTCTTTTTTTAGTTTGTCTTTGTTTACTATAACTCACAAATTTCCTCACTTTTTACAGTATTAACACTATTACTCTACATAAATCCACATTGCTAAGACTCAGAATGTAAATTACTAATTTAAAGTTTGGAACTCTTAACTTGCTATTTGCTGCTGTTATAAAAAGAATAATTACATGGAAAAGTATGTACTTAACAGTTGGTTTTGAAATGGATAAGGACATTTGAAAGGTGCCTTGGTGGCACAATAGATTGAGCATTGAACTGCTAACCCAAAGCTTGGTGGTTCAAACCCACCTAGTGCTCTGAACAAAAAATCAGACAGCCTGCTTCCAAAAGATTTACAGCCTCAGAAATCCTATGGAACTTTGTCTTCTAGGGTTACAATGAGTTGGAATCAACTCATCTGCAGTGGGTTTGTTTTGGAGTTTAAGGGCATTTGAATAAATAAAATAGCATCCATTAAGTATATATTGCATTTCTAACACATTAAGCTAATTAAGAGTGAATCCTCAGAGGTTTGTTTTAAAAAAGATCAGTTAGGTTTTATAAATGACAAATTGACCCCTTGATGAGTAAATATATACATATTTAGACATTGTCAGATGGTAGCTATAACAGACTATTAAGGAATTTCTATGACCTACATCATTAACACCTGGTGTAGTGCTGTAGGATAGCACTGGACTGTGAATCACATGGTTGGTGCTTCAAATCCACCAGACACTCCTTAGAAACTCTATAAAATGTCATTGTAAATTGAAACCAACTCGATGGCACTTAACAACAACAACATCAAACAACATCATCTAAAGTCAGAATCCTCCAAATGACATGTCAAGAAACAGGACAAATAACTTGTATAAGTTTACTTGGTAAGTGGCATAGCTTGAGAACTAAACTCTTAATTATTACAGTTTGTAGAACTGGAAATACATAATTATTGGGAAGTAGCTTTTGTTAACAACATATGTATAAATGGTGACTATGTACATGGATCTCACTGGATGGAATACTCAGTAATAGAATTGTAATTGTAATCAAGTAGATTGCATATATTCAAAGACTCAATATTGAGTCTCAATATTACCAGTATCATCAGAGTAAGGCCAGGGCTCTCTGTAGAACAAATTATCAATTTCTCATATGCAAGCTGAAGTTGAAGAAAATAAAAACAAGTCCACAGGAGCTAAAGTAAAACTTTGTATAAGTGCCATTGAGTTGGTTTGACTCATATAGCAACCCTGTACAGGGTTTCCTAGGAGAGGCTGGTGAGTTTGAACTGCCAAACCAACCTGGCAATCCAGTGCTTACCCAGTGCCATACCATGATTCCACCTTGAATGTATCCTACCAGAATTTAAAGACATTCTCAAGAATAGATTTGATGCATTAAACACTAATGACCAGAGACTGGACAACTTGTGAGGTGGCAAGTTAGAAAACCTCAAGGAAAGAAACACATCCTGTATTTCTCAAGTTGAAAGAACTGAAGAAAAAAAAATCAAGCATCCAGTTATATATTGAAGGATTCCATCGGCAAAATATTAAACCATGCAGAAAGCATTAAAAGACATTAGAAGGAATCCTTGTACTAAGGAGAACTGGTCAATGTTCAACCACTTGAGGTAGCATATGATCAAGAACCAATGATATTGAAGGAAGGAACCCAAGCTGCATTGATGGCATTGGTGAAAAACAAGGTTGCAGGAATTGACAAATATCCTTTGAGATATTTCAGAGCAAGCATGACATTAGAATGTAATACTTATCTTTGCTAAGAAAGATGACATAAGCTATATTTTCTTGACGTTTAAATCAAGTAATCCAAACTGGGCCAACTGAAGAACGTGATTCTGTGGCAATTCTGAATATAGTTAAAGATAACCCACACAAATAAAATTTTGCTAAGAATAATTTTTAAATAGTTGCAGTAGTGCATCAATAGTGGACTGCCAGAAATTGAAGCCATCCTCAAAAGATGGGTGTTGTCTAAAAGCAGAGAATACCAGAAATATGTTTACATATGTTAAGGCATTCAATTGTATAACCAATGATGGATCTCATTGTGAAATGGTAATCTCAGAACACTTAATTGTGCTCATGTGGAAACTGTATCTGGATCAAGACGAAGTCATTTGAACACAAGGGATACTGTGTGATTTAAAACCAGGAAAGGTTTGCTTCTGGGTTGTATCCTTTTACCATACGTATTCAGTCTGTATGATGAGCATATAATCCCAGCTGCTGGACAATATGAAGAAATCAAAACTAGGATTAGAGGAGGACTCCTGTAACCCACAATGTACAGATGAAACAAATAAGCTTCCTGAACGTAGAGAGAAATTGAAGCACTTAGTGATGAAGGTCAAAGACTATATATATCCGTTAGTATAGATTACACTTCAAAATACGGTAACAAAAATCCTCACAACTGAACTAAGCAGCATCATGATTAGTGGGAAAAAAGATGGAAGTTGTCAAGGATTTTCTTTTACTTGTATCCACAATCAATGCTTATGGAAACAGCAGTCAAGAAATCAAATTATTTATTTAATTGGGCAAATATGCTGCAAAAGACCCCTCCCTTTTTTTTTTTTTTTTTTTTAATGTTTTATTGTGAGTTATGTGATAGTTTAGATGGGAGAACATCAGTCTTACATTCATTCTATCGTATATAGTCTCATTGCCATGGTTAGAATCCCCTCCATTGCAATCCTTCCCCCATAACCCCCAGGTCTTCAGCACACAGTCGCTCTCCCTCTCTGGATCTAAAGTCTCCAGCTACTCCATCGCTCCACAAAGACCCTTTTATTAAGTGTTAGCTAAGGTGTGCCTGACCCCCGCCATTGTATTTTTAATCACCTCATGTGTAATATGAAAGCTGGACATTGAATAACCTAAGACAGCAGAAGAATGCATTTGAAATTATGGAGAACAGTGAAATCTGTCATGCCAAATGTATAGCCAGAATGCTCCTTGGAAGTGAAGTTGGTGAGACTTTGTCTCATGTTCTTTGTTATTTTATCAGGAGAGACCAATCCCTGGAGAAAGACATCATGCTTGATGAGATACAGCATATGCGAGAAAGAAGGCCTTCAATGAGATTAATTGATACAGTAGCTTCAACAATGAGATTAATTGATACAGTGGACTTAAACTAGTAACAGTGTACAGGACTAGGCCTTGTTATATTCTGTTGTACATTATTATTATAAGTCATGCCAACTCAGTGACATCTAATAACAATTTGGAGAAATTGACTTGTTGTGCTTGCCAATGAGAACTTGCTTAAAATGAAAGGTTTAGACCAAAATCAAAATCTGTTTGAATGTCAAACATAAGCCATATTCTCTTGAACCCAGGCAATGACATTTAATCAAGTAATCCAAACTGGGCCAGATGAAGAAGGAAGTGATGACAAAGCAGTTACTGCAATGGGAATTCTGAATACAATCGACACACTTCTTAGTGTAGTTGAAGATCATAAAGAGGTAAGAAAATGATCCAACCATTCATGTCTTTTTCGAGTGCTCTGAGTTATATAACTAATACTCTTAAGCACCTTGATTTTGCCATTTTTAAATACTATTTTGTTAAGATGAAATAAGTATCATGTAAACATTAGTTTCTGGAGCATTAGTAGAAAGAATAGTAAACAAGTATTTTTATCATCTCAATTTTGGGGCTCAGAGTTTCGGGTCCCTCTTAGGTCCTTCTCAAGTCCTAGATTGTTTTTTTTCTTGGAAAGGTAAGAAATGTAATCATGCGTTTTTCAAAAACAGATTATTTTAAACATAAAAATATAAAAAGAACAGAGAAAGCCATGAACATTGTCTCTTAACTACCACGTAAATTTACTACATTTTAACATCTTGTAATACTTGCTTTTGAAGTCCTGGTGTGCTAGACTGAAAAGTCAGCGTGAACCGCAAGGTCGGTGGTTAAAGCTCACCAGCCACACCTTGGAAACTCTAAACAGCGTCACTACGGGTCGGAACTGACTCAACAGCACTGAAAAGCAATAAAAACATTTGCTTTTAGATTTATTTCTAAAAAGAAAGTTGTAAATAGATGCAGTTAAGAGACCTTTATTCCCTTCTAAGTAACCAATAGAAATGTTTTAATGTTAACTATGTATCTTACCCATAAATCATATAGTGCACATATTTTCAGATTACCTACAACATAAGATTTTTAACAAAACAGTATTAGAATCTGGATCATCATTGGAGGAAATGGGTAAAAACCATGAGGAATCCTGTCACTACTTTTTTTTTTAATAGAAGAGTTACAAATGTATTGTTATATATTTGAAATAGATGTCCTGCTTCTATATCTGATTGTTGCTATCAAATCATAGCCACCCTGTAGAGGATTTCAATTAATAATTTATTTGCTTTTTTAAAAAAAGCACTTCAGGATTTGGGGGTCCAATTGAGGGCCATACTAAAAATTAAAGGTTTCATATTCCCTTTTAATCTTGAATGACTTGGGGCTTATTTTATTAATCACTAACATAGTTTGAAAAATGGATCTTTTATGACTCGAAGCAACTTAAAGTGACTTTTCTACTTTTCTATTATATTTACACATGTAAGATCTATAGGCTGTCTTTAATTGTTTATACCTTTTCCAGAATTTTTCTTCCCTTTTTAGGTAACTAAACTGGTAATTCCTTATGTTTATTTAATTATAATCATATTTTCTTTGGTTCATAATATGGTAGTATGCAAGTATCAAAAAAGTTTAAATTTCTTAATAATGACTTTATGTTTAAATGCAAGGACTCACAGTATCATTATTTTAGTAAGATATTCTGTATGCTTCAATTTCTTGAGATTATGTTTTTCTTTTTTAGATAACCCAACAGCTTGAGGGTATCTGCCTACAGGTCATTGGTACTGTTTTACAACAGCATGTTTTAGGTATTTATCTCTGATTATGCTGAGAATTTTCTGTTAATTTACATGAGCAGTATTGTCTTAATGACTTAATGTTCTCTTTTAGAATTCTATGAGGAGATCTTCTCTTTAGCACACAGTTTGACATGTCAGCAAGTATCTCCACAGATGTGGCAGCTTTTACCCCTTGTATTTGAGGTCTTTCAGCAAGATGGCTTTGATTACTTTACAGGTAAGGGAAATTGTGGAAATACTGTTGATCCTTCTTGACCCACCCCTCTCCATTTTGATTTCTTCTTGTTATGTGCTGTCTAGTCCATCCCAATTCATAATGAACCTGGATAAATTTTCCTAGGGGCAGTTGGTGTATTTATACTGCCAGCATTAGTTAGCAATCCAGTGCTTATTATACAGTGTGATAATGACATAAGCCACTAAGAAATATTTCTTAGTAATGTAATATTTGAAAAAATACATTTGAATGTTCCAGCCCCTTCATTATTTAACATTTATTGATCTGTAGAAATCAATGCTCAAGGAAGACTTTTCACATAAATTTCCATTATATCTGCACCTTGGTTTTTGGTTTTTCACTTTCTGATACATTTCTCTGTTCTTTTGTATAATCTTTATGCTTAATTATTAAATACTAAGGACTTCTTTTAATATTTTCATTTCTTCATTTACTTACAGGAGGGGGCTTTTAAAAGATCATGGAATATCTTTTTTTTTTTTTTTTTCATTTTTCCAAGAACTTTTGAAAGCTCCTTTTTAAATGAATAATACATAAAAGTAAATGTTAGGGATAAAATGATCATAGATTTGCTGCCTTTCCTTTGGAAACTTTTTAGACACAAAGATAAAGCGTTTATATTAATACAGATTTATAACTGATATCTTTTACTAATACAGATATGATGCCTCTGCTTCACAATTATGTAACAGTTGATACAGATACACTTTTGTCTGATACGAAGTATCTTGAAATGATATACAGTATGTGCAAAAAGGTGGGTCATTTTTAGATAATATAACATTTCATGAGACTTAAGTATGAAATTGAAAAGATACCACATTGTGGCAAACATGGGTTTTACAGAATTGAGGGCTTGAACAGTTGTGAGCTAAAAAATTAGGTTGCTAGATACTGCATTAATTGTTTTGACAAGTATTTGTCATTTTTCTGACTTGTTGTAATTATAAATACATTTTTTTATTTTTAGAATGTGGCGCTTTCCTTAGGCTAGTTCTTTGGAATCAAATGAAGCAAACAAGAACTTGATTTAGAGACTGGAAAGGATCAGGAATGGTCAGAGATGATCTATAATGAAAAATGTTTACAACTTCAGGTTTATGGAGAATATATACACATCCAAAAATAATAACAAAATCCAAGGGTGGTTTCAGGCGTCTGAATTAACACCTGTAATTTTGTATTCCATTCTCCTCCAAATAGATTGTTTTATTTTTAATGGGACACATATACAGAAAGTTTACTAGCAATCCAGTTTTTAGGTTTCTGTAGTTTTATACATAAAAGCCAGTTACCTCTGAGAAAGGTTAGCTGTTGTCAACGTGCTGTGGACAAGAATGGAACAATACAAAGTAGGTGCTTTGATTATGTGTATCAAGCTGCCATTATACATGATTATGACATGTATAGGTTAACAGCTGCAAATCCTCACAGGCACTTTAACCTATAGTCTGTATAGTGAATAGTTTGGCTTTCATATCAATTAGGATATGTTAAGGATTCAGAGTCTGTACACAGGCAAGGAAGATTTATAATATTTTGTGAAACCTCATTGCAGTTGCATGTTTGTTTTCATCAGGTTCTTACAGGAGTTGCAGGTGAAGATGCAGAGTGTCATGCAGCAAAATTACTAGAGGTCATCATTCTACAGTGCAAAGGGCGTGGCATTGATCAGGTCAGTAACACAAAGCATTACTCATGAAGATTCAGAGAGGGATTCCCACTTCTTTTGCTGTAGTTTCACTTTTAGGGGTTTTAAAGCTTTTATTGTGAATTCATTGATAGTTTGCATGGGAGAACATTGGATTTACACTCATCCTATTGTATTTGTTTCATTGCAATGACTAAAATCCCCTCTGTGCATCATCATTCAACAGTAATATTTGCTTCTATTCCTTCTGTTTTTTGTTTTGTTTTTGTTTTTTATGTACACAAAAACACACCGGAGTATATAGTCGTTTAAACAATGAGCGCATTTTGCAAGCCAGCCTCCTGCCCGCCAGCACACAGCCTTTCCCTTTCCATGAGTATAGAGTTCTCAGCTGTTCTTATCTCCTCTTCAGTATTAGTTTTGATGGCATTGTAGGATGAACAATGAACTGCTAACCACAAAGTTGGCAGTTCAAACTCACTAGCCACTCCCTGGAAGAAAGATAAGATTGTCTTCTGCCATAAAGATTTACAGATATACTGTATGTCCATTTTGGTGTATAAACTATTACTTAAGTGTTGCAGTTTTGGTATGTTTTGAGAGAGTTGTTTATCATCATTTTGCAATAAGATACCATTAGTAATTAAATTGCCATGGTCACTTTAAGTAAGAATATTGTGTTTTTATGATCCTTATTGTGATGAAGAGCTTTCAATGAACACTTCCTCTGAAACCTTAACAAGACTATCAATCAAAACTACTAAGTCAGCTAAGGGGCAAGGGAGGCTACTGTAAGTTAATATTGGTAAGGGTAAGTGGCACACACACTTTATTCTCAACTACTAACCTAAAGATTGGCGGTTTGAATCCACCCATTGGCATTAGATGAGAAAAAGGTCTGGCAATCTACTCTGTAAGATTACATCTTACCTCCATAAGGAAGCTCTATAGAACGATTAAACTCTGAAACACTTGGTGCACCATGAGTCTGAATCAACATAATTGCTGTGAGCTACTTTGTTAGTAGGAATACTGTTAATTACAATTTTGGTTTATTTTACTACTTTTGTTTATAGTGCATTCCCTTATTCGTGGAAGCTGCTTTAGAACGACTGACCAGAGAAGTTAAGACAAGTGAACTTCGAACCATGTGCCTGCAAGTTGCTATTGCAGCTTTGTATTATAATCCTCACCTACTGCTCAATACTTTAGAAAATCTTCGCTTTCCTAATAATGTTGAACCAGTTACAAATCATTTTATTACACAGTGGCTTAATGATGTTGACTGTTTCTTGGGGTAAGTGACATGCACTGGACCTTTGTTTATTACGGGGTTTTTTTTTTGTTTTTTTTTTTTTTTTTGAGAAACTGCTTATTTAAAAAGCAATGAGAAAGAAGAAACCATCTATTTTTCAATTTGTTTGTAGACTTCATGACAGAAAGATGTGTGTCCTGGGCCTGTGTGCTCTTATTGATATGGAACAGATACCACAAGTTTTAAATCAGGTTTCTGGACAGATTTTGCCAGCTTTTATCCTTTTATTTAATGGATTAAAAAGAGCATATGCTTGCCATGCAGAACACGAGAATGACAGTGATGATGATGATGAAGCAGAAGATGATGATGAAACAGGTAAGGGGCTTGGAATAGAGAAAACCTAAACTCAACTTTGTTTGAAATAGCACTGTACTTACCTAGTTTTATAACCTTTCATAGCCAGATTAGTTTATGAGTATAATTTATATGAGTATAGTAGTAGTATATCAATAATAGGTTGTGATGAGAGAGTCCTTGACAGAGTGTTAGTACATGGTTGTTGTTGCTCTTGTTAGGTGCCATCGAGTTGGTACCGACTCATAACCACCTTATGGACATCAGAGAAAATACTGCCCGATCCTGGGCTAACCTCACTACTGTTGCCACTCTTGAGTCCATCGATGCTGCCACTTAGCCAATCCATCTCATTGGGGGTCTTTTTCTCTGACACACCACCTTACCAAACATCATATCTTTCTCTAGCAACTGGTCCTTCCAGACAATATGTCCAAAGTATGAGAGACGAAGTTTGGCCATCTTGGCCTCCAAGGCACATTCTGCCTGCACTTCTTCCAAAACGGATCTATTGGTTCTTTTGGCAGCCCATGCACTTCCAGTATTTTCCTCCAGCACCATAACTCAAAAGCATCAATTCTTCTACGGTCTTCCTTATTCACTGTCCAGCTTTCACATGCATATGAGGTTATTGAAAATAGCATGGCTTGGGTCAGGCACTCCTTAGTCCTCCAGCTGACAGATTTGCCTAATGCAATATGTCCTATGATTTCTTGACTGCTGCTTCCGTGACTGTTGATAGTTGATCCGAGAATGAAGTCCTTGATAACTTCAATCTTTTCTCCATTGATAAGAATGCTGTTTGTTGGTCCAGTGGTGAGGATTTTTGTTTTCTTGACATTGAGATGTAATCCATATCGAAGGCTGTGCTCTTTGATCTTCATCAGTAAATGTTTTAAGTCCTCTTAACTATCAGCACCTTAAGGCCAGCAGTTCGAAACTACCAGCCGCTCCGCGGGAGAAAGATGAGGCATTCTGCTCCCGTAAAGATTTACAGCCTCGGAAACCCTGTAGAAGGTCACTATGGGTCGGATCCGACTCGACGGCACTTAACAATAACAACAACAACTATCAGCAAGCAAGGTTGTATCATCTGCATATCGTTAATGAGTCTTCCTCCAATCCTGATGTCACATTTTTCTACATATAACCCAGCTTCTCAGATTATTTGCTCAGCATACAGGTTGAATAGGTATAGTGAAAGTACACAACCTTGTCGTACATCTTTTTTAATTTTAAACCATTCAGCATTCCCATGTTTTGTTCATACAACTGCCTCTTGTTCCACGTACAGATTCCTCATGAACACAATTAAGTGTTCCAGAATACTCATACTTCGCAATGTTGCCCATAGCTTGTCATGATTCACACAATCGAAAGCCTTTGCATAATCAATAAAGCACAGGTAAACATCTTTCTGATATTCTCTGTTTTCAGCCAAGATCCATCAGACATCAGCAATGATATCCCTCGTTCCACAGCCTCTTCTCAATTCGGCTTGAACCTCTGGAAGTTTTCTTTTAATATTTGCTTGCAGCTGTTTCTGTATTATCTTTAGTAAAACTTTACTCGCATGAGATCTCAAAGAGATTATCCGATGATTTCCGCATTCCGTTGGGTCACCTCTCTTTGGAATGTGCACAGATACGGATCTCTTCCAGTCAGTCGGCCAGATAGTTGTCTTCCAAATTTCTTGGCAGAGATGAGTGAGTGCCTCCTGTGTCACCTCACTTTCGTGAAAGATTTAAATTATTATTCCATCAATTCCTGGTGCCTTGTTCTTTGCCAATTCCTTCAATGCACCTTGGACTTCTCTTTCAGGATCAATGGCTCTTGATCATATGGTACCTCTTGAAATGGTTGAATATTAACCATTTCCTTTTGGTACAGTGACTATTCCTTCTGTCTTCTCTTGATACTTTATTCAATAATTTGCCCAGAGAATCTTTCAATAACGAAAGTCAAGGCTTGAATTTTTTCTTCAGTTCCCCCAGCTTGAGAAATGCTGAACGTGTTCTTCCTTTTTGGTTTTCTGATTCCAGATCGTTGCACATTTTGTTGTAATATTTGGCTTTATCATCTTGAGCTGGTCTTTATCATCTATGGGACCTCATTTCTTCCATTCGCTTTAGCATCTCTACACTGGAGAACAAGTTTCAGTGTCTCTTCTGACATCCATTTTGACCTTTTCCTTCTTTCTTGTCTTAATGACTTTTTCTTTCTTCATGTATGATGGATGTTCTTGATGTAATCCCACAACTCTTCTGGGTCTTTAGTGTTTAATGTATGAAATGTTCTTCAGATGATCTCTAAATTCAGGTGGGATATATTCAAGGTCATATGTTGGCTCTCATGGACTTGTTTTCATTTTCTTCAGCTTCATTTTGAGTTTGCATATGAGTAATTGATGGTCTGTTCCACATCTGTCCCTGGCCTTGTTTTCACTGATGATATGGAGTACATGGTACTCAGTGTTATTTATAATGTTCCTGGATTTATTGTAGGACATTTATTAGTACTAATAGTGTATAAGACTATAAATTGGCAAAATTAAAAGTTGGTTAGTGAAATGTAATATTTCCAAAATAGGATTGCTATTACCATTTTTGTCTTATATCATTTACTGATAGCTTTCTTTTTTTTTAAATCTCACAACATGCATGTAATTTAAACCATTGCTGCGTGGATTTGACATACGTTTTTAAGGCTCAGAGCATGCCTATGACTGAATCGCTTATTCCTTATCAAACTATAAATCATAGTTGAGTTTCATGTATTTCCATGAGAATTTAAAAGGTAGTTGAATAAGTATTTAAACATCAATTCTTGACACTCTTCATTGAATTTATTTCATTGTGATTTGTAATATTTTGTTAAGTAACAAACAGTAAATTCTATGACTTGGCAGAGGAACTAGGAAGTGATGAAGATGATATTGATGAAGATGGACAAGAATATTTGGAGATTCTGGCTAAGCAAGCTGGTGAAGATGGAGATGATGAAGATTGGGAAGAAGATGATGCTGAGGAGACTGCTCTAGAAGGCTATTCCACAATCATTGATGATGAAGATAACCCTGTTGATGAGTATCAGATATTTAAAGCTATATTTCAAAGTAAGTCAATTTGGTTTATGTAATTCAAGTAGCTCATTTGAATCTATATTACTGAATAAATCTCTTCTTCTTTATGTCTAACCCTTAAAAAGAAGGGATATCAAACCCAAATTAGAATATAGCTTTATTTGGTAAAATTATTCCTAGAGTTGCTGTAGAGTTTATGTCTATTTTCTCCCATTCCTATACCTTTATTTTTATGAAATTTGTAAATTTGGGATTCTTGTGTGGTGCTGTGGGATAAAGCACTGGGCCACATGGTTAGTTTGAACCACAAGGTTGGTGGTTCAAACTCACCAGCCACTCCTTGGAAACCCTATACAGGGTCTCTATGAGTTGGAATAGACTCGACTGCACTTAACAACTACATATTACAGGAAAGTGTACCTAGCAAAACTGTACCATACATACTGCCATGTATGTTGTTAAGTTCCATTGAGTCAGTTCCGACCCATAGAGACCCTGTACAGGGTTTCCGAGGCTGCAGATCTTTACAGTAGCAGAAAGCCTCGTCTTTCTCCCGCGGAGCAGCTGGTAGTTTCAAACTGCTGACCTTAAGGTTCGCAGCCCAATTCGTAACCACTACACTACCAGAGCTCCTTACTGACATGTATAGTTAGGGATTTTTTTTCCCCATTCTGTCCAAACATACACTACTTGTGGTCTTTTCACCTGTTTTCCTGTGATATGTTAGCCATCTCAATCTAGTATCATTACTAAATTGGCACTTTTAGAATAATAAAATCCTGAGCTAAAAAAATATATGGACAAATTCCATTATCTTTAAGTCCATGCTTCTATTAAATTTTGAAGCGCCTTTTATGTATATAACTATATTCAAGCACTGTGGGCTAATGCGTCAGACTGCAAAGTTGTTTGAACTGCAAGCTCACAAGCTACTCCTTGGAAACCCTATACAGCATTGCTGTACAACAAATAACAAGTGTATTCAGAAAGTATTCCAGAATGTGTTTCAGTTTGTGGCTGCAAACATGTGCTTGGTGCCAGTTTGACTTTTACTGCCATTTATTTGGATTTCTTGTTTCAACAAACAATAAGATATAACATGTGATACTCAGCTTAAGAAATCAAAATCACTATTCAAAATATCCTCTCCTCGAGTTATCAGTGTTATTATTCTTTTATACATCAGGAAAATATCAAATTCTCTGGTAACCAAAGCTTTTAGTGTCCTAAAGGCCATGAGAGAGCATTTTTGATGCAAGGTTAAAGGAGCATGAAAATATCGTTTGTGTTACATGATAGCAAGAGATACCAAGAACTCTTGTCCATGCCTTTATATTTTTGCAGATTTAACGTGTCAATACTTAAATTAAAAGGACCCCATGTACAGTAAACACGATAGGTAGGAATAGGAAATCATGTAATAAAATGACAGATTCTTTTCCTAACGACTTGGCCACTAATAATAGGAAATTTGTGTATTCTTGTTATTTCTATATGGAGAATTCTTTTCATGGGACTTATTAACAGAGAACATTCAAACACAAGTGTATATGGAACTAAGAACACATATCAGTTATCCAATATATATTTTTGTAAAAGGTGGCAAATTGTCTTTGTATTTATTGGGCAAATTTTTCTACATTTCTCATTTCAGATTTAGATTATAATTGTGTGACCATTTAAGTTTTAACGTGAGTAATGCAAAGCTATGGAATTCTAGTAACATACTGATTAAAAGTTGGGCTGCTAACCTCAAGGTCAGCAGTTTGAATCTACCAGCCGTTCTTAGGGAGAAAGATGAGACTTTCTGCTCCTATAAAGAGTTTTACAGCCTTGGAAACCCTGTGCCAGGGTCGCTATGAGCCAGAACCTACTCCATGGCACATAAACACCACCAACACAAAACTGCCATTATATGGAAAGAAAAGTATATGTATATTAGGAAGATTTTTTTTTTTTAGTAAGGGGGGATTTAAGTCTACCTGGTTATAACCTCTTCTGACTCTAGTAAGAATTAGCTTTAACTGTCTTATAATCAAGATTATTATCATTGGATTTTTAAATAATAAATAAACTGGAGTTTTATTTTCCTATTTTTTCACAGGACTTTATTTGGATTTCAGTAAAGACTAGAACAAATTACATATATATTACCATTTTCTTATGCAAAATATACACATATTACACTTTTTTGGCCTACTGCCATACCAGATTTTTTTTTTCCCTTGTTCATGACTTCAACTTCCTTTTTTTTTTTTTTTTTTTTTTTAATATCCCACGAGTTAAAGTCTTCAGTTAAAGTCTTCATCTTGGTGCCTGTTGACAGTGGAGGACTGGTTCCTAATAGCAGACCCTTCCCATCCTTCCTGGAGTCCTGGTGTGGCGCAGTGGGTTAATGCGCCCGATTGCAAAGCTGTTTGAACTGCAAGGTCGGTGGTTCCAGCTCACCACCTGCTCCTCGGAAACCCTATACAGGGTCACTATGGGTCGGAACTGACTCAGCGGCACTTAACAATTCTACCTAATCTTGAGTTTCTAAAGCAGCCCTTCTCCTGGCTGAATTCCTTCCTTGCTCTGGAAACTGCTTTCACCCATGCAGGAAGAAATCATTTTTTCCAGCCCAGAAATAACCCTCACACCAAGGCAGCTAGCTGGTCTATGCCCAGAATGTGATGGATACATATGCTGGGCCTGAGGCATCACAGCTGCATTTATTCACCATTGCTCTATGCCTGAATGCAAACTGCCACAAACCAAACACAGTTTTGTCTATCTTCCGATTAGAGTCTTGATGTGGTGCTAAGGATAAGCGTTGGATTGCTGTTCCTCTGAAACCCTATACAGGGTCATTATGAGTTAGGGAACCAACTGGACAGCACTTAATATGCATGGTTCATGACACAATTATTGGGAATATAAAATCACAAGTTTAGTACTGGGAATGATGCAAAAAGAACAGAATAGAAAGGAGCTCATATACATAGTAAATGTAATAAAGTGGAAATAGAAAATCATTTAATTTAAATGTCAGGTTTCTCATTCCTGTTATTCCTATTTTCTTTATGATAGCTATTCAAAACCGTAATCCGGTATGGTATCAGGCTCTGACTCATGGTCTTAATGAAGAACAAAGAAAGCAGTTACAGGATATAGCAACTCTGGCAGATCAAAGAAGAGCAGCCCATGGTATGTTATTGACTTTAACACTCTTCAGATACAGTTAATGACTTGATGAAGCCATCAGATTTCATATTAGATTATTTCAAATTATTTGAAAACTAGTTTTTGCTTGTGATAGGATTTGACTCTGATCTGACAGATACAATTGAAGAATTGGATATTGTTTTTTATTGTTTTGGTACTCTAATGATTCTGGTACATTGTAAAATGTTGATAAGTTCATAGTAATGAAGCTTAAACTTCAATAAGTTCGTGATAATGAAAGTTTAAAATTCAAGTATCATAAAGTAAACTTTAGATAATACACAGCCTAACTTCTCTAGAGTTAACAGAATAGATGTAATTCTAATTCTTGATATTATATAATAGTCCACATTCAAATTATCTTATTAGTCAAAAACGTGTTGTCTAGTAGACATATAATACAAGCCATTTTATTATTACTTAACATGTTCAGTCTTCAAAAGGTTTCCTAATTATAGTGCTAAAAAGTCTAGTTCTGCTTCATCCTTTTTTTCACATGATTTAATTTAAGTGTGGGGTAAAGAGTAATCAAGAATATTTAATAGATGGTAGTATTATGTTCATTGTAGTTCATTTAAAAAGTACTAAAAACCTCTTAGGCATTTTTTCGGGGGGAATTTTGAACACTAAAAACAGTCTGGAAAACAATTTAATATGTAAACATCTACAAGTATAAAAAAGGACTGTATGAGTCTTATTAGTACAACAAATACAAGGGGACTTTAGAAAAAAATGGAATTAAAAGATAATGGATACCCACAAATAAATGTAAAAACCTTCCCTAAAAGCCGAGACTGTAAATTCCAAAAAAGCAAAGTTTTTCCCAAAAAAAAAAGCTAGAGAGAAACTCTGTTAACTGATGGTATGTGGAGGGGATTATAATCAATGTAATG
>NW_006408737.1:2306072-2312082 GCF_000296735.1 Chrysochloris asiatica
TGTGCCCTGAAAACTTTCACTCAATCCACAATAAAAACCTTTAAAAAAAAAAAAAAAAAAAAGATAATGGAGCTTTTCCACCAATTTGTTAAAGCACCGCTCTTCTCCCTATCCCCATATATATAAGCTAAACTAGCTTTATAAAGAATGGAAGTGTGAAACTTCTAAAACTTCTATAGTGTACAGTAGGAGAGTTTATCTTCTCTAAATAATGCCACTTACATGTTTGGAATGATAACAGACATTTAAACTTATTGGTTACTACTGGTGGCTAACATATTGGTTTCTTGATATGTCAGTGCCTTTATTTCTCCCCAAAGTAGTGAGATGATTAAATACCCTATTAAATTTTTTACTTTGTTTTCTAGAATCCAAAATGATTGAGAAGCATGGAGGATACAAATTCAGTGCTCCAGTTGTGCCAAGTTCTTTCAATTTTGGAGGTCCGGCACCAGGGATGAATTGAGTTATCACTTTCTTACCTGCTGTGTGCTTGTAGTGAAGAGCTTGTGTTCCTCCTAGTAGTGGTTCCAGAACTGGTTCATGTTATCTACTCTTAACTAATTGATCAATAGATTGGACAGAAAAAACCCCAGGAGGTGGGACCTGATCATGCAACCTGGCACTGGAAAAGAAACCAGAAGGATTTTTGGGGGGAGGTGGGTAACCTAGGGGAGGGGCTATTTTCTTTATTTTTTGAAGAACGTTAAGATCCTGACTCTGAAGCTTCAAATGACACTGTGGAAATCTACGACAAGAGGGGATGTCATGAAGGCAGCTTTTCTTTTTCTGAGGAAAAAATAGGCATGGGCTACAGGACTATTTAAAATGTCTCATTTACAGTGTAAGCTCAAAGGTAGATGTAATTTTTACACCTATGAGTATTTGTCCAATTTCTGTCTCTTCTTCACCATTGGGTATCTATTCTTTATATGTAAATAAGAAGGTAATCTGGTAGCCTTATTCAATCTTCATCATTTTCATCCATCAAAGATTGTTCCTATGTAGATTATTATTGTAGCACTACATAACTGATTAAAAAAATCTGTAAATGAATTAGCACTTTCATATTGAAACAAGCCTGCTAGCCTATGTATAAAATAGCAAAATGTTTGCTGTTTATAAAAAGAAGGGATGTAATGGGGTGGGGGGCAGGGGTAATTTCAAGTTATTAATTTAAAAATGAACTAGCAATTTTGTACCTGGTGACTTTGTGGTACACTCACCTCTGATAGTGACTTGAATTCGGTATGTACGAAGGGGTTAGTGATATTTCATTGCTGCTAAAAAAATGGCAACTCCCTTCATATCCTATGTTTTTTTTGTTTGTTTTTTTTCATAAAGCTGTCAGTGTACAAGTGGAAATTTGGATACATGACCTTACTGTAACAGATAAGGAAGGCTATCTTATTTGAAGCATGTAAATTGGACATAAAATTCTACTCTTAAAGAGTTGATCAAACAGTGTGGCTAAACATTTATATATGCAGTCTATTAAAAGAACTTAATTCGGCTAATGTCTTGATTTAATTGCAGTTTTTTTATCTGATTATAAGATTTTTTCTTCATTGGCCTGTTTTTATCTTGTACATAGAGTGTGAAATGCACACTTTTAATTCGACATTTAACACCTGCCCTCCTCCTTTCCCCATTTTCCCCCTACCCCTCATGTTAATTGTGGTATCTCATCTTTTCAAGTAGATAGGCTGAAGGCACACGGTTCCCTCCAAAAACCACCATTGATACCGCTGCAAACACAAGACAGTGTAGAGAGGTTGGCTTGCTTCCCCTCTCTCTTAACTGCATGTTCAAAAATAAGCCTTTATTGATCTTAAAAAATCTGTCAGATCAGTCACATGTTGGGTTATTTTTTATATAAATATATACATATGATGTTTCTAATTGAAAGCAACATCTCTTAATGGATTCAATACTATTAAATGCTGTCAAAAACAGACTAGAAAATTTATAACTGTAAAAATGATGAAACAAGTGCACATAATGATATTTAAAATGCAAAACTGAGAAAACTCATTGTTGTTGTGTTTTTCTTGTATATCGATAATTGAGCCACTACTGCTGGCCCTGTTTGGTTTTTTTTAATGCTGAAGAAGTAAAAGTATTTCATTTACTTTTGAATTTATTACAGAAATCTTGGCAAAAAAAAAATTGTCTATCTAAAATGTGTTGGTAAAAGCTGTTAATCAAATGTGTTTCTACTCTTCTCTTCTCCTTTAGTTGGATACCATCTGTTTAGTTTGCTTAAGAGAATTTCACTATTACATGAATTCAATAAAATGAAAAAGGAATAGTTATATATATATAACATTGTATACAGAGGGGAGATAATGAGTAGTATAGAAGAGAAACATTTTTTGTCTTCCTCTTTTAATCACTACCTAATCTACTTTTTAAAATTTGGACTTCACTACTCTGAATTGATAATTCCAATTTTCACACTATTGTTACTGGAAAACCATATCTAATAAAGGTTTTAGTTATTCTCTTGCATAGTATGAAAATTCTCATTTGCTGAGATTTTGTTTGAACAAAATGTCTTGGCATGTCTTTGAGAATAAGTTTTATTGTTTCCTGTCTCTTCCAATCCAAACTAAACTCCATTTATAGATTCTAACATAAAATTAGACGTAATAGATTTCAAATGATAGTTTCTAATGCATCAAGTATATACCTCAATTATTTTCAGTATTTCTTTAAATTTAATATCAAATTATAGTTTCTTATAAGTCATGGATTTTAATATATGAGTATTTCTAGATAACATTGTAGGATTTTTGAAAACCTTTTTGAGAGTATTTACAAACTTGTAGTTAATTACATTTTTTTTTCTCATACACCTGTTCCCAGTTTGAAGCACCTGTTTTACTAACCTATAACTTATTTTTTAATTTATAGACTTCTTTTCAGATTTTGTGTGGTTTCATTATTTGTAATTATTAGTGGCAGGTGTTAACATAAAAGTTTTACTTTTTTGTAACTAGAGCCATACAACCTATCAATTTGTCATTATATAAAGGGAAGTTGTCTCTCTCTACTGGTGATTAAAATGGTGACTGGTAATATACACTACCATATCAAGCAAGCTAGTGTGACTGCTATGCTTACCTGGCTGAGACCAGAGTATAGAGCAGGGGTGGCCAAACCACAGCCCTAGCTAGGGCTTTTTGCTGCTGCTGTTCAGTTCAAAATGTAGTCCCTGAAGGAAGCATGAAGAAAAGCCACCAAAAATTGTATTAGTATGATTAAGCCATGTAAGATCTAGCACATTGCCTTAAGAACAGCAGGCTTTCCATAAGTGTTTGTAAAATGAATGACCTAAAATTACATTAAAACATATCAGTTGCAAAACGGGCAGTTTGTTCTATGTAATAATTTAAATTTTGGTGAAGATTATCAATGTCCTTCCTGAATTCTAACTTTTACGGATCAGATTGACCACTTTGGCATGTAAAGAAAGGTTTTGTGAAACTTAAATGCATATTAAGTTGTGTGTCCCTCTTCTCCCACTCCCATCACCTAACAAAACAAAATACTTCCAACATTTTGAAAGTAGTCTTTCAAATAATACTGGACTCTCCCTTTATTGTTAAAAAGGAAATTTCTCTAAATTGAGATCCTCAAGGAAGGCTCCTTCCTAAGAATATTGTTACGTGCTCTCAGAGAGCATATGAATTACCTATCTGAAATGATTACATATCTGTCTGTCCTCCCTACTGTAGTGCAAATTTTCCCAAAACAGGAGCTCACTCGGTCACATGGTTAAGTACTGTCGAGCCGATTCTGATACATAGCGACCTTGTGTAGGGGTTTCCAAGGAACCACTGTTGGGTTTGAGCTGCTGACTTTTTGGTTCGCAATCCAGTGCATAATAATTCTTTAATTAAATTTATTGTTCAATCTGGCTATAATATAATTAGGAATTAAGTTAACCTGAAGATAATAAAAGACCAAAGTTAACAGCTTGAGCAGTATGCTTCTCCAAACAAAGGTGGTAAACCCAGGCTTCAGGACTCAGTCTTTAGATTCTATAGTCTACATGGTCCAAGACAGCTCACCACTACTATGAGTTTAAAAATGGATAGAGGCATGCCACCAGTTTTTTTTTGTTTTTTTAAGGTATAATACAGCTAGTTTTACATACTGCTGCCTCATCAAATGCCAGCATGTATTCATAGGATTGTGCCTATCTTCAGAAGGAAACTTTGCAATGTGATTTTTCTGAAGCAGTGCCAGTTACCCTGCCAAAACTCCTGCATTTTATCACTGAGGAGGGAATCTTGTTAAGTTTTTTTAAGTAGTACTAGTTTTACGATGCACAAGTGATGATTCTTTTACATATTTTTAATTGTTTTGTTAAGTGCCATCAAGTCAGTTCCAACCCATAGCAGCCCTGTATAGGGTTTCTGAGGAGAAGCTGGTGAGCTTGAACTGCCGACCTTGCAGTTCACATAGCTTTGCAGTCTGGCACATTAACCCACAATACCACACCAGTTTGCACACATTGAAACTCATAATTTCAATAAATTACACTCAATAAGTGAACCTTATAAATGCTTTCCATCAGAGCCTTTTCAACAACTAAGAGCTTCATTCTAATAAAGGGTAGTGCTATAGGATAAGCTGTTAAATGGCATCGTTTGTACTTGTGGCGACCCTGTATAATAAGCTTCTGAGAAGCAGCTCTTGAGTTTGAACCACTGACCTTGCGGTTCAAAGGGACCTTGTAGAACAGTGCTTATCATACAGTGCCATACCAGGATTTTGTATATAGAAAACCTTTAAGTCTTTAATTCATCCCCCTGCAAAGAAAAAAAATCCAAAACACACAACAACCCTCTTAAAAGGCTAATAACTAACCAAAGTTGTAGGGTACAGGGATCAACATATAAGAAAATTTGTTATATTTCTATTCTAATAGTAACTATGAACAAATAGTGAAATAAGGAAAGTGATTCCATTTATAATAGCACCAGAAAGAAAATACTTTGGAGTAAATTTAAATACACTCTGAAAACTATAAAACATGGTTAACACAAAGAACATCCTATGTTCATGGATTGGTGGTAGTGGTTCCTCATAGCAACCCTGCATTTGGTTTCTGAGACCAAATCTATGACAGCAGAAAATCTCATCTTCATCCTGCAGAACAGCTGGTAGTTTTGAACTGATGACCTTGTGGTTAACACCCCAAATCATAACTGCTACCAGAGCTCCTTGTGTTCATGGATTAAAAAACAATATTATGGAGATGGTGACTCTCCCCAAACTCATCTACATATTAAACACAACACTTTGTAAGAACTGACTGCTGATACTAAAGTTCATACAGAAATGTAAGCAACTCAAAACCAAATTTTCATCTTGAAAACCGTGATTTCAAAACTACAAAGCTTTACTAAGTACAGCATGGCACTGGCAAAAGGCTACACACATGGATGGAATGTTATGTGCCGTGGAGTCCGTTCCGACTCAGTGACCCTGTACAGGGTTTCCGAGGCTATAAATCTTTACAGGAACAGAAAGCCTCATCTCACTCCCGCGGAACAGCTGGTAGTTTCGGACTGCTGATCTTGCGGTTCACAGCCTGATTTGTAACCACTATGCTACCAGAGCGTAAAATGGAATAGGATTGAAATTATAGTCAACTGGTTTCTGACAAGGGTGTCAAGACAATTCAATGCAGGAAAGAATCCAACAAATAGTTTGGGCAGCTGTATATTTACATGAAAAAACACAGGTTGGACTGTTACTTAATAAAACCTGTGAGCTGGAACTCAGTGGGGCTGCCTTGTTTCTGGACTTCAAAAAGTTTCCACCTTTGAAGATGGAGTTACCACTTTTCTATTGCTCTCTAGTGGAAAATAGTTTTCCTACTATGGCTTTTGAATAAAAATTTACGTAGTGGTTACGAATCGGGCTGCGAACCTTAAGGTCAGCGGTTCGAAACTACCAGCCGCTCCGCGGGAGAAAGATGAGGCTTTCTACTCCC
>NW_006408737.1:2318347-2319700 GCF_000296735.1 Chrysochloris asiatica
ACAAGCTCTGGCCACCTGGCAAGCATGTCAAAACTGTTCTTTATCAAGTTATTCAGTTATGTTTGATATTAACTTAATACATGAGCTCTTGATATCCATGTACAATAATAAAACAAAAAACCCTTCTAAAGCCGAGGCAGTAAAAGTTCCAAAAGCAGGTTTGCTGGGATTACGCAGGGAAGCTGGAGAGGGAGAAACTGCCCAGGGTATTCACTCAAGGCATATTGGTAAATTCCGGGAGTATTGTTTAATAGTGGCAGCCCCCTCAAACTGTCCCCAGGTGTAACCCATTAACCTAGATGTTCTCCTTCCTCCTGAAAGCTTAAGCCAGGTAGCTGAAACAGCTTGACTCCCTTCTGACCTTTTAAAACCTTTTCACCTTTTCCCATTAGAGATTAAATGCTATAGGTATGTTAATTAGCCTTGAGAAACCTCATGTCCCTGCCTTAGGATTTAAGCCTAAAAAGTAATTTTTAACAGTTTGCTTGGATTTTTGGAAAATTAAGAATGTTATATTATTAAGACAATTTGTGATGTATATTTTAGAATTTGTTCCTGTAAATCATTGTATCCTGTTTTGAACGATTAATCACATTTCATTTCTGTACCCTGTCTTAATAATCACCTTCTTCCTTTGGGTAAAATCCCTCCCTGAAGTAAAAGATGAATGCAGACTGAATCCTGCATGCATTACTGCCTGCTGTGCCATGCTGCCTGCCACTGCCTGCCAGTTTTTTGGTTTTTTTTTTTTTAATGTTTTATTGTGAATTATATGATAGTTTACATGGGAGAACTTTAGTTTTACATTCATTCCATCATATATTATCTCATTGTCATGGTTCCAATTCCCTCCATGCATCAACCACCCAAAGGGTATATCCCAGAAACCCGCCCCCTACACTTCCCCCTCCTCCCCACAGTTTTCAGCCCACAGTCCCTTTCCCTCTTTGGGTCCAAAGTCCCCAGTTGCTTCATCACTCCAAGTCATCATCTCTGTCTCTATCTCAGGCATTTCTGTTTCTCTGGGTAGGGTCCCACTCTCAGCTCTTCTCCATTGATGGTCCCAGAGGCCTCTGCTCCTACCCTGGAGAATTAATCACTCCCTTCCTTGTTACAAAACTTCTTCCTTTGCATTTCCAACCCTCATAGTCCGCCCTGATAAGCATTATTCCCTACAGTATCACGAGTTATCCATCTGTATCTCCTTTCATCAGCTCCGCCCAGACAGATTGAATAGTACCTACTGGAAATTCTGCCTTCCACTATGCTCCCTAGCACCAGGTTCCCTCTTGAAAGCTTGTAAGCCAGTCACTTCTTGCCTTTGTAGTCCCCCCCTCCCCATTTGAGTATCCA
>NW_006408737.1:2322620-2325110 GCF_000296735.1 Chrysochloris asiatica
AAAAAAAAAAAAAAAAAAAGGCTTTATGAGTTTGGATTAGCAGTGGTTTCTTAGCTATAACACCAAATCAAAATAAATTGGACTTAATGAAAATGAAAACTGCTTCAAAGGACATATTGAAGTGAAAATGAGAACAGTTGCAAATATCTAACAAAGGACTAATATCAGAGTACATAAGTCAGATAAAGGATTCAATTTTTTAAAAATAAAGGCAGGATCTGAACAGATAAACATCTTTAGTCATTAGCCAGGGAGATAGAAACCAAAACCACACTGAGATACCACTTCACATGCATGAGGATGACTATATTCAGAATAAATTGGGGAGAATGTAGAAAAACATCATTGCTGGTGAGAATGTACAATGGTGCAGATGCTGTAGAAAAGAGGCAATTTCTCAAAAGTATGAACATAGAGTTAGCATGTGACCCAGAGAAATGAAAACATCCACACAAAAACTTGTACAGAAATGTTCATAGCAGCTTTATTCATAGTAGCCAAAAGATGGAAACAAACCAAATATCCTTCAGCTGGAGAATGGGTAAACTAGACATGTGTCCATGCAATGAGCTATTTGGCAATTAAACGGAATGATGTACAATTAATTATATTCCACCAGGGGTGAGCATTAGAAACATGTTGAATCCGGGAAAAACATAAAAGTTCCATTATAAGACGTCCTTAACAAATTCAGAAGGGTTGGGAAAGGATGAGGGAGGGAAACAAACAGGAAGGAAGTGATGTTACAATGAAAGTATTGCAGTCCTTGACATGAAATTAAGTGCATGATTTGTGGAATGTAAAACTGATGTTAACTTTCATTCGGTTAACAGGAAAACGTTTTAACAAAACAGTGGCTTCCTAAGAGATCTACTGGGCCAGTTAAATTCAAGGCAGAGTTGAGCTCAGATTATGGAGACTGTTTTGAGGGAATTTCCAAGGGGAAATCTTTGTTTAGTTTCTTGGACACAGGATGATCATGGGGGGCTTTCTAGAGCTTTTAAGAAAATTGAAAACAGCATTGATGGAAAAAAGGCTAGGAAAGTTGCACCAAGGAATTTTCCCCTCTATGAAGGCAATGGGACTGTTCATTCTTCAAACAGTACTAGTCTGTTATCCAGAGTTTATTTTGAAAGTTTAGGAACATCTACCCTAAGGAGCTCTGGTAGTGTAGTGGTTGTGAATTAGGCTATGAACCACAAGGTCAGCAGTTTGAAACTACTAGCTGTTCTACGGAGAAAGATGAGGCTCTCTGCTCCCTCCTAAGATTTAGTTTCCAAGCTTCAGCATTTAAAAAGAATACAATGAATCTTTCGAGGATGCCAAAACTAACATTTTAAAGGTCCTGATGTGGTGCTGTGGGGTAATGCACCAGACTGCAAAGCCATTTGAACTGCAAGGTCAGGCTTACAGCTGCTCCTCGGAAACCCTATACAGGTTGTATTGTGGTTAGTAGTCACTATGGGTCGTAACCAACTGGACCGCACGTCACAACAACAAACTGATCCCTTTAAAGGGTTGGAGAGATGAAAACATTGTCTTCAGGAGTATAAGGAACTAAAAGGAGGATATGATGAGTAATGATAGTTTGTTATTTTTGTTTAATAACATTTTCTGTGATTGTAGCAAATTAAAGAGAAAATGCCCAGAACAGGTAAATCCAAAGAGACTGTAGAAAAGTGGTTGTCAGTTTTTGGGGAGGTGAAAATGTTCTGAATTAGATAGTGTTTATGAAGGTACAACTTTCAGAATTTACTAAAAGTCAGTGGTGTACACTTTCAAAACGGTGAATTTTGTGGGAAAGTGAATTACATCTTTATTTTTAAATTCTTTGAACAAGGTTTCTTTAAAGTTCTCTAAAAATATATTATTAATGATTATACATTTACTACAAATTAAGAACAATTTTATTCATCCTTATTTGGAGATACACACTTATGTTTAAGCAAAACAAACAGGCTGTGTTCTTGATTTGTCTCAATATATGTTTACCAACAATAATAAAATGTTTAAAATACTGGTTTTGTTACTAGAATAGACACGACGTAATTTGACTACAGTAATTAGGGCGCCGTCCTGGCGTAGCCATTGGATCTTGGCTCTGAGGCGGGGTCGACCAATTTAGAGACCCACAAGGGCAGCCCAAAGCTTCTAGTAACAACCCTATCGCCCCTGCTGTGCTTCTGCCTCTTGACTGACGCTACCCACCTTTGAGCCGGACTTAAGGGTCTTAGCGCAAGGAGATTCGTGTTTAACAGCGACCACACAACCGCCACTCCTCTGTCTGTCATGCTGTAGTGGTTTGAATTGCTGTGATTCTGAGGGCTATGCCATCGGTATTTTAAATAACCAGCAGGGTCACCCATGGTGGACAGGTTTCAGATGAGCTTCCAAAGACAGACTAGGAAGAAAGAGTGACAAACTACTTCTGAATCGCTAGTCACTGAAAACTCTGAATAGCAGAGAAACACTGTCAGATACAGGACTGGA
>NW_006408737.1:2330095-2340544 GCF_000296735.1 Chrysochloris asiatica
TGGACTGCCAAAAGAACCAATAGATCTGTTTTGGAAGAAGTGCAGTCAGAGTGCTCCTTGGAGGCCAAGATGGCTAAGCTTTGTCTCTCATACTTTGGACATATTGTCAGGAGGGAACAGTCGCTAGAGAAGGATGTCATGCTGGGTAGCGGGTCAGAGAAAAAGAGGCAGACCCCCAACAAGATGGATCAGCCAGGTGGCACCATTGATGGCGCCAAGTGTGGCAGCAGTAGTGAGGTTGGCCCAGGATTGGACATTGTTTCATTCTGCTGTGCATGGGGTCGCTATGAGTCGGTTCCGACTCGATGGCACCTGACAACAACAACAATCGTATATTAACGAAGCTCTCGGTTTTCCTTCTTCTCTGGAATGTGCTACTCTAGAGTTAAGCAAATATAACTACAAGCCAACACAATAGATAGAAGTAAGAGTTTCAAAGGGAATTCTAGAAATCTTCAAAGGCTTTAAGGAACATAACAATTTGTAAATTATGTTTTCCTCATTTATAACTAACTAATCTTGTTGTTTTTGTTGTTAAGTGCTGTCAAGTCAGTAGTTCCAACTCATAGTGACCCTGTATAGGGTTTCCAAGGAGCAACTGGTGGGTTTGAACTGCTGACCTTGTGGTTTGCAGTTCATGCTGATCTTACAAGGTTCCGACTCACAGCCACCCTATGCACCACAGAAGGAAACATTGCCCCAAACTGCACCATCCTCACAATTGTTATGCTTGAGCCCAATGCTACAGCCACTGTGCCAAGCCAACTCATCTCTTTGGAAATCTTTCTCCTTCAGGAAGCAGGAAGGGGTTGGAAAGGAAGAGGATGGAAATGGGAAATAGAGCAAAAGTAGGATAAGTGATGTTACACTGTCAGGGACTGGACACAATGACATGAAATAAAATGTATATGAATTGAATGGAAAACTAATTTGCTCTGCAAACCTTCACCCAATTCACAATAAACAAAAATTAATCTACAAATTAATTATAAAAAACATTCAGTTAGCCAATCCTTTCTCCCAGAGATGATCGCTTTTAATGCATAATTTCTCTGTATCTTCTTTTATACTTTTTGTAAGTCATTGTACAAATACACTGCAATTAACTAATTCCCTTAGAAGCTCTGAATTACTTAATGTTTTATTATTATTTTATTGTGTGATAGTTTACATGGGGGAACATTAGTTTTACATTCATTCTACCATACATAGTTTCATTGCCATAGTTACCATCCCGTCTATGCATCATCTCCCAACCAAAGGGTATACCCAGCAAGCCGCCCACCCTCCCACCCATGGTCCTCAGCCCACAGCCCCTTTCCCTCTCTGGATCTCAAGTCCTCAGCCACTCCATCTCTTCATGTCATCCTCTCTGCCTCCATCTCAGGCCTCACTGCTTCTCTGGGTAGGGTCCCGCTCTCTGCTTTTCTCCAGTGATGGTCCCAGGGCCCTCTGCTCCTAGACTGAAAAGTTAATCACTCCCCACCTTGCTATAAAATATCCACCTTTACATTTCAAGTCCTCACAGTCAGTCCTGATAACAATTATTCACCCTTGCATCACAAGAGACCCATCTGCATTTCTTTTCATCAGCCTTCCTAGACAGGTTGGTTACTACTCACTGAAGACTCTACCATCCTCCCCACCCTGTAGACCTAGGTTCCCTCTTGAGAGCTTGTAAACCACCCCCCATTTTTGGTAGCCAATGTTCAAATTGCCCATCCCTATCTCCTCTTTGTGTGGATGGGGTGGGAATAATTTTTGGAGCAGGGATTTGTTTCCTCCTTCGAGCTTCTGCATTTATAGGTGCAGGTCAAGTTTATCAAGTTGTGTCAGATGACTTTTTTTTTCTCCTTCTTCTTTCTTCTTCAGGTTAAACTCTGTTCATCCAGTCATTTAAGCCAGGTGGGTATCATCTGCAAGTGTGGGTGTTCTTGTGTCTGTCTGCCCTCTTCTTATCAGCTGGTTGCTTTGCTCTCCACTCTAGTCCTTTGTGGTTGTGTCACTGACTCTGAGCCCAAGGGTCCCCAGGTCTTGCCTCGCTGCTGGCCGACCAGGTCTCCACCCAGGTTCACAGTAGTCTGCTGAACAATGCAGGGCTTAGCCATTTCATTGATGTTCTTTGGTCACCTCTTCTTATGGGTGACGTGCATGGTAGCCAATCAAATCAGGGTGTGTATTTCCATTGCGTCTAGGTCTTAGAAGAGGATTTGCACTGAGAGGACCCAACCACTTGCCTTGATGTCTCCTGTAGTTAATGTTTTAGAAAGCATTGTTCAAGGGGGCTAGAAAAATAAGTTAGGAGTCACTAGGTGGTTCAATTAAGTGCACAAACCAAAATGTTGGACCAAACCCACTCAGAGGCTCCTCAAAATAAAGGTCTAGTGATATGCTTTCAAATGCTTAGTCTCGAAAGCCCTATGGAACAGTTCTACCCTGCACACACGAGGACACCAAGAGTCAAGAGTGCACTCAATGGTAACTGTAGACATTTTAGCTCACTTAGGAAATACATAGATTAATAAAATTTATTAAGATGTAAATTAAAGAAGGGGCAGTGATTTGGGAACAGTATGATGATTATGGATAGCCCCTCATACTATGTGCGCCTGAACTCTGTTCTATACCTATTACCATAGAGTTCATCTTAACAGAGAACTATACTATGTCATTTCCAAAGCTGTAATCTTTATGGGGAGTCCTGGTGTGGTGCTGTGGTTTAATGCACTGGACTGCAAAGTGGATTTGAATTACAAGGTCAGTGCTTCAAGCTCACCAGCTGCTCCTAGGAAAACCCTATGGGTTGGAACAGATTTGATGGCACGTAACAACCAATCTTGATTGAAGCAGAATGCTACACTTTTCTGAGAAAGGCCAACCTTTCGGTTAGCAGTCTACCACTTATTTAACCCATTGTGCCACCATGGCACCTGTCCTGTTGTTGTTAAATTCCAATTCATAGTGATCCTGTAAAGCATTTCCAAGGCTGTAAAGCTCTATGGGAGCAGAAAGTCTCTTTTTTCTGCCAGGGAGTGGCTGGTGGGTTTAAATTGCTGACCTTGAAGTTAGCAGGTGCTTATCCTCCAGTCCACACCAGACCTCCTCTGTTCTATGATGTTAAGTACCGTCAAGTTGACTCCAACACATGGTGATGGTTGTGTGCCATGAAGTCAGTTCCGACTCATAGCAACGCTGTATAGAGTTTCCCAGGCTGTAAATCTTTATGGAGCAGAAAGCCTTATCTTTGCCCCACAGAACAGCTAGTAGTTTTGAACTGCTGACCTTGAAGATTAGCAACCCAACTTGTAACCACTATGCTACATAGTGATCCTGTATAGGGTTTCTAAGGCTTTACATTTTTGCAGGAGCAGAAAGTCTAATTTTTCTCCCACTGAGCGGCTGGTAGGATTGAACATCTGACCTTGTGGTTAGTAATCCAGTGCTTATCCTATAGTGCCATGCCAGAACTTTGGCAAATACTGCTAACACAGACTCTATTATTGGTGACAAAATCAAAATTAATGTTTCTCCAATTCAAATACAAGGGGGCTTTAAAAAGTTCATGTATAAATCTAATAACTAATTCCATTTTTCCACAGATTTTTAAACATCCCCTTATTGAATTATAGTGTCCTATCCACTGCTAGGTTCTGGGATATTAGGATGTTCTACAAATGCAATCTACAATTGCAGGGTAACTTCTTAATTTTTTTTCCAGATTCTCTATTACAGTGCTTTAATGAGTAGACTACATATAAGGGTTTTAATAATAGCTAAGTTGCATAAAATTATTTTTTATTCTTTCAGAAACATTTCTGTTGACCAAATACAAATTCACCAGGAAAATACAGAAAGTACAAATACTGTTTCAGCTGAATCCTTCGGTTTCAAGTAACTTAGTTGTGCGTGTCACTTCTTTTGTATGACCTAAAAACGAATCAGAACTACTGCCAGCACCATAAAGCCTCAACAAGTCCCAGAGTGAGATCTGGAAGGATTTGCAGAAGCAGGAGTTTTACACCTTGGGGGGAGGGGAGCTCTCAGTGCTTCTCAACTTGTAACAAGAAGCTGCTAGGCCACAGGAAGGCATTGGATAGGCACTGCAACATGGTGCTGGAGAACGTGGACCGAGGTCCCCAACAGCGGCATGGGCAACAAATCCAAGCATGTCCACAAGGACCACTACATCTCCAAGATGTTCCAGCATGGGGGCTCTGCCATGATGGTACTGCGGAACCAGCTCATCACCGGCAAGCAGGAGCCAGCGTTTTCAGATCTGCCCAGAGTTGGGAATAATAAAGTCCCTTTGCTTTTTCTAATAACAACTAAAATCTATTGAAAGAAGTTCAAATAAAGTCCTGTTTACTGTCAAGGACTTTATTTGAACTTCGTTTTGTGAAACTATGGCAAGCTTTCAAAAAGTTCGTGGGAAAACTCCATTATTTGTTAACCCTACTTTCCACCATTCTTTTTTATTCCATACCCCATATCTTGCTTAGTGTCACTGTCTCCCTACAATCCCACCCAGAAGACTCAACTGTAAAGCAAAACACTTTAAATGATCCTTCAAGAGAGCTATCTATCTTTGTAAAAGCCTCATAAACACCTGAAATACAAGATACTAAATCAATCCCAAGCTCTCCATTATTTTTAAAAAGCAAGATCTAACCCTGTTACAGCCGACCTTCCTCCTCCCTCCTTCTCTAAACTAACTCAAGTCTACACTTGGATTGTCCAAATGAACACATTTTGAGTCTCTGTACCTTATCTCATCTTTAATACCCACCCTGGGTGCCAATGTAAATGGTAATTTTCTGAATTCCTCCTAAGGATGACTAGCATTCATTCTCAGAAAAGATTTGGGTTGAGAAATGCAAGATCCTCACCTAAACTTCAGAATTAATTTGCACAAGTTCTTAAAAGGTTAAGGGGAACTTATTTTAATGTTTTCCCCACCTTCTGACTTTCCTTTAATTTGAGACAAAGGGAACGCTTCCGAGAGTTAACAGCTCAAAGAACATAGAGAGAATCTTTTCAGACAAGTTCAAGATTTGAGCAGAAACTACGTGAATGCACGAAAACATTCTCAGTGTCTCCCGGCGGAGGCAAAGACCACTGACCGGCGCCAAGTTCCGCCAGGACTTCAGCATGGGCAGGAAGCCCATCCTCCCACCGTGTGGTGACACGCCGGAGGGTACAGAAGCGCCGGCGGGCTCCGTAGTCATCGACTAACAAAAAAATCCTTTAAGACAAGAAAAACCCTCTCCCAAGAACAAGAGCCTTGGCCGGCCCCAAAAGCCCCCAGGGAGCTCTGACTTCCCATGCAGTTTAAGCCTTCCCCTTCACATCCTCCCCAGTAGGATGACACTCAGCAATCTCTAGGCAAGGCCCATCTAATCTCCAGAACGCGCTTCAACAAGCCCACTAGAAGAAAACAGCCTCCTCTTCGCCCCTGTGGGGAAAATGGCGCCCATCACCCCTTCTCCCTCCCGGGTAATCACAAGGACCAGCCTCCCACTCTCACTACAAAATGGCGTCTCACGTTGGTGCCCCTGAATCGGCGTAACTTACTCGCCAGTGAGGCGGTCTCGGACCGGGATGAGCGGCTCTATCAACCAGTCACAAACCCGAGCTTTCATTCCGCATTTTCCAGGAGCCACTCAGGTGCGGGTTGTAAGGCTCGGCTAAGCTGGCGTCACGAGAAAAAGGCGTGGCTATAGCTGTTTCCTTTCGCGTCGGCTACGTACCGTCCAATGGTAAGCAGGAAATAACCAATGAGTGACGTAATGACTATCCAATGGAGGCTAGAGGCGGGCCTCAGACAGTCTATGCGAGTTGCGGGGCCCGGGGGCCGGGCGACTGTTTCCTGTCCTGGTGCATGGTGGTCGGACGAAGGAATTGTTGGAAAATTTTCTCGGAGGTTCGTATATAAATGTGTTTTTACCCAGTGTGCATTATTCTCCGCCCGGCCGCCGCCCTCAGCGCGGCGGCGCGGGCCCAGTGGGCCCGGGCTCTAGCCTTGACTGCTCATCCTCCGCCGCAGGCCCTGCCTAATCCTACGGCTGGCGGTAGTAGAGGCGGCTGAGCCGAAGCGGAGTTTGTTAATAACCCGCGGCCGCCACTCTGGGGCGGCGGAGCTTTTCTCGCTGAGGACGCAACCCCCTCCCCCCGTGTGTGCTCGCTGCTCTCAGTCGGTTCCCCTCAGGGGACCGCTGAGGGGAGGGAGGGTAAAAGGGGAGGGTGGAGCCCTCGGGAGCCCGGCGGCGCTTTTCGGCTTGACCTCCGCGTGGAGTGAGTCCCCAGGCGCCGGACGGCTGCCGAGGCGGAGTTCCTCCGGCGAGGACGCCGGGCTCACGGTCTGCACTAGTTCCCAGCTGGGACGCCGGCGGCAGGGCTGGCGGAGGGCCCGCTCGGGACCCCAGTTTGCAGAGCGCACCCAGAATTTTCTCTTACCCGGATCATGCTGAGATTGCTTATTTCCCCTGATTTTGTCTTTGTATTTTGAGGCCATAGAGACCCATCATTAAATATTAATAATTGGCAATTTATTTTTTTTTGGCTAAAGAGTAAATTAATTTTTATGAATGTTTTGTAATGCTTTGTTTTGTGACGTGAACTCATTTTTATTATTTTTTCTTTTGCTTTTTAGCATTGATTTCCCCCCCCACATTAACATTTAAGCCAAAACAGAATACCGTCGGTAAATATATTTGTTTGAAATCATTTTCAGGCTTTGCTTTCAGACTGTCTAACAAGCTGATATAGTTAAGTAGGGATGTGGTGAGAAATTGTAGGTTTAAGGTTGTGGTCGGCTTTGTTCTGAATATTATTAGACGATAAAAGTGTGTATGACTAGTTGACAAAAGCTTTGCCGTATTTATTTCTTGCTGAGTGTTGTCTTAAATTCCTCCTTATGAGTTTAGAAAAAGAATGTAATAAGATCACTAAAAAGATCCGATAATCTGCAGTTAATTTTATCCTGATTTATTTTTATTTTGACTATTTTGAAAGTTATTTAAATAGTACAAATACGAGTGCATATTTTGTCCATAGCCCTTTTTAAAGAAAACAACTGCTTTATTGAGATGCAGTTCACATAACATACAGTACATTATGCAATTATTGTTAAATACTGTGGCATCAGGATCCGACTCATAGAGAACCTGTAGAGGGTTTCCGAGAAGTGGCTGGTTGGTTTGAACCACCGATCTTTCCGTTAACAGTCCAGTGCTTATTCTACAGCACCACACCAGGACTACAAATACGTTATCGGTGATAATACGTGCCCTGAAGTTTGTTAGAACTGAAATGGACCCTGTATATAGTTTCCTAGGGTGTAAATCTTTACAAGAGCAGAAAACCTCATCTTTCTCCCACAGAGCAGCTGTTTGATTCGAACTGCTGACCTTGTCTTAAATAATGCGCAAAGAGTTGTGCATCTATCTCCGCAATTTTAAACATTTTCAATTGGTTTTGACTCAGACACCCTGTGCACAACAGAGTTAAACACTGCCCTTCCTGCACCATTCTCACAATCATCCTCATGTTTGAGCCTATTTCTGCTGCAGCTGTGTCAGTCCATCTCATTTAGGGGTCTTCCTCCTCTTCGCTGACCCTCCACTTTACCAAATATGATATCCTCCAGGTCTTTCCTGATAATATGTTCTAAGTATGAGAGATGATCTGGCCTCTGGCTTCTAAGGAACATTCTGGCTATACTTCCAATGCAAATTTGTTTGTTCTTCTGGAAGTCCATGGTACTTTTAATATTGTTCTCCACCACTAACTCAATTCTACTTCAGTCTTCCTTATTTATTGTCCAACTTTTACATGCATATGAGGTGATTGAAAATACTATGGCTTGCATCAGCCACACCTTAGCCCTCAAATGACGTCTTTGCTCTTGAACACTTTAAAGAAGTCTTGTATAATAGATTTGCCTAATAGAATACATCTTTTGATTTCTTCACTGCTACTTTCATGAGTGTTAAAAGTGGATCCGAGCAAAATAAAGTTTTTGACAACTTCAATCTTTTCTCCATTTATCATGATGTTTATTGGTCCATGAGGATTTTTGTATTCTTTGCATTGAGTTGTAACTCATAGTGATCTTTGATTTTCATCAGTAAATATTTTAATGCTTCTCTTTCAGCAAGAAAGCTTGCTTTTTAAAAGCCTCATCTGCATATCTCAGATTAATGAGTCTTCCTCCTGTTCTGATGCTATGTTCTTCATGTACTCCAGCTTCTCGAATTATTTGTTCAGCATACAGATTGAATATGATGAAACAATACAACCCTGACTTCTCATCTTTCCTTATTTTAAACCAGTCATAATCTTGTTCTGTTCTAACTCTCTCTTGGTCTATGTACAGGTTACTTATGAGCACAATCAGGTGTTCTGGAATACCCAATGTTATGTATAACTTGTCATGATCTACACAACCAAAAGCATTTGCACAGTCAATAAAGCACAAGTAAACATCTTTCTGGTGTTCTCTGCTTTCAGCCAAGATCCATCTGATGTCAGCAGTGTTATCCTTCGTTCCATGTCCTTATCTGAATGTGTCTTGAACCTCTGGCACTTCCTTGTTGATGTACTGTTGCAGCTGTTTTTGAATTATCTTTAGCAAAATTTTACTTGCATGCGATATTAGTGATATTATTTTATTATTTCCACATTTTGTGGGGTCACCCCTCCTTGGACTGAGCACAAATACGGATTTCTTTGTATCAGTTACCCAATTTCTTGGCATAGATGAGTGAGTGCTACCAGTGCTGTATCAGTCTGTTGAAAGATTTCAATTTTCATTCTATCAATTCTTGGAGTGGTGTTCCTTTCCAATGCCTTCAGTGCACATTGGACTTCTTCCTTCAGTACCATCAGCACATCATCATATGCTACCTCTTGAAAGGGTTGAATATTGACCATTTCTTTTTGGTACAATGATTCTATTTCTTCCATTTTCTTTTGATGTTTTCTGTATCATTCAATAATTTGCCCATGTTGTTGTTGTTGTTGTGAAGTGCCGTCAAGTCGGTGCCGACCCATAGCAACCCTGCATAGGGTTTCCGAGGAGCAACTGGTGAGCTCGAACCGCCGACCTTGCAGTTCAAACGGCTTTACAGTCTGGGGCAATAACCCACAGTGCCACAGAATCCTTCAATATTGCAAGTCAAGGCAGAAATTTTTCTTCAGTTCTTTCAGCTTCAGACATGCTGAGTGTGTTCTTCCCCTTTGGTTTTCTAACTCCAGGTCTTTGCACATTTTATTGTAATACTTTGTCTTCTTGTGCTACCTTTTGAAATGTTCTGTGTAGCAAGCACTTTTACCTCCTCATTTCTTGCATTTGTTTTATCATCCCTACACTACAGAATAAACTTAAGTCTCTTCTGACGTCCATTTTAGTGTTCTCCTTTCTTGTCTTGATGGTCCTGATGTCATCCCACGAGTCTTTCCTTAGGTCATTAGTGCCTAATGCATCAAATCTGTTCATGAGACGATTTCTAAATTTAGGAGAGATATGTTCCAGGTAAAATTTTGGCTGTCAATCATTGTTTTAGTTTTCTTCAGCTTCAACTTGAGATTGCATATGAACAATTGCCCCTGGCCTTGCTTTGATACGGAGCTTTTTCATCATCTCTTTACATAGCTGTAGTCAGTTTGATTTCTGTGTATTTCATCTTGTGAGTCCATATGTGTAATTGTCTTTTATGTTGTTTTAAAAAGATATTTGCAGTAAATAAGTCATTAGTCTTGCAGATTCTATCACATGATCGCCAGCATCATTTCTATCCTCAAGGCCGTGCTTTCCACCCTCTGATCCTTCCTCTTTGTTTCCAGCCTTTGCATTCAAATCACCAGTGATTATCAATACATCTTGGTAGTATGTTTAATCAATTTCAGATTGAAGAAGTTGGTTTGTTGCTATTATTAGGTGTCATTGAGTCGGAACCAACTCATAGCGACCTTATGCACAGCAGAATGAAACACTGCTTGATCCTGGGCCACCCTCACCACTGTTGCCACACTTGAGCCCATTGATGCTGCACTTTGCCAATCCATCTCATTGGGGACCTTCCTCTTTTTCTGTGACCCTCCACCTTACCAAGCATGATATCCTTCTCCAGCGGCTGCGACTGGTCCCTCCTGACAATATGTCCGAAGTATGAGAGAAGGAGTTTAGAAGTATGAGAGAAGGAATTTGGTCATCCTGGCCTCCAAGGAGCACTCTGGCTGCACTTCTTCCAACACAGATCTTTTGGTTCTTTTGGCAGCCCATGACACTTTCAACATTCTCCTCCAGTACCATAACTCAAAAGCATCAATTCTTTTATGGTCTTCCTTATTCACTGACCATGCATATGAGGTTATTGAAAATACCATGGCTTGGGTCAGGTGCACATTAGTCCTCAAGCTGACATCTTTGCTCTTCAACACTTTAAAAAG
>NW_006408737.1:2342994-2345542 GCF_000296735.1 Chrysochloris asiatica
AGCAGAATGAAACACTGCCCGATCCTGGGCCAACCTCACTACTGTTGCCATGCTTGAGTCCATTGATGCTGCCACGTGGCCAGTCCATCTCGTTGGGGGTCTTCCCCTTTTTCTCTGACCCTCCACCGTACCAAGCATGATATCCTTCTCCAGCAACTGGTCCCTCCTGACAATATGTCCGAAGTATGAGAGACGAAGCTTGGCCATCTTGGCCTCCAAGGAGCACTCTGGCTGCACTGCTTCCAAAATGGATCTGGTGGTTCTTTTGGCAACTCATGGCACTTTCAATATTCTTCTCCAACACCATAACTCAAAAGCAGCAATTCTTCTACAGTCTTCCTTATTCACTGTCCAGTTTTCTCATGCATATGAGGTTATTGGAAACACCTTGGCTTGGGTCAGGCGCACCTTAGTCCTCAAACTAACATTTTTGCTCTTTAACACTTTAAAAAGTTCTTGTGCAGCAGATTTGCCTAATGCAATACAACGTTTGATCTCTTGACTGCTGCTTCCCTGAGTGTTGATAGTTGATCCAAGAAGAGTGAAGTCCTTGACAACTTCAGTCTTTTCTCCCTTGATAAGAATGTTGTTTAATGGTCCAGTGGTGAGGACTTTTGTTTTCTTTACATTGAGATGTAATCCATACTAACCATTACTGGTGATTGGAATGCAAAGGTTGGGAGCAAAGAGCAAGGATCATAGCCTTGGTGATAGAAATGATGCTGTAGAACACATGATAGAATTCTGTGAAATCAATGATTTGTTCATTTCAAATACCTTCTGTAGACAGCATAAGAAATGACTATACACATGGACCTCACCAAATGGAATACATAAAAATCAAATTGACTACATCTGTGGAAAGAGATGATGGAAAAGCCCCATATCATCAGTCAAAACAATGCTAACTAACCCATAATGCCACCGGGCTACTTGTTGTTAAGTGCTGTGGAGTTGGTTCCAAATCATAGCGACCCTGTACCAGTGAACAACTGATGGATTGGAACCACCTACCTTGTGGTTAGCAGTCCAGTGTTTATCCTACAGCGCCACACCAGGCATCCAGGCTACTTAACTAGACAACCACTAATCTACTTCTTGTCTCTATAGATTTATCTATTTTGAACATTTACAAGAATTCATATATTACACAGTCTTAAAACTTTTCACTCACATGTTTTCAAGTTCCACTCATGTTTCATGTATCAATGCTTCATTTTTTTAATTACCTGAAAATATTTCATTGTCATTCATCAGTTGATGGACATTTGAATTGTTTTCACTTTTTGACTATTATGAAAAAAGTAGCTATGAGCATTTGTGTACACGTTTTTGTGTAGATATGTATGCAGAGTTATATAGAGTAACTCTATTTATAAACTTTTTGAGGAAATGCCAAACTTTTCCAAAGCCACGGAACCATTTTATGTTCCCACCAACAGTGATAACAGTTTTTGCCAATACTTGTTGTTAGTTTTTAAAACTTATATTACTGTTATGATGTATTTCTTATGTGGAGTTATTCCTCCCTCTTTTCTTTTTTCTTATTTTTTTAATGTTTTATTGTGAATTATATGATAGTTTACATGGGAGAACTTTAGTTTTGCATTTATTCCATCGTATAACATCTCATTGCCATGGTTCCAGTCCCCTCCATGCATCATCAACCACCCAAAGGATATATCCCAGAAACCCGCCCCCTACACTTCCCCCTCCTCCCCCCAGTTTTCGGCCCACAGTCCCTTTCCCTCTCTGGGTCCAAAGTCCCCAGTCACTTCATCACTCCACATCATCATCTCTGTCTCTATCTCAGGCATCTCTGTTTCTCTGGGTAGGGTACCAGTCTCGACTCTTCTCCGTTGATGTTCCCAGAGGCCTCCGCTCCTATCCTGGAGAATTAATCACTCCCTTCCTTGTTACACCTCTTTTCTTTTTTGTAGTAAATATGTAGCAAAACTTTTGCCATTTCAGTAATCTTCAGTTGTACAGTTTACTTACATTAATTATGGTCCTCATGTTTATTAACCATCACCATTAAACTAGTCCCAAGTTTTTCTATTACCCTTAACAAAAGCTCTGTGTCCCCTAAACATCGAATCCTCCTTTCCTCTTTTGCCCCACCCACTCCTGACAACCACTAATTTTGGTTTCTACATGCTTTCCTATTATAGATTATTTCATATAAGTGGGATCACACAATATTTTTTCTTTTGTGATTGATTTAGCATAATCTTTCAAGATTATACATGTCATTGCATGTATCAGCATTTCATTTCTCTCTGGCTGAGTAACATTCCATTGTATGTATTGTTGTCATTGTGAAGTGCTGTCAAGTCGGTTCTGACCCATGGCGACCCTGTATAGGGTTTCCGAGGAGCAGCTGGTGAGCTTGAACCTTGCAGTCCAAATGGCTTTGCAGTCTGGCTCATTAACCCATAGCACCACACCAGGACTCCATTGTATGTATTGTTGTTGTTGTTAAGTGCCATCGAGTCGGTTCCGACCCATAGCGACCCTGTATAGGGTTTCCGAGGGTGTAAATCCTTAC
>NW_006408737.1:2345642-2346240 GCF_000296735.1 Chrysochloris asiatica
CTCTTTGATCTTCATCAGTAAATATTTTAAGTCTTCTTCACTTTCAGCAAGCAAGGTTGTATCATCTGCATATTACAGGTTGTTAATGAGTCTTCCTCTAATCATGATGCCACATTTTTCTTCATATAACTCAGCTTCTCAGATTATTTACTCGGGTTGAATAAGTATGGTGAAAGAATACAACCCTGTCACACACGTTTCTTAATTTTAAATTATTCAGTGTTCCCATGTTCTGTTTGACCAACTGCCTCTTGGTCCAATTTGTCATTCCTGACATAGTAGACTATGTGGTTGTCAGATTCAAAATGGCCAATACCAGTCCATTTCAGCTCACTAATGCCTAAGATATCGATGTTTATACGTTCCATTTCATTTTTTACACTTTCCAATTTTCCTAGATTCATAATTTGTACATACCATGTTCCAATTATTAATGGATGTTTACAGCTGTTTCTCTTCATTTTGAGTTGTGCCCGCCCCATCAACAAATGAAGGTCCCGAGGGCTTTACTCCATTCACATCATCACGGTCAACTCTACTTTGAGGAGGCAGCTCTTCCCCAGTCACATTTTGAGTGACTTCCAACCTGAGGGGCTCA
>NW_006408737.1:2346470-2347874 GCF_000296735.1 Chrysochloris asiatica
AGTGGTGGGAAGAAGTTGGTAGAATTCTTCAGTTTCGTCATCACAGACTTTAGTGGTTGGTGTCTAAATTTGAATGTTGTTGTTGAGTGGCGTCGAGTTGATTCCAACCCATAGTGACCCTGTATAGGATTTCCGAGGAGCAGCTAGTGAGCTTGAACCAGCGACCTTGCAGTTCAAATGGCTTCACAGTCTGGCACATTAACCCACAGTGCCACACCGGGACTCCAAATTTGATAGTAATGGTATTAACTGGTCCTTCGGGATGGTATCCTACTACAACATTGCATTTCAAGATCGATCTTGAAATGTTCTTTTTGATAATGAATGCTATGCTATTCTTCAATTTGTCATTCCCAGCATAGTAGACTATATGAATGTCAGATTCAAAATGGCCAATAACAGTCCATTTCAGCTCACAAATGCCTAGGATATCAATCTTTATCCGCTCCATTTAATTTTTGACAGCTTCTAATTTTCTTGGATTCATACTTCATGTATTTCATGTTCTAATTATTAATGGATATTTACAACTGTTTCTCCTTGTATTGAGTTGTGCTCCGTCAGCACGTGAAGGCCCCCAAAGCTTTACTCCATTGGCACCTTCACAGTCAGTTCTACTTTGAGGACACAGCTCTTCCCGAATCATATTTTGAGTGCCTTCCAACCTTAGGTCCTCATCTTCTGGCATTATATCTGACAATATTCTGGTGCTATTCATAATGTTTTCATATTCAGGATTTATTCTGATAATGTTCCACTGGTATTCATACGGTTTTGGGTTTTGAGTGGTTGAACATTCAGATGTAGATCATCTCTCATTCTTCTAGTCTGTCTTAATCTAAAAGCTCAGCTGAAACCTGCCTATCATGGATGATCCTGCTGATATTTAAAATACCAGTGGCATAGCTTCCGGCATCACAGCAACATGCAAGTCACCACAGTATGAAAAACTGACTGACAAGTGGTAGCAACCTCCCATACCACTCTTTAATAAACATACAGAACTGTGCACTTGTCGCCACGAGTTTCAGTATTTCATCACCCCTACCCCACACACAAACAAAAAACCATATATGCTTAGTAGTTACTCCCTATTTCCCCTCAGTACCCCTGTAGCACTTCAGCCCTCTACTGAAAAAGCTACCATTGAGTTGATTCTAATTCCGGGACCCTGTAAAGATTTATGGGCACAGGTAGCATCATCTTTTTCTTTCTGAGACTGGTGGCTTTGAACTGCTAATCTCGTAATTAGCAACCCAAAACCTATCCTTGTTAGGTGCCATCGAGTCTATGAGTCTATACCAACCCATAGTGACCTTATGCACAGCAGAATGAAACACTGCCCGATCCTGGGCCAACCTCACTACTGTTGCCATGCTTGAGTCCATTGATGCTGCCACGTGG
>NW_006408737.1:2350344-2390892 GCF_000296735.1 Chrysochloris asiatica
GATTCGTAACCACTACGCTACCAGAGCTCCTTATATTAGGGGGCTTAAAAAAGTTTGTGGAAAATGAAATTAGAAGATAATGGAATTTTTCCATGGATATTTTGAAGACCCCTCGTGTGTACCACATTTGTTTATCCAACGATGGATGTTTAGGCTGTTTTCACCGTTTGGCTATTGGGATACTGTATAGTGAGTATTGATGTATAAGTATCTGTGTTCTTGCTTTTCATTCTTTTGGGCATATACATAATAGTGGAATTGCTCAAGTGTGCCAACAGTAGTGAGGTTGGCCCAGGATCGGGCATTGTTTTGGTCTGCTATGCATACAGTCGCTATGAGTTGGTGCTGACTTGATGGCACTTAACAACAACAACAACATGATAATTCTGTGTTTGACTTCTTGAGGAAACACCAAACTGTTTTCCGTAGTGGCTGCACTATTTTACAATCCCACCAGCAGTGGCTGACAGTGCCTGTACCGTCAGTCCTGGCCAACACCTGTTTTCTGTTTGTTTTGTTTGTCTGAAATCATAGCTCTCCTCCCACGTCCACTGCCATTGAATCAAGTCCTGCTCCTAGCAACCCTTTTGGACACTATAGAACTGCGCCATAGGGTTTTTGAGACTTTAAGTCTTCATAGGAGCAGACAGCCTCATTCTTCCGTGGAGCAGCAAGTGGATTTGAACTACTGACCTTGCAATTAGTTGCCCAGTGTTTAGCTCACTATAGCACCAGGGCTCTCTGTTGTGTACCATCAAGTTAATTCTAACTTATAGTGACCACATATTGGGTTTCTGAGGCTGTAAATCTTTACGGAAGCAGAACATGTCATCTTTCTCCCACAGTGTAACCGGTAGGTTAGAACTTCCAACTTTACGGTTAACAGTCGAGTGCTTACTCTATAGCTCCATCAGAGCACCTATAGCCATCTAGTTGTTGTTAAGTGTCATCCGGTCAGTTCCGACTCATAGTGACCCTATATAGGATTTCTGAGGAACAGCTGGTGGGTTTGAACTGCTGACTCTGTGTTTAGCAGTCCAGTGCTTATCTTGTAGCACCACACCATGACTCCATCCTGGTGGTGGTTGTGTGCTGTCGAGTTGGTTCTGATTCATAGTTGCTTTAGACTCAAATCTCTTTATTGTTTCCAAGGCTTTTAAAGCTTTACAGCAATGGAAAGCCTCATTTTTCTCTTTTAGAACAGCTAGTGGATTTGAACTGCTGACCTTGCAGTTAGCACAATATGTAATGCACTACCCCACCCCCCAACTGGAGCTACTTGGACTCCATCCTAGTAGAAATAAAATGTTATCTCATTGTGGTTTTGATTTACACTTCTTTGGTAGCAAGCACTATAGGATAAGCACTGGATTCTCAACCAGAAGGTTGGCAATTCAAATCCTTCAGCCACTCTGCAAGAGAAAAATTATGTTGAGTATTTTTAACATGTACTTATTGGTCATTTGTATATCTTCTTTAAGGAGATGTATGTTCAGCTCCTTTGCCAGGTTTTTAATTATTAAATTCAAGAGTTCTTTATATATTCTAGATAACAAGTTCCTTAACAGATAATATGATTTGCAAAATGTCCATACCTCTTGCTTCACATTGAGATACTGCTGTGGAGTAAGGGTTCATCATATTCTTCAAGAAAAGATGACCTAACTTGATTGGGGAATTGTGCCTCTACTATTACTTTACCCACTGCCACTGAGTTGATTCCGACTCATAGTGACCCTGTATAAGGTTTCTAAGACTGTAAATCGTTACAAGAACAGATAGCTTCATCTTTCTCCTATAGAGGGGTTAGTGGGTTTGAACTACTGATCTTGAGATTAGCAGCCCAACGCCTGATCTGCATTGCCACCTTTAGTAGTAGTTATGTATTTATTTATAATGTGTATTCAGTTTATAAAGCTGTGAGGAGAATTTATCATAGTTCTAAGATTAGGAGTCTTGATGTGGCCCTACAGGATAATAATAGGACCACAAAATTGCCAGGTTGGCAGTTCAAACCCACCAGCCAACTTCTCAAAAACCCTATGCAGATCACTATGAGTAACTGCACTTAACTACAACAAAGTTACTTAGTTTTATGGTTTCATCTAGATTTTATTTTTTTAATCGAGTTTTTATCTAGGTCTGAATTTTTGAACTCTTGACTTTATTTCCAGGGTATAATGATTTATTAAAGAGGTATTCCTCCTTTCTGTGCTTGAAAACCTATGTAAGAAAATAATTTAGGCTTTATTGTACCATCAATCAAGATCATTTTGGTTTTAGGTGGATTTAGACTGAGAGACCTTCATATAAAGCAAGCTATTTGAAAACACTTTTTTTCCATACATCTTAAACTTCTGCTGCAACCAACCTTCAAGTTAGCAACCAGTTGTAAACCACTTGCATCACCTGTGGATGCTTTGGCAGTGTTTGTTTAGTGCTGTAGAGTTTGTTCTGACTTAGAGCGACCCTGTTTAAGCTTTCTGAAGAACGGCTGGTGGGTTTGAACCACAGACCTTAGGGTTAGCAGTTCAGTGCTTATCCTACAGTGCTACAGTGCTCCCTGTAGACGATGGTAGCCTGAATTAAGACATTCGGCTGAGAACAGTGAATGAATTTGACAGATAGGTCATAGTGATGTATTGCACTGATTTAAATTTCATACAGTGGTGGTTGTTGGGTGCTGTCAAGTCAGGTCCCACTCATAGCAGCCCTGTGTGCCATTATCCCATAACGGTGATGTTATTTGTCTTTCTCTCTCTCTTCCTTTAGAAATTATTAGGTTAAACACATACTTTATTTCAGTACATAGTCACTGCTGCTTAGTGACGATATAATTGCAGAAGCAAAATCCTTAAGTAGACAAGAGGAGATAGGGTCCAGTACGCAGGTAGTTAAATTGAGTGAGTCATCAAATGGTACCTCTGCTTCTTTTGCGTATTACTGGGAGATTTGTGAGGAATTCAATGAAGCAACAAACATTCCTTAGTTTGCATTACAATCTCTTTTCAATTCCATTTAACATCTTAGCTCTAGTTATTTAGCAGACTGTTGTTCCTTTGCAAAATCTCTATTTCATAAATAATCTGCTGCAAAATCATGTCAGATTTGCTACATTTCTGTAGTGTATGTCTCTTATTCTTTCCTTTTCCTAACAAACATCATCATCATTCAGGAAGGCAGGAACTTTATCATACACATATTTCTTCATTGACAGTTGCTGAAATGCTTAATGACAGCCTCCTGTGTGTCTGCTTTTGGTCCATAGCTTGTTATTAAAGCACATGAAATTGACTATCTTTCATAAAGTGATTCTTCCTAATGCTGTCAGGTTGATCTTGTACGGTCATTTCCATACCACCTGAGAATGTTGGTGACAAAAATGATCAAGCCATGAGAATGAACATGATATGAGCAACTGTAGGCTGTTTGATCTCTGGCTTATCTGGACCTTTCCTTCACCATCATATTTTCCCCTTTTGATCATTTTCTAACAAGGGCATTAATTGTGTCATAGAGTCTTTTGAAAACTTTAAAAATAAAATGAACGGTACACCTGCTATCATTTATCATCTCTGATCATTACAGTCTTCATTTGAACTCTTCTCAGTTCTTTCTACCTTTACTAAGCCTTGTATTTGCTGGCAGTTTGTGTCTAGAAAAATTACCTGCACTACTTTCAGTTAGATGAGATTTTTCACTAAAATGGAAACCATAGTTATTGAAGCTTTCCTAAGGAAATTGAACCGTTACCAGCTTTCAAAAGAGAGAATTTGTCCTTTGTGCATTACCATGTCAGTTACTGTTAATACTACATGTTGCTATAGTTATTTTGTGGTGTATGAATAATTGAGTGAAAAAGACATGCTCCAACACAGTCAAACCACAGACATTTCTTAACATCATGATGCCAATGACCTTGTATTTCCTAGATGAATACTGCACAAATCACTGCTTATCGCATCTTTATAGGTTTTCCCCCTTTGCATCTCCATACCCTAACTTATTTCTGTAATATAGTGATGACGCTGTATTAGCCTCTTCCAGTCCTATCCCCAACCGAGGTTTTAGCAGAGTACCGGTGTTACTTTGCGGTATCTGTATTAGTCTTTGGAGGTGGCAAGGAAGTATTAATCCTCCTGTTAGTTTGTACATGTTTCATCTTGCTCTGTCAACAAGTAGAGAATATGGCTCTTTCAGGATTCTCTGAAAAGTCAGCTTTGCACTGACTTATCACAGCACTGGTACCTTTCTGTGAATCTGAACCACAGTCCCTCAGTAAACCTTTGGTTTCAAAGAGGGTACTGTTTACAGTGTTTCTAAAAGAAGAATCTTTAAGCAATACTAAACATAATAAAACTTCAAATTATTACTAGTATCTGCATGTCACTATTTAAAATATTGACACTAAAATCTTAGACCTGGGGAGGTCCTCAAGAAATCCTCTGGTTTAGTTCCCTTGTTCAGGCAACTTAAGTTGTCCTATTTGAGGCAGTGCAACGCCCACAGTGTAAAAGGGAACTGGAAGTTGGAGAAGAGGAAGAGTTTGTGGTGGTATTGATAAAAAAAGGTATACATTCAGCCATTCATTCAACATCCATTGTGTGCCTACTCCATGCCAAACACTTTTCTAGGTACTAGAGTCAGCAGTGTGGAGTCCTTGTGTGGCCCTATGGGTTAATACGCCAGACTGCAAAGCCGTTTGAACTGCAAGGTGGGCGGTTCAAGCTCACCAGCTGCTCCTCAGAAATCCTATAAAGGGTCGCTATGGGTCGGGATCGATTCGACGGCACTTAACAACAACAAGAGTCAGCAATGTAGTGCTGTAGGATAAGCACTGGACCGCAAGGTCAGTTTGAACAGCAAGGTCGGCGGTTGAAACTCACCAGCCGCTCCTAGGAAACCCTATACAGGGTCGCTATGAGTTGGAACCGGCTCAACTGCACTTAAAAACAACAGCAACAAAATTAACAGTGAGCAAATGTAAAAATCCTTGTCCATACTAGAGTTGTTAAGTGCCCTCAAGTCAGTTTCAACTCATGGTGACTGGCAGGCTTGAACTGTAGACCGTGTTGCTCACAGTCCAGTGCTTATCATATGGAGCCACTCAGTGCCCATACTAGAGTAGGGGGGGAAACATAACAAACACATTCACTTCAGCCTTATTATTTGACGTGACACAAATATATGTGACATGTCAAATAATAAGGACTAAATAATAAGGACTATGAAGAAATATAAAGCTGGGAAGCGGGGAGGGAGAAGGAGTACCAGAGTTGAGAGTTGGGAAGTGTAGTTTGAAATTGATAGACAAGGAAGTCCTCATTAAGGTGATTTTTGAAGAAAGATCTGAAGGTAAAGGAATAAACCATGAAGATACTGAGCAGTACATTTCAGGTAGAAGGAGCATCAAATACAAAGGTTATGAGGTAGCAAAATGCTTGGTATGTTTGAAGAAAAGTAAGGATCCCAGTGTGGCTGAAGTGAAATGAGTGTAAGATGGAATGAGAGGTAAGGTCATTGACGTGATAGGCCAATGTAAGAACTGTTGGCTTTTCTGATGAGAGCTTATCAAAAGTTTATTAAGGAGTCGAGAGATGTGATCTAGCTGCTCACTTCAAAAAGACACTTTGCTGTCTTTTAAGGATACTTGGGGAGACCAGTTAGAACGCTTTTGCAGGAATGCAAGTGAGAAACGATGGGATGGTGCCTTGGATAAGGGAAGGGATGGTGAAGGTTGTGAAAAGCCAGGTTGAGAATACATTTTTGAAGACTAAGTCAACATGATTTGTTATTGGATAATATATGGGAATCTTGAACCATGTTAAACCCAAAGAACTCTACTTGTGGGACTTTGAGACATGGTATGAAACCAATAGGCAAGATTTATCAGTATGCGCAATCATTTACTATTGAATTATGAAAAGTGTGACTTGAATTTTGGATTAGTACTATTACTTTGTATACGAAGTAAACTTTGGACTTATTTCAAATCCTGCTTACTTCCTTAGCAATTAGTGGTTCATAAAAATTCTTTGTAACTGTTACTTTGTATGCATCATTCTTTGTTCTCAAGTGCATGTACTTTTCTTCAAGGTAGAAAATGTTGTTAGCCCAAATAAATCGAGATTCTCAGGGAATGACAGAGTTTCCTGGAGGAGGAATGGAGGCTCAACACGTGACCCTGTGCCTAACAGAGGCAGTAACTGTGGCAGGTGAGCAATCTTTGTTAAAAGTAAGACCATGTGAATCTGGAAATACCATTTATCTTAAGGGAAAATGAAAATTGCGATACTGTCTTTATTTCATTGCTCTTACTTTAATATAAACCTAACCATTTCTGTGTGCATTTTTACCTTGGTGTGGATGTGAGTACAGTAGGGCAGTATCTATATATATACCTAATTCTAAAAGAAACGCTCTTTGAATGTAAGTTAGACTTTGTCTTTTGTCTATTTCTCATTAAAAATTTTTGTTTAGCAATCTAATCAGCATACACATATGATGGGTATCTAAAAGAAATAATTTTTTTTAAATAGATGGTGACAATTTAGAAAATATGGAAGGTGTAAGCTTGCAAGCAGTGACACTTGCAGATGGTTCTACTGCTTACATACAACACAATTCTAAAGGTATGTGCCTGACATACAGCTTATGGGTTAACACCAGTGATTTGTAACCTCAGAGTTAGAGTACTATAGACCCTTCCAGTTCCTCCTAAACATGTTTTATAGCATGCCATTTATAATCATTTCCATTTAACTTAAATTTTGTTTTGCTTGTTTAGATAGACCCTATGAGATATTTGAAGAGTATCAGCATTAGCCTAGGAATGCATTTCTGGGGCATTGTCTTCAATCTATTTCTGATGAGGCCTTTCCTGCTATTTTACTTTAGGTTACTGTTTAATGTTTTTGTAAAATACGTATGAATAAAGACCTCTGAGTTTGCTTTTGTAGCATTTTCTCTGAATCAGTGTTTGCTTTGCTCCAAGAAATAGCTTTGTTCTCAAACTCCTTGCTTTATATGGAAACCTACTGAGCACCTGTGTACACAGAGAAAGGTCTTAGAGCCCCCCATAGGTGAGAATGATAGTTGGCCTCACATGCCTGTGTGTCTTCCCAGCTTTAGCTTCCCATGGTCAGGATCACTATTCCTCAGGAACTCTGAAAGTTATCTAGCATTGCCACTCCTGCAGCCTGCTGTGGTGAGCCACTCTTCCTCTTGAACTCAACTAAGTTTAAAATTGGAGGGGAGGAAGAATGGCTGAGGGAGGATTTTCTGCTTTCTATAGGATCACTGGAAGTGTTATTGAATTGCCTCAGAACGTTCAGGGAAGAATCAAGATGAACATGATCTTAAGTAGTGTATGTTTTTATAGTTGATATCATTTGAAATTGTATAAAGTTTAAAATGTTTGTTTGTACTTATTTACTGGATTGAATCTTGTATTTCAGATGGAAAACTCATAGATGGTCAAGTCATTCAATTGGAGGATGGCTCTGCTGCCTATGTTCAACATGTACCTATACCAAAAAGTAGTAAGTATTTAAGAATTAACACAGGAAACCCTCTTTATTATCATACTTCAGTATCAGCTGCCTCCAGCTCCCTGTACTGTCTAAACTTAGTCCTGAACTCTAATCCTTCTTCTGAAAAAAGAGAGCAATAGATGTCAAAGAGCTCAAGACCATTTAACATAATTGAAATTTTGTCTCAAAGAGAAAAGAAAATAAGTTATCAGATTGCACTCTCAAGATAAATGAGCAAAAGTCCTTAATGAAATTCCCTAATATTCCTGCTGAATTTTAAACAACTTCTCTCATTTCTTTCTTTTCATCTTTCAACTCTTACCACCCCTGATATGTACTTCTAAAATACGTATCCAAGGTGGTTTTCTGTTTGTTTTTTATCTTTAAGTCCTTAGATCAACTTTAGTGAAAATACTTAAGTGTTCAAGAACCAATAAGACTAAGTATAGGTTGATAAAAAGGTGTTTAATGGTTTATTGGCTTTGTTAGAAAACGTGGTATCTAAATGTAAGCATTCTTCTTGAGCAGGGGACAGTTTGCGTCTAGAGGATGGTCAAGCAGTACAGTTAGAAGATGGGACTACAGCATTTATTCATCATACCTCCAAAGGTAAAAATGACTGGAAATATGAAATAAAGCTAAAGAAGTGACAGTGTGGGAAAAATGAGACCTACCTTAAGCCGCTGATGAGTTATCATGTAAAAGAAAAATTGTACTTATTCTCTGAAGGTGACAGATTTGGGCACAGTTTCAAGAAAAACTTTCTAACAATTTGAGCTATCCATTCCAATAACAGGTTGGAACAGCAAGCCTAGAGTTCTGGTAAGATTTTCAATAGAGGCTACTTTTAAAATATGAAATTTGAAATTTGAGAGCTGAATTTTTTTTTTCTTCCTCTCATCACTTCTTTAGTAAGGGTTCTTTGCCTATTATGTTTATGTATAATTGAAATGAACTAAAATTTAATATTTGAAGCAAATATCCAAACCCAAACGCATTGCCATCGAGGTGATTCCAACTCATAGCAACCCCATACTGCAGAGTAGAACTGTTCTATAGAGTATCCGAGACTGTAAATCTTCACAGGAGCAGATAACCTCATCTTTCTCCCTCACCTCAGAGTAGCTGGAGGGTTTGAACCACCAACTTTGCAGTTAGCAGCTTATTGCTTAACCCACTGTACCACCTGGGCTCCTTGAAGGAAACACAGCAACGTGTTAATGTTTATAAACCTGTGTGGGAAGAACCAGGGATTTCAAATGGATTGCATAGGAGTGGAAAGCTTTTCTGTAGCCAAATTAGCTGGGTTCAGCTCCTTTGTCAGCTGTTTTTTAGCTGTGTGACCTTTGAGCAAATTACTTAACCTCCTTGTACTTCAGTTTGATCATCTATAAAATAAGGATTATAGTAAGTATCCACATCATACAATCGTTATGACGACAAAGATGAAACATGTAAATCACTTAAAACAGTGCATGTCACTTAGTAAATGCTCAGTAGATATTAAATGTCATTACTTTTGGAATTGACTTGATGGCAATAGATTTGAATTGTTTTAGGGGAGGAGGTTATTATTTATAAACTATTATAGAACGACATAACATTTTAGAATCATTGTTTATATAAATTATGAACACTTTTTTCTTTAACAGTTGATGTTGTAATGTTTATTGTAATTGACTAGATTTATTATCTGATAATGTCATTATGGAGTCCTGGTGTGGAGCTGTGGTATAAAGCACTGGACCACAAGGTCAGTTTGAACCACAAGGTCAGCGGTTCAAACTTACCAGCCATTCCTTGGAAACCTTATACCGGGTCACTATGAATTGAAACTGACTTGACGGCATTTAACAACAACAACAACAACGTCATTATATAACACTTATACTCTTTTACTGGTGTGGTGCTGTAGGATAAGTGCAGGACTGCAAGGTCAGTTTGAACCACAAAGGTCGGCAGTTCAAACTCACCAGCCACTCCTTGGAAACCCTATACTGTGTCCCTGTGAGTCAAAACAGACTCAACAGCACTTAACAATAACAAAACTACTGTTGTACTACAACTGTATGGTATAGTTATTTAGAGGGAGAAAAAATATGGACTTTCAAGTCGTATTGATCTGAGTTCAAATCCTAGTGTCTCTCCATACTAATTTTGACTGTTAATTGTTTGCTTTTTTTTTATGAAAAATTCTGATGTATATAATTGTTTGCTTTTTGATGTCCTGATTTCTAAGAAAAGTTTCTTAACTTCCCCAGACCTTAGTGTCTGTATGTGTACCATCAGGGTGATACAGATATACCCACCTCACATGATTATTGTGTGGGTTAAGTGAAATAACACATAAAGCATATTACCCAGTTCTCATAGGAGGCACACAATAGAAGTTGACTCTCCTCTTCTTTTAAATATGTAACCATTTATCAGACTTGAACTTAAATTAAATTCCAGTCCCTTCTATTCCCTCAGAGACTTATGACCAGAGTGCGTTGCAAGCGGTTCAGCTGGAGGACGGCACCACAGCTTACATCCATCACGCAGTGCAAGTCCCACAGTCTGACACCATCTTAGCAATTCAGGCTGATGGCACAGTGGCAGGTCTGCACACTGGGGATGCAACCATTGACCCTGACACCATCAGTGCTTTGGAACAGTATGCAGCCAAGGTAAGTGTCTTATCTTAGCAAGACATCCCAAGTATAGCTGCTTTAGTTTTCATTAAATGAAAAGAAAAATATATACTTTAACAAATAAGAAACTAGCAAGTCAAGGTCAAAGCCAGAGAGCATCAAAGAGAAGATCAGTATTTCTGTTTTTTAAAAAAATAATAAGTGTAGAAAGAAATTGGAAGAAACATAAGGGAATAGGATAGCAAATGATAGTGAATCAAATGGGTGTAGTTCTCAAAAAAGAAATAGCCAATGAGTTCCATAAAAGAAATAGTATAGATGGAACTGCTTATGAATTAAGAAGTAAAAATTAAGAGATTGGAAGCAGTTAAAATAAAAAGTTTCAAATAAGTTTTATGTCAAAAGAGCTAATGTTTTCCTCTGCTTTGAACATTCGAGAGAACTTCAAAAGGCTTGTGGAAAAATTTAGTTGTCTTTCCATTCCGTTTTTCCAAAACATTTTTGATGCCACTTAATATGTCATATATTTCAAAAGGCTTCTTTACATTGTTTCAGGGAAATTATCAATTGTGCACAAAAATAAGATGATAATGAATTTCCATGTACTTATCACCTAGCCTAAGTGATTCCCAAAATGTAAATTTAAAGTTTATTTTATTCCCCTATTTCTAGGTGTCGATTGATGGAAGTGAAAGTGTAGCAGGCACTGGAATGATAGGAGAAAATGAACAAGAGAAAAAAATGCAGGTATATAAAGCTACTTGACCATTTCCAGACTCTTCTGTGACTGGAAGCAAGAATAGGGAAGTCACTGCCTCCAGGAAATCCTAGATTAGAAAATACTTGTTGGGCAGCAGCTTTTTCAAGCTGTCTCAGATCACAGGTTTATTGTATGGATGAAAGTGGCACTAAAGGAAATAGAAATGTCACAGAAATCCAGGTAAACCCTGGTTTCCTTGGTCCACATGATCTTCTGACCATTCCTACCCATGGCAGGTTATGGCTTCTTTTTCTGGGGCTTGGGCATTACAGTGATTAACCTCCCTGCTACTGTGCTTTCTTTTTTTTTTTTTTTTAACTACTTTTTATAATTTTCATTTCTTCTGCTTCTTACTCTATATTCCCTCTATATTTTCCTGTTCAAATTCTGGAGGACAGATCCAGCCTAGCTAATTGTTGTTATTTATACTGGACAGAGTTTTTGTACCTTTTTTTTTTCTTTACCTGCTTCCTGGGCTGCAGATAGCCTATGAGTTAGCTGCCCTTGATTTAAATGTTCACCCTGGGTGCAATCATTGGCTACCTTTTATCCAGGTAATGACTTACAGCAGCAGTGCCTAAAAGTTGTGCAGTAATTACAAAGAAGTCCCAAATGCATCCTCATAGATATCCCATAATTCAAAAATTGTGTAATTTAAGACTGATTTCAGTGTTTTGGGGGGAAGTGGGCTATTCATGGAACTTACATAATCATTTTAATATGTTCTTAATTTAATGCTTGCTGCTCTTTATTTTCTCAACAATTTTACTGACTGCTTCCTCTTGCATTCTTCAGACAGTTTTATCATATGTAATTCCATTCTAAAGTTAATACTTTGCATACATTTTTCAACTTGAGCATTGACATCACCAGTTAATGACAATTGAGTTAAACTAGTAGGGGTTATCAATAAAGTACATATATTAGTAGTAAATGATAAAATAACAAGAATCCCTGGTAGAAACTTGATGTCTGCAAGCACTGCTACATAGCAGTTTCATGTACTATGTAAGGAAGGGCTTGTTCTAGGTTCTTTATGGTAGAGAGCTGGTGAGCTTCCTGGAGGTAAAACCCCATGTATGTGTGTGGGGGTCCCTGTGGCTGGGGCCCTAGGAATTTCTCACTCTCAAGCTACCCCACACTTGGCCTGCATTAGTTTGTGTGAATGTCCATTTAGTTGTCTGTGTGGTGGGCTCTGTAGGGTAAGCACTGGACTGTAAACCACAAGGTCAGCAGTTCAAGTCCCTTGTCTGCTGCTCGGAAGAAAGTGAGGTTTTTCTGCTCTCACAAAGATTTAAAACCTCAGAAACCCTATACATGGTTGCTATGAGTTGGAACTGACTTGACAGCGCTTAACAACATCAATGTAAGGATATATTTTTAAAGAAAGGCAGCTGTAACTACATTTGTAATAAACTAATATAGAATGGGTCTTGCCAAAAAAAAAAATAATGAGTGACTTTACCAATGGGCTGTGTAACATTGTGATATACTACTAATGCGTCAGACTGTGAAGTCATTTGAACTGCAAGGTTGGCGGTTCAAGCTCACCAGCTGCTCCTCGGAAATCTTATACAGGGTTGCTATGGGTCGGAATTGACTTGACGGCACTTAACAACAACAACAACAACAATAATTAGAAAATGCTATTAAAATGTAAAAATTAATTTCTGAACCCAGAAACATGACCAGAAATTCAGAATTACTGAATAAAATGTAAAAATTCTATTGCTATCTATCCATGAGTCAGAACCCACTCAACAGCACTTAACAACAACATACAGATGCTAATCACTGTTGATGCTTCACATACTTTGCTCTGTTAGTATTCCAGATATGTCTTTATGTTTTTTTAAAGACTTGACTAATTTAAAAGCTAATTCCATGTACATGAGAGATCAGAGTTCTTTGGTTTGGCAGAGGTTTAATCAGGGCTGTAATTGTTGGAAAGCACAGACAACTAGACAAGCTAAGCTCCAGAAAAGAGATGTTTTATAAAGGATACAGCAAATCTGTAGGAATCCAAGAACAGAACTGCTGAACAGCTGGGCTTGACAGGAACTAGAATTGCAGAGGAGTCAGGAAAGGAGTCTGGTCTCCGCTTTTTTTCTCCTCCCATATCGCCTCAGCAGTCTTACTTAACATGCCTCTTCCATATTTACTCACTTGTTTTCTTGATAGACAGGCTTCCTCTGAATCTTCATTGAATTTGTCCATGTTTCTTCATGTTTGCCACCCACAACCAACTCAAGATTTCCCTGTATTTCGTAGGACAAATTGCAGAGCAGGAGAATTTGTGGACTCAGCTTAAATTTTAAACCAGACCCCCACTCTCCCTCACCCTCCCTAACCCACTGTTGTTGAATTGATTCCAACTTATAGTGACCCTGTAAGGCAGAGTAGAAGTGCTCCATAGGGTTTCTGAAGCTATACATCTTTATGGGGAGCAGAAAGTTTTTTTTTATTGCCTGTTGAGCAACTGGTAGGTTTGAACCATCAATCTTGTAGTTAGCAGCCCAATGCTTAAATCAGTGTTCCACCAGGATCCCTTCAGAAGCCTCAAGAGTACGTCCTAAACTGGAGCTTCTGACCCTTAGGTTACCACCCTGAATTCTTAAAACATTCATTGTAGACATTAGAACAAGAGCAGAAAACAGCTACAAAGTACATATTAAAAAATTTGTCAATTCTTATCACAGGGTAGAAATTTCAATATTGTTTTGCTTCATTAAATTAGATGCTCAAACTCTCAATATATATTTCATACCAGAATTGAAGCTTCTGATATAATTGATACTTTTAGAGCCTAGGCAGTAGCAACACAGCAACAGAGAAGATTCAGGTGTGGGCCCCTCCAGGATACTTTGCTGCTGCCACCTGATCGTAAAAGTCATCCTGGTGGTACTGTGGGTTAGACATGAGGCTACTAACCAGTTGGACGGCAGTTCAAACCCATCAGCTGCTCCACTGGAGAAAAATGAGGCTATCTGTTGCCATAAAGATTTATAGTCTCAGAAACCCTGTATAGGGTCACTGTGAGTCAACAGTGGGTGTAAGTCTGAGTACCTGATCTGCTTCAGTAAAGATTCACAAAACCCATTGCGTCTGACTCATAGAGATTCTGTAGGGTAGGGTAGAACTGCTCATTAGGGTTTCCAACCCTATAAATCTACAGAACCATGCTGCCTCATCTTTTTCTTGAGAAGCAGCTGGTAGGTTTGAACCACTATAACCAGTGTGCCATCAGGGTTGCTTTCCATGAAGATTGTTGTTAAATGCTTGCCAGGTGATTCCGACTCAACGAACAACCCTCTATACGGTTTTGGAGGAGCGTCTGGTGGATTTGAAGTACTGACCTTGTGATTTAGCAGTCCAGTACTTATCCTATCCTGGTGTGGCACTGTGGGTTAATGCACTGGACTGCAAGATTGGTTTGAACCGCAAGGTCGCCTGTTCAAGCTCACCAGCCACTCCTTGGAAATGCTATACGGGTCGGTATGAGTCGGAACCAACTCAACGGCACTACAGCAACAACAATAATTTGTCCTACAGTATCACACCAGTATGGGGCAGTTCTGCTATTTCATATAGTGAGCTATGCTTTGAAGTTGACAGGAGGACACACAACAGTAACACCTGGCCCGAAGGCATGAGCTGTTGGATTTAATTGTCAGACCTAGGGAGATGGTGGTGATATGCCATGGAGTTGGTTCCAATGCACATAGACCCAGAACAGAGTTTCTGAGGCTGTAAATCTTTATGGGAATAGAAGACTTCATCTTTCTCCTTCAGAGTGACTGACTGGTGGATTCGAACTGCTGACCGTGCATTTAGCAGCGCAACGTGCTAAACCTCCTACGCCACCAGGGCTCCATAGGGATGTGGTGAGCACACTCACTTCCATAGTGCTTCCATAGACTAGGAAGAGGAATGCTTCTCTTTTGACTTGAGGGTCATTTTCACTTTAAATCTGCTGTTAGAATTTATTTAAAGCTGAATTCCAGTTTTGCTAAAATTAAACCCTATGCATTAAAATGAGGAATATTCAAAAAGGTTGTGGGAAAATGCCATTATCTTTCAATTCCATTTCCCCCCTTGAAATTTTTGGAAGCCCCGATATATGTATATGTAAAAATGCTGGAAATGCAAATACACCAAGACATTAACAATAGTTTTCTCTGGATGGTGGAATTGTAGCTGACTTTAATAACTTTTTCTCTTTATTCTTTGCTGTTACAGCCAAATTCCTCTAATGTATATGTATTACTGTTATAATATTATTATAAAAGATTGCTATTATATGCATTTTATTATTATTAACAAAGTATGATTTATAATACTATTATAAAATTAATAATAATTTTCTTAATTTAAAAAGAATTTTCTTAAAGGTTCTTCTGATTCTTAAGAAATCAATAAAAATGCTCTTATTCCAATTATTTTATTTCCTTTTTAGTAGCATTATTGGAATATATTTCAGAAAACGTACCTGATTAGAGTATACATACACTCAGTGGTTTCCAGTGTACTCACAGTAGCATAACCACCATCATAATCTCATTTTACAATTTTTTCTCCCCGTCTCCCTTTTTTTTTTTCTCTCCCTACCTTTTTTTCTTTTGCAGGAAATTTCCCAATGGTTTGTCCTAATGAAAAAGTAAATATACATTGTTTTTCAATGTATATATTTATATACATTGGGGGAAATATATTGGGGGAAAAAGAAATCTCCTTTTTTTTTTTCTTTTTAGCTGCCTTCCCTGTTACTCAAGTTAGCAAGTTTCTACATAGAAATTTTTTATTAGCATCCCCCAAAATTTCATTTTTGTATGGCTCATATATTTTCATGGTATTATTTTATAAATTTTGTGGCATTTTTGGTGTGTACCTAGCACTGTGCAGTATAAAAGCATATAAGACACAGTCCTTGACTTCCAGGAGCTGTGAGTCTAATAGGGAGAAAAGGAAATACAAGTATCTGTGAGGCAGTTGGCTTAAGTGCCATGCTGCTGACATAATCTAGATATCACAGGGCTCCTGAGAAATTGAAGACCAGCTCTGTCTGGAATGATGAGAGAAGGACTCATGGAAATAGGGAAATCACATGGAATTATATCATTCTTTGATATTGTAATTTCTCGATCCATAAGCATTTCTCATGGGCCATGGAATTGTGCAGGCTTTAGTTAGCTTTTTAAACATCACTTTATTTAGAAAACTGTGTCTGAAAACTTGATGGATACCATTACAGTACATGAGCATGACTAAATGGCTTAAAATTTAATGATTACATTGAGATGTGCTGCTTGTGTTTAAGTATATTAAAAATTGGGAGGAAAAACATAAGACAGATTCTGTATAGACACTAGTGTCCATGTTGGACATGCTGAACTCTCATCTTCAATACTACTATAATCCCAATGGTGGATGCCTCTCAATCCCCCCAACTTCATTATAGTCTCTGAACTCGTCCATTACCATTTAAGTATCTGTTTTTCTGTAGTACATAATTACTTTGTGTGGTGAAGACCTGACCCATTCCCAGAGATTAGATAGTTTTATTTTAGTGTTTAAAGTGTGTCTACCTAAATAATTTGTGTTTTATATAAACGTATCATATAAATAAAGTAAATATATGTTAAGTCATAATTTTGACCAGACTTAAAATCTGGGTTTACTTGAAACTGAGGGGAAAACACATTATTTTTAAACTTCCTATATAAAAATAAATTTTATTAGTTCTTGTACTAGAGATCAAATTCTGTTTAAGTATCTTCATTTTCTTAAGAATAAGGGATTAAAAGCATCAGGCAATTAAAAATACATTTATAAAATTTTGATTTATCAAAATATTCTTATTGAGCCACAAGTGCTGAGAGTGTGGCAGAATCTCTCTAACAGAAATCAAAGACATTTTAATAGCTCTTCAGAAAACAAACCATCAGGATCATTTGCTTAATTTTGTTATGCCTTTTATTTTCAGATTTCTCTTTCACCCTGTAGTATCTTTAGTAAATAGCTCTTCAGTCATGATCTTTGCCCCATTATTTTGAAATTTTTACAATAGAAAAAAGCTTCCCACAGATTATTGAGTTTGTGTTCTCTCAGTACTTTTCTCCTATTCTATCCAGGACCGACTGTTGTGACCCTGGTCAGAACAGTCAGTGGTGGTAACTGGGCATCATCTAGTTCTTCTAGTCTCAGAGGTTGTGACTCATGTATACTTGTTTTCTGTTCTTTTGGTTACCCTCTTACAGTTTTGCTCCTGGCGGGTGGAGACCTGGCCTCTCACAGCTTTTCTCATCCAGATACTAACCAGGCTTAACCTTACTTAACTTCCAGGATGAGACAAGGTCAGGTGCATTCAAGGTCATATGACTGTAGACTACTTGCAAGCTTTTAAGACCCCAGACATTACTTAGAATGATAGAATATTAGTAAAGTCAGGTGCTGAGCCTGACAAACCACATTGTAGCCTTATCTCTTTATGTTCTGAAAATAGTAGTTTCACCTATTTTATTTCTGTATAAGTAAATATTAACAGTACTTTTGTTTTATCTAGATTGTCTTACAAGGACATGCAACAAGAGTAACTGCTAAATCTCAACAGAGTGGAGAGAAAGCATTTCGATGTGAATATGATGGGTGTGGAAAATTATATACAACAGCTCATCATCTTAAGGTATTTATAAATGAAGTACTGTATCTAGTTATGAAAATACCTAGGGCATTATACTGTGGCATTCAAACTCCACTGCAAAATCTCCATAATGAAAAATCTTAAGTACTCTAATCACACTTGCCACAATATCGATACATACTCACACTCACACACATACAGTCACACAGAAGCCTGTGCAGACTTTGTTTTGTTGTGTGCCATCAAGTTAAATCACAGCCTGTGGAACAGAGTAGGTTTTCCTAACTGTAATCTTCAAAGGAGCAGATTGCCAAGTCTTTTCTCCTGCAGAGCCAAGCTGCTGGTGGGTTCAAACTGCTGGTCTTTCAGTTAGCAGCCCAGGACTTAACCCGTTGTTCACTGTTGTTAAGTGCCGTCAAGTTGATTCTGACTCATAGCAACCCTGTGCAGAGTTTTTGAGGAGCAGCTGGTGGGTTTGAACCATCGGTCTTTTGGTTCACAGTCCAGTGCTGATCCTACAGCACCGCACCAGGAGTCCATTGTGTCACTTGTTAAGTGCCTTCGAGTCAGTTCGACTCATAGCAACCCTGTATAGAGTTTCCAAGGAGTGGCTGGTGAGTTCGAACTGCCAGCGTTATGTTTTAAATTGACCTTATGGTCTGATGCTTACCCTACCACGCCACACCAGGATTCCATTGCATCACTGGGCTCTTTATATAGACTTTAGAAATTGTAAACTCTTTAAGGTTTGGGCAGTATTTTCTTCACCCCTATATCCCAAGGTCTAGCATATTACCTGACATGAGCTACAAAAAGAAAAACAAATCCTTTGCCAACTTAAGTAGATTCCAACTCATAGCAGTCCTGTAGAGCTGCCCAATGGGGTTTCCAAGGCTGTAAATGTTTACAAAGGCAGACTGCCACATCTATTTCTTACTGAAAAGATGGAAGGTTAGAAATGCTAACCTTGTGGTTAGCAGCCCAGTGCTTAAATCCACTATGTTACTAGGGCTTCTGACACATAATAGTAGCTACTTTATATGTTTGAATACAATTTTTGTGTGTCAAATGAGAAATTATATAATTATATGAGAGATGTGTGTGAAATCACTCAGTGAGTGACTCACTAGAATTCAGAAAAGGTTAGTGTTAGTTGTCCTGTATTTCAAATATTTGTGTCAAGTATTTTTGTTTTTATTACAATTAAATGTGGCATAACTCATATTTGTAATAGTTGGCTTTATTAACTTCAGATCTTACAATGTGTCAGGAAGTATGCATTTACCCTATTTGGAGTCATGGTGTTAGAGCCAATTCACCTCTACTACTTACTTGTGTGTGAACTTGATATGTTATTTGATCTCTTGTTGCCTCATTTTCCTCGTCTGTAAAATGCGAGGATGAAAGTACTTTCCTCATAAGATTGTTGTGAGGGTAAAGTAAGTTAGTACTGTATGTGTAAAGTCCTGAAAACATGACCTGTAAGTGCTGTCCGTTGTCATTATCATTCATTTCTCATAACAGCTCTCTAAAGTAGATACTCTTATGTTCCCACTTTATAGAGCAGATTTTGAAACTTAGAGAAGGTAGGTGCTCAGGGCCACATGCATGTTAGTAGTTGAGCAATGCCTAGCATCTAGTCCCCTTTTACAGCAACCTCCATGCTTTTAGCCCCATCCTGTATAGCTTCTCCCTAAACTCTCTGCTTCTGCTTCTCATCTTGTACATTTTTACCACTTCAGAAAAATGCAAACCTCACATGTCTTTGTCCTTATGTAAAATATTTTTTAATATATAAAATTTAGATTTATATCGGGAATTACGGGGCTATGGTTTTTGTGAAAAGGTTTTGGTTTTTTTTTAAAGCAACATACAAACAACAAAATAATTACTTGAAACATCTGTCTGAGGGATACCTAAAGACACTAGAATCATGCCTATGTTCTAATAACAGGTCCATGAGAGGTCACACACAGGAGACCGGCCCTATCAGTGTGAGCATTCTGGCTGTGGAAAAGCATTTGCAACAGGTAAAAGCTTTAATTCTCTTTGTTTCTTGGTTCTTCCTGAGGTTGAGTGGAGACTGGCCAGAGGCAGGAACTGACCCTGACTTTGTGTGACTCAGCAGAAGTACGTTGTCAGCTTTTCAGTCTTCCCCTTGATTTGCCTCTTGTCCTGCTGACTCTAACCGTCTTTTCTCTATGCTCATTTTTCAACTCTGACCTATTTCTGCATACTTTGTTTGGTGCTTTTCCCTTCATACTTTGCTTTCTCAGCAAAAGATTTTAGGGAACCATAGAAAACTTGGACTTAGCCTGCCCAGTGACAACATCCAACAGGGTTATACTGGTTAAACAAGGTGTCCTAACTTCCATTCCCTTACTTATTCTGTAATTCTACTTTAAGCTTTCTCAGTTCTTCCGTGAATTATTAGCGATGTCTATAGTACTCTGTTGTTTGCCTGTTACTATTATTGTTGGTGTGTACTTTATTTTTCAATACCTTAATCTGAATGTGCATGTTTACAGGAGTGAATTAAGTAGAATTAAATTTGTTGTATATTTTCTTAAAGGTTACGGATTAAAAAGTCATTTCAGAACTCATACAGGAGAAAAGCCATATCGGTGTTCAGAAGACAATTGTACTAAATCTTTCAAAACTTCAGGAGATCTCCAGAAACATATCCGAACTCATACAGGTACTGGTGTGAACCAGGATGTCTTAATTTAGAGGAAAAGGACTTAGAGAGTCTGGAAAGATTTGTGAAAGTCAGCATCAGCAGTATTTCTTAAACTTGAGGAGTTTAAGAAATGCCATGCTCTTTGCTGTGTGTGCACGTATGCTTTCTATAGTGAGGATTTGGTTTTGTTAGATCCTTCAAAGAACCCATCCCAAAAAGGGCAGTAACAATGGCTCTATACCTTCAACTCTCTCGAGTATTTGAGCAAAAAGGTTACTTGCCTAGGATTACACATGTAAATAGGAGATGAACTAAGACCAGAACTTAAGGCACCCTGAACCTTCTCAGTTTAGTATTGCTGCTCCTATATCAGGCTATTGCTACAGAAGGTATCTGAACCCCTGAAAATTCCACAGAAATAAAGATTTGTTACTTCTTTGTGATCACCCCTTCTCTCCTTTAATTTTCCTTCTCTCCCTTTCCCATCTTTTCCTCCCCTTTCTCTTACCTCATTTGATTACAATGGAATTGGTATTAGCAAAGTAATTATTTACTTGGTTCTGAGCTAGAAGAATTTCAGAGAAACTGTTGATAAGATATACTGTTGTAAATCACTAGCTTTATTATGGAAAGGAAAGAGACCCTGGATAAGTAAAGCGTTGCTTAAGAAGAAAAACAAAGTAGGTGACTTTTCACTCCCTGATCTCAAAATCTACTATACAGCCACAGTGGTCAAAACAGCATCTCTCAAGCTGAAAGAGCTAAACAAAAATTTCAAGCCTTGGGTTGTTACAATACTAAAAGATTTTATGGACACAGAATCTTGAATGAAATGAAAAACATCAAAAGAAGGTGAAAGGAATACATAGTCACTGTACGAAAAGAATTGATTGATGTTCATTCATTTCAAGAGGTAGCATATGATCAAGAACCAATGGTATTGAAAGAAATCCAAGCTGCACTGAAGGCATTAGTGAAAAACAAGGTTCTAGGAATTTGTGGATTACAAATTTAAATGTTTCATCAAAACTAATGCAGCACTAGATATGCTCACTCATCTATGTCAGGAAATTTGGATGACAACCATCTGGCCAAATGATTGGAAGACATTCATACTTGTACCCATTCCAAAGAAAGGTGACCCAACATAATGCAGAAATCTTTGAACAGTATCATTACTGTCAAGTAGAACTAGCTATGTCATTGCTGGCATCAGGTGGATCTTAGCTTAAAGCAGAGAATACCAGAAAAATATTTACTAGTGCTTTATTAACTATGCAGATGCATTCGACTGTGTGGGTCATAACAAGCAATGAATAACAATGTAAACAATGGGAATTCCAGAACACTTAATTGTGCTCATGAGGACCCTGTATATAGACCGGAAGGCTGTTGTTAAGACAAGGGGACACTGACTGGTTTAAAATCAGGAAGGTGCATGTGAAGGTTTTATCTTTTCACCATACTTATTCAGTCTGTATGCTATGCAAATAATCTGAAAACCTGGATTGTGTGAAGGATGTGGCATCAGGATTGGAGGAAGACTCATTTACAACTTAAAATATGCAGATGATGCAACCTTGCTTGCTGGAAGCAAAGAGGACTTGAAGTACTTACTGATGAAGATCAAAGACCTTCAGTTTGAGTTGCACCTCAATGTAAAGAAAACAAAAATTCTCACAACTGGACCAGTAAATAATATCACGATAAACAAAGAATATGTTGAAATTGTCTAGGATTTCATTTCACTGGGTTCCAAAATCAACACTCATGAAAGCAGCAAAGAAATCAGGCAATGGATTGCATTAGGTAAATATGCTACAAAAAACTTCTTTAAAGTGTTCAAGAGCAAAGATGTCAGTTTGATGACTAAGGTATGCCTGACTGAAACCGTAGTATTTTCAGTTGTCTCATATGCATATGAAAGCTGAGCAATGAATAAGGAAGACCAGATAAGAATTAATGCATTTCAGTATACCATGGATTTGCAGAACCAATAAATCTGTTTTGCAAAAAGTACAGCCAGATTGCTCCTTGGCGAGGGTTTTGTCTCTTGTACTTTGGACATGTTGTCAGAAAGGACTAGTACCAGGAGGATATTATGCTTGGTAAATGGAGTATTAGTGAAAAAAAGGAAGACCCTGAATGAGATGATTTGACACTGGCAACAACAGTGGGTTCAAACATAATAATCGTGAGGATGATGCAGGACCATGCATTGTTTCATTATGTTGTATATATGGTCACTGTGAGTCAGAATCAGAATTGTGATTCCATAGTTATCACTAAGCAAACCACATGTTCATATATCTGTTTTTAAGTCATAAATACTTTCACTGGTATAGTGTTGGATTAGGAAGCATGGTAGCTCCATGTGATAAGCACTGGACTGAAAATCACAAGGCCAGTGGTTCCAGCCCACCAGTTTCTCCTCAGTAGAAATATGAGGCTTTCTGCTCCCAGCAAAATGTTTAAACCCAGAAACCCTATAAAAGATCACTATAAATTGGAATCAACATGGCAGCACTTAACAAAAAAAGTAATTTTGTATTGAGAGGATTCTGGCAAGATGGCAGAGTAGGCAGATACACAACACAGACCCTCTACAACAAGGATATGAGAGACAAAACTAAACACAGATGAAAATTCTGACCCCCTGAACTTTAGAAGAAATGTTAGAGATGTGGGAAGAGTTCTTGCTGGGAAGAGAGACTGAGCAGGGCAGCCAGAGAGGGAAACTGACTGCCGAATGGCTGGCCAGGTATAGCTCCACCATTGAGCAGCTTTGGCAGTGGAGAGAGGCCTGGCAAAACAGAGTCACGTGGGTGACACGCTCCCTTGGTAACCAGAAGTATGGCCAGATCCTACCCTCATCAACCCCCAGGCTAGACCCTGCTCTTAGAAGTTCAGAGCCCTATGCTTGGGAGCTGCGCCAGTGTGAGATGGGGGCTTGCTACACTGCTTTGGTGTGCCACTTTGGTGCCTGGATCCAGGTGGGCTTGGCTCCAGAGAAATCTGCAGAGAAATTGTACGTAATTTAACCAGTCACACATTTAACTAGTCATGTTGGCCCCAGCTTCCATGTGGTCACTGAAACCAGCTTTATCAAGAGTCTCCATGAACTGTTTCCTGATTGAGTGTCTTGAATATACATAACACCTAGGCCTGGAGAAACTCTGTTTAGGGCCAGGAATTCTACTGTCACATCCTTTCACAGCCACCTTGTGACATCCTTCAATTGTAGGAGACCACCAGAGATTTCTTCTTTCCAGGTTCAGCAGTTGCACTGTTTGTTTTTACAATTACGACAACCCCACAATGCCCTGGAGACAACAGTTTTAGCTCACACAAAGAAATGAGAGAATGGCTCAAACAAATGATCAAGATGAAGAGTCAGAAAACAATTCTGAGGAAGAAAAGGTAATAGAACCAACTGAAAAAGAATTCAAAAGAACGCTAATTAGTTACCTTCAAAAGGATTGGTAGAAAGATAGAAGAAAGCAAGAGAACACAACAAGAACTTTAGAAGAATTCAGCAAAATACGACAAGAACAAACAGACAAAGTAAATGCAAATTTTGAAACAATCCAAAACCTGCCATTAGAAATTCAGAAGATTAATACTAAGCTCTCAGAAATGGACAATACATTAAAAGGGAAAAGGAGTAGATGTGAAGCAATGGAAGTCTGAATTAATGAGCTTAAAGATAAATCACTCAGTACTAGTATGCCAGAAGAACAGTCAGAAAAAAAGAATAAAAACCTCCGAAGAAAATCTTAAAAGAGTTATGTGGGGCACCACAAAGAGGAACAACTTATGGGTGATCGGAATTCCAGAACAGAAAGAGACAAGCATAGAGAAAATTGTTCAAGAGTTGTTGCAAGAAAACTTCCCTAACATCATGAAAGCTGAGAAGATAAGGATACAAGAAACTGAACAAAACCCAAACAGAGTAGATCCCAAAAGAAAATCACCAAGACACCATAATCTAACTTTCTAAAATCAAAGACAAGGAAAGAATCCTGAGAGCAGCTTGGACAAAAATGAAAAGTTACCTACAAAGGAGAAACCAGTAAGACTAAGCTCTGATTTCTTAGCAGAAACCATGGAGGCAATAAAGCAATGGAATAACATATACAAAATTCTGAAAGAAAAAGGTTTTCTATCAAATACAATGATGAAAATAGGACACTTCTTGGTAAACAGGAAATTAAAAGGAATTTGTAATGACCAGACCAACTTTACACAAATGGATAAAGAGTGTTCTTTTGACTGAGAACCAACAAGAGCACACAACAATCTGAGATTACCACACATGACAATAACACCCAGAACTTAATGCAGATATAGAAGGATTTAACGTAAAATAAACCTACAAGACTGAAAATAGTGAATCAGAGATAACATTGTATAATGAAGCCAACTACAAAGCAAAAAGAGGGAATAGTGTAGATACAGAACTTCCAAATGGCGTAGAAGTCAAGTAGATTCAAGATAAAACAAATTGTTTTTAGCAGGAAAAAATTAATAACCTCAAAGAAAAGTAGTACACCTGCACATCAAAATAAAGAGGAAAATCAGAAAAATCTAGTAAACATTAAAATAAAAATGACAAGAAAACCCACAAACAAAATGAACTCAGCATAGAAAATTATGTGGAACAAAGAAACCAGCAGCACCACAAAAAAATACACAAGCAAAAAAATGACAATAATCAATACCTATTAGATAACCATACTGAATACAAGTGGATTGAATGTTCTAGTAAAGAGACATAAACAATAGAATCAATAAGAAAACAGGATCCTTCAATATGCTGACTACAAGAGACAGATCAAAAAGATAGAGACAGCCTAAATGCACATCAACAGAAAAATGGCTAAACAAACTTATGTACACACAATGGAATACTACTAAGCATTGAAGAAAGTGATGAATGTGAAACACCTCACAACATGGTTGAACCTGGAGGGCATTTTGCTGAATGAAATTAGTCAATCACAAAAGGACAAACATTGTATGAAACCAGTGTTGCAAAAAGTTTTTGTTCTATTTTTAAAAAAACAGGTTTTCTCGATAATCTATGATGGTTATAGTTGTAGGGCAGGGAAAATTATTCATGGGCTAAAGGCTAGACACATATTAACATGGGTGACAACAAGAGGGAGATTAGCAGAGAAAAGATGACGGTAGCGAGAGACACAGGGAGGAAAGCAATAGTGAATAGACTAACTGTTTTAAACTGTTAGTGCATATAGAGGGGATTGCAATTATGTAATGAAGCAAATTATATGATTTTCTTTTTAATGTAAAACTGATGATCTGCTCTGTAAACTTTCACTCAATTCACAATAAAAAGTTAAAAAAAAATTATAACCAAATCCAGTGGACTAATGGAACATGTAAACATCAATCTCCACAACTCAGAAACCAGAAGAACTAGATGATGCCAGGCTACCACTATCAGCTCTTATTAAAGGGATCACATTAGAAGGTCCTGGATAGAATGGAAGGAAACGTGGAAAAAACTAAAAACTATACAGTTGGGACAAGTTGGCGGAGGAGGCAGACACACTCAACAGATCCTTTGCAAGAAAGACATGGGAGAACAAGTAAAATTGATACAGAAGGTCCTGGAACACTGAGAGAACTGAGGTGGACTGAGTTCTGATTGGAAGAGGAAGCTGGACAGGAGCAGTGAGAGAGATGAAAAATAGGTGGGCTGTCAGCTGGCATAGATCAGCACAGCCATCTTGAGTGTTTGCAAGCAGCTGCAGATGGAGCAGCCTGCAAGCACAGGGCTGAGCTATAGGTGGAAAACAAGGTGTGTGCAGTCCTTCCTTGTTCTCTTGCCCTCCCATTAGCCAGGGTGTGGCCAGTCCTGCCATTGCCAACACAGCTGCCAGTGGCAACCCCCCCTCACCACCACCACCCACACATACAGATCTACTTGATCTGGAATTTAAAAGAATAGTATTTAGGTACCTTTAATGAATTGAGAGAATTATGAAAGCAAGGAAGAATTCAGGAAAATAATACAAGAACAAACCAACAAAATAAATGAAAAGTTGGAAACTATACAAAAGTAGCAATTACAAAGCCAAAAGATTAGTACTAAGACTTCAGAATAAGATAATACATTAAAATGGCAAAGTAGAGTTGAACCAATGAAAGGCCAAATCACTGAGCTTTAAGGCAAATCTATCAATACTCACCATCAAGAGAAACAATCAGAAAAAAATAATTTGAAAAGCCTAAGATTTTATGTGGGACACTATCAAGAGGAATAACTTATGAGTAATTGTTATTCCAGAACAGGAAGAGAGAAATAAAACCATAGAGAAAATTATCCAAGCGTTTCTAAAAGAAAACTTTCCTAACATCCTGAAGGATGAGAAGATAGCCTTTCAAGAAGTTAAAAGAAATGAACTCCAAAGAGGAGAGACCCCAAAATAAAATCACCAAGACATATTATAATCAAACTTTTCAAAACAAGGGAAAAATCCTGAGAGCTATCTTTACATTATCTGTAAAGGAGAACTAATAAGACTAAGCTCTAATTTGTCAGCAGAAGCCATGCAAGCAAGAATACAATGGGATGACATATATAAAACTGCAAGAAAAAATTGCCAGCCAAAAATCATTTTATACCCAGCAAAATTGTCTATTATGTACAATGGCCAAATTAGTGTATTTTCAGATAAACAGAAATTAATAGAATTTGCAAAAACCAGACTAATGTTACAAAAAAATACTAAAGAGGAGGTTCTTTGGACAGAGAACCAACAACAGCAGACAACATCCTGAGACTAACATACATGATAATATTGCCCAGAACTCAACCCAGATTTAGAAGTATTAGAAGTAAAATCTAGGAGACTGAAAATAGAACCAGAGACACCAGTTAAACAGGGAATAATGTGTTACAGAATGTCCAAATAAAGGGCAAATCAAATTGATTTAAAAAAAAATTTTTTTTAATAAGTTTAGCTATAAACCTAAAACCTAGACCAAGTCTTACTTCTAGCCTTAGCCCAACCACTACCCCTCACATTAACACTAATCCTAACCTTAACCCTATAACACTAAATGAACCCCTAGTCCTTGCCTAGACCTACCCCTTATGTACCACAATGTAAAAAAAAAAAACACCTCAAAATGGTATATAAAAAGACCAGGTATCCTGGTCAGAAAGGCAGTGGGAGAACCCGAGACTATGGTCCTCAACCACCCTTAAGGTCTAGAAAAGAACTCACCCTGGTGGCCTAATTTTCGTCCAAGTAGTAGATAAGTATATGGTGGTTGTGTGCCATGGAGTTGTTTCTGACTCATAGCAACCCTGTTACAGGGTTTCCTAGGCAGCTGGGCATCATCTGGAACCAACTTGATGGCACCTAATAAAAACATGTAAATTTACAAGTTTGGAGTGGAAGGTGCTGTTAATGTGGGTTAAAAAAAAAATGTGCTGAAAATAAAGAGAGTCTTGGGCATAATCCTAGGCAGAATTGAAGGATTAACATTTCGATTTTCATCTGATTTATTCCCCTTTGTGTTTTTAGGAGAAAGGCCCTTTAAATGTCCCTTTGAAGGCTGTGGTCGATCCTTTACAACATCAAATATCAGAAAAGTGCATATTAGGACACATACAGGAGAAAGACCTTATTACTGCACAGAACCAGGATGTGGGAGAGCGTTTGCCAGTGCAACTAATTATAAAAACCATGTGCGGATACATACAGGTAACAGTCTCTGATTTCTGGTGGTGTTCTCCTATCTTTCAAGGTTCTGTTTAACTCCTGCCTCTTTCTCTAACCATTTCCAGCAAATCTCTTACCTTCCTTCTTACCACTTGGCTCAGTAGAGAAGAACAGAGCAACTTAAAAAAATTCTCCTTAGTATTCATACATCATTTTTTCCCCAAATCTTTATTGAGCATCGTCTGCCAATAATGAGAAATACAGTGACAAATAAACTATTGCCAAGGGCTGTCTAGCTAGGGAAGAAATAGGTTACAAACAATTTCTGCAGAGCATTTCCAGTTTATGAAGCAGCTGCTATGGGAACAGGGAGAGGAGCAGACATCTCTACAGAATGGAAGAAGTCTCCCCTTGGAATTATTTTCAGGGACCTGCAGCCATCCCTTTTCTTTAAAAAAGAGTACATTAACAAGTACTCTTCTTTGAGCAGAAGAGAAGTTTTAAGAGGATTTAAGGAAATTTTTAGTTTTTAGAGAATCACTCAAACAATAATACAATAATATAAAAAGATTGATAGAATATTTGAGAGGCGTGAGATGAAGAAGGTTACACATGAAAGGCAATGAAGAGGTATTGACAAGGACTTGGTGACCAAGCTAGTCACTGGGAGTTCAGAAGGAGTCTAGCATGAGAGATAGGTTGATAGGTTAGATGAAATAGTAAACTGTTGTCATCAATTTGATTTCAACTCATAGTGACTTGTAGGTCACTACCCTGTAGGAAAGAGTAGAACTACCCCTATAGAATTTCCAAGGCTGTAATCTTTATGAAAGCAAATTACCACATCGTTCTTCCGTAGAGTAGTGGATGGATTCAAACTGCTGGCCTTTCAGTTAGCAAGTAAACCACTGCACCAATAAGGTTCCTTATAGACAGACATCCCCTCGAAAATCTATACCATTGAGTTGATTCCAACTCATAACAACCCTATAGGATAGAGTAGAACTGCTCCACAGTGTTTCCAACTCTGTAAATCTTGTGGAAGTAGACTGCCACATCTTTCTCTTACAGAAGAGCTGGTGGATTCAAATCACTGACCTTTCAGTTAGCAGCCTAATGCTTACCCACTATGTCACCAGGGTTCCTTCAATCGTGGATGTTGGTCTGTAGTTATGGGCTAGAAGAAATCATTGATTACCAAATAGATTACACAGTAAATGCCCTCCACCTCCACCTCCCACAACGCCAAAAAAAAAAAAAAAAAACCCACCTTAAAATGGGATATACAAAGACCAGGTACCCTGGTCAGAAAGGCAGTGGGGAAACCCGAGACTATGCTCCTAAAACCCATAGGTTAAGTCTCACTCATTATAGTAATCATTGTATTTATGATTGTCATTGTTAGCATAATATTATTAATGATAGTTCAATATATATTATGTGAAATAAGAAATTAACAGTTTCATCAAAGCTTATACTAAGCAACAGCTCTTTTCTTTTCTCATTCCTTAAAATTAAGAGAAAATTGATGATGGATACACAGGAACAACACTCAGGATGCAGATTACCTTTTAATCCAAGTCAAAACCATAGTTAGAAAGCCTTATGTGCCAACTCATTCCAGGAAGGAAATGATTTACTTTTACCATTAGAAGGTGACAGGGGTATACAAACTCAAAACCCACTGCTGTCAAGTCGATTCCCACTTACAGGATCCATTATAGGGTTTCTGAGATTGTAAATCTTTACAGGAGCAGAAAACCTCATCTTTCTCCTATGGAGTAGCTGGTGGGTTTGAACTGTCCACCTTGCAGTTAGCAGTCCTCTTGACTCTCCAACCTTGCAGTTTACACCGACCTGGTGGTCAAGTGCTTATCCACACCATGACTTCATTTTATTTATAAATTTGTATACATCACAGAAGCAGCAGTCAAGAAATCAAACGATATATTGCATTAGGCAAATCTGCTGCACAAGACCTTTTTAAAGTGTTGAAGAACAAAGATGTCGGCTTGAGGACTAAGGTGTGCCTGACCCAAGCCACAGTATTTTCAATAACCTCATATGCGTGCAAAAGCTGGACAGTGAATAAGGAAGACCGTAGAAGAATTGATGCTTTTGAGTTATGGTATTGGAGGAGAATATTGAAAGTGCCGTGAGCTGCCAAAAGAACCAATAGTTCTGTTTTGGAAGAAGTGAAGCCAGAATGCTCATTGGAGGCCAAGATGGCCACATTTCATCTCTATACTTCGGACATATTGTCAGGAGGGACCAGTTGCTGGAGAAAGATATCGTGTGGTAAGGTAGAGGGTCAGATAAAAAGAAAAAGACCCCCAACAAGATGGATTGGCCAAATGGCAGCATTGATGGACTCAAGCATGGCAATGATAAATGAGGTTGGCCCAGGATCAGGCTGTGTTTCGTTCTGCTGTGCATAAGGTCGCTATGGTTCAGTACCGACTTGATGGCACCTAACAACAACAATATAAGCTTATACCATGGTGTCACACCACAACTTCATACATTCATATATCCCACACATATTTATATATCCCACAAATACATAAGCGTTTGAAAAAGGATATTTGTGCATTAGTATTTACCTTTCATGAAAACACAAAATTAGGAACATGGTGAAACACAGTAGGCAAAATGATGAAAACTTCCTTAATGTTGAGTGCTGTCAGGTCGGTTCTAACTCACAGCAACCCTGTATAGGGTTTCCAAGGAATGGCTGGTAAGTTTAGACCACTGACCTTGCAATTCAAACTGATCTCACAGTCCAGTGTTTATCCTACAGCACCACACCAGGACTCCCTAGATACTATCAAACATCTTAAGACAATGAGTTGATGGGTCTGGGGACTCAGGGCCATAATCTCAGGGGACACCATGGTCAATTGGCATAACATAGTCCACAAAGTTCTGCATCCTGCTTGGGTGAGTAGTGTCTGTAATCTTGAAAGCTCATGAGTAGTTGTCTAAGGTGCAGTGGCTGTCTAAGGCCGTCAGTGTTCATCAGGAAGAAGAGTGATAAGAATTGAATAGGCTTTGAATCCCTTAGTTCAGTGGACTAACGGAACGTGTGAACATCTGTCTCCAGAACTCTGAGACCAGAAGAATTGACAGTACCACTTCCAACTGCCCTGAAAGGGATCACATTAGAGGGTCCCTGATAGAATGGAAGAAAATGTGGAACGAAACTCAAGATTATTTAATATAAACAACAACAACAGAAAAGAAACAACAGGATTTACTGCTCAGAGAGAGAGACTGAAGGAACCTAGGAACCTGAGACTATGGCCCTCACCCACCCAATTTCTAGCCAAGCAATAGATGGTTTATAAGGGAGACAACAACACTAGCAAGGTATACTCACCATGGAATGGTCAGTCATTGAAAATCAAGTACACAGTTGAGAAGAATGGGAAGGTAGGGACGTAAACAGGAATGATGGAGGAAGCAAGATAATTATTGTTGCGTGGAGAGGATTGTAAATATGGAGATGAAACTGTGTGATATGTTGAATTCAGAGCTAATGATCTTGTCTGTAAACCTTTACCCAATTCTCAATTAAAAGGTTTTTTTGTTAATGTATGTGGAAAAATTGAATTAAAAAGTAAGGGAATTTTCCCCACAAACTCCTCACATATGGAATGATTCTGGCTTTCACAAGTAAAAGTTATTTTGTGTTTTGTTTGTGTGTTCTTTACTTAGGGGAGAAGCCATATGTTTGCACAGTTCCTGGGTGTGACAAAAGGTTTACAGAGTATTCCAGTTTGTATAAACACCATGTCGTTCATACTCACTCCAAACCATACAATTGTAACCACTGTGGGAAGACATACAAGCAGATCTCCACACTGGCCATGCACAAGCGGACTGCCCACAATGACACAGAACCCATTGAGGAGGAGCAGGAAGCCTTCTTTGAGCCTCCCCCAGGTGAGAGCTTGTCCAGTGTGTGTCTCTCTCTCTTTGTTTGAGAATCAGCAGTTATGAGCACAGTTTAGGATTCACAGTATTTTATCAACTTATAAAGTTTTATTCTTCAACAGGTCTTTCAACTTTCAGATGCTGTTTTTGCATTTTATCTCTCTCTGCCTTTTTTTAATGTGGTACAGCCTTGGAAACCCTGTACAGGGTCACTATGAGTCGGAACCGACTCCACGGTACTTAACAACAACAACAACAATCAAATATTTGACATTTCAGAAATCATCACAAGCTCAGCTCAGTAACATTAGTTATATTTATCCTGTTCTTCTGCCGTCATCCTTACCCATTCCCAGATTATGCCATCACCCTTAATGGAAGGTCTGTGTTTTGACAGTTTTGAATTGCTCCTAAGAATCTTAGTTATGTAGTCTTTATCCTGCCAATCCTTTCAGCTGACTCTTCATTCACCTTTTCTTTCTCCCTCCTTCCCTTATTCTGTTTTCCTTTTTTCTTTTTCTCACTTTTATTCATTCACTCCAAAATACATATTTAGCACCTTTGTACCTGAGTAAAGCAGACCTTGTCTCTACCCTCGAGGAACTTACGGTAATCAGATAATCATGCAAACATAGACTTGACGTTAGTGATAAATGCTGTCAAGGAAAGCTGTGTGTGTTCTGGCAAATATAAGAAGAAAACTGACTTACACTGGGAAGTCAGAGAACGCTACCCTGAGGAAGTGATTTTTGGATAGATCCAGAGGGTGAATAAGGTTGATTAGGTAAAGAGACAGGTGTGGGGATGTGGAGGAGAGAACAAAAGTAAGAAAACTTTCCAGACACAGGAAATGACAAATGCAAAAAGTGTGAGGTTTGAAGGAGCAAATAAATGGGAGAAACTGAAAAAAACCTACCTAATGCAGTGGAACTGCCAGGAAAAGTGTGAAATGAGGCTAGAGAATAAATCGGGGCCAGCCAGGCTAGGCTATTCAGTGTTTTATAGCTGGGTTAAGTATCTTGGTCTTCATGAGAGCTGTGAAGCACTCTCGTATAAATCTGTTGATTCAGATGCTATCAGTAATGTCATAGTCAAAAACATTCATTTCAATAGAAATAAACTTTTACAAGTATTTAAGAGAATTGCATTCTTTGGTTTCAGTTAAATAACTCAGCCTCTTGAACAGAAAGTCAATAGCTAAAAGAGGTTTCAAAACAAACAGGTTGTCTTACAGCTCTGTTGAGTACTTCCTAAATGAAATTTACAATGTAAAAAAAAATCTTGTTCCACTTTTAGCAACCGATATTGAAACTTTGAAAGTCATGTAGATGAAAAGTTGGTTGGAGAAGAAAGGCATGAACAGATCGCTGCCTATTCAAAACGGTTCTCTATACAATAGTCCTAATTTGCCTTTTTGGGGATTTATCATATGATAGTAAGAAAATAGTTCCTTTGATCTTGAGTGCTATATTAATTTTTAGTCAGAAACATTGGAAATGTTTGATTGAGTACAACCTCTGGATCTTTTCAGTTAGAAAGTAGGACTTAATCAATGCCAAACAAACTTTAAGATTTTCCCTTTTTTAAGTTTGCTCAGTCTCATCCTTAAATGTTTTTTTTAATTGTCAGGAATTTTGTTGTTTTAGAAAATATACATTTTAATTTTAAAAAAAGAAAAAAGCTGAACTAAGATTTTTTTCCAGTAGGAATAACAAGAGATAGATTTGTGTTCTTTTTCTTTCACATGATCCCCTGGCATTTGTAAGCATTAGAATATTGTTAAGTTCCATCAAGTTGGTTCTGACTCATATGATCCTGTATAGGGTTTCTGAGGAGCAACTGATGGGTTTGAACCACTGAATCACCGACCTTGTGGTTCACAGTCCAGTGCTTATTCTACAGAGCCACACCAGGAGTTCTAGCCAAATGGCTATGGAAGGAAACAAACAGAAATGAAGTAATGATCATCATGGAAATTACACCATGGGGACTATAGCCATAAGGAGGGTAGGGTGCATGTAGCAGCCAGTGGTTTTGAGAAATACTCTTGAGTTAGCAGATTAAGCCCTTCATTAAAGAGAGAAAAAGCATAATTCTCCTCTTCTGGCTTCATGGGAGATAGGAAATGATGAAAGAAAGGTGGGATCAGTAACATTGGTTAATAAGTATAGCAGTAATGGACTATGAAATTGCTGTTTGCTTGCTAGTTCTTTATAAAATAAAGAAGTGGATAGAGGTTTCTGTTCTGTTGCTTGTTAAATGATTAACCTTGCCCAGATAATATGTCATTACATTGTCTTTGCACAGTGGTGTCATTGTGTACTGATGACTTGCAATTGATTGTTTTAAAGACTAAGAAGTTTAGTATCCATAGATTGTATTTACAAACCGTTCAGCTTTTGTGGTTAATGTTTTTTGAAGATTATCACTTTTAACATCTCCTTAAATGAATGCATGACCTTTCTTACATACTTATCCTTGACAGTCTTCCTGTACAGTTCCTCCCCTCCCTGGCTTCAAAACACATCACTTTAGCACATAGTCACTCACTCCAATTAAGAAAGCTAAAGAGGTCTGCCAAAACTAGAACACTTAAATTTGATGGTGGCAAAGTTTGGTTTGTTTAGATTTGATTTGTCTGGGGAAAAGAAGAGGTGAATTAGAGGTGCTGGGAACTATTTTCATGATTCAGAATTTAATACATATGCATTTTAATTTGTATAATTTTGTCTTTAATATTTAAAATACCATCTATTTTCTAAACAGTTTGGTTGATCAAATAAATGATTTCATTTGCTTTAAACAGGTCAAGGTGAAGATGTTCTTAAAGGGCCCCAGATCACATATGTTACAGGTGTCGAAGGAGAGGATGTTGTATCTGCACAAGTAGCCACAGTAACCCAATCTGGGTTAAGTCAACAAGTTACACTCATATCTCAGGATGGGACTCAGCATGTAAGTATTCAACGAAAACCAAACAAGTTAAAGATATTTCTCTGAACTGAACTTGAAAGGCAAGTTAGGTCTTAATTACAGAAAGCCTTGAACATCTGATCACAGTTTGGATTTTAGCCTGCAGATAGTGGCAGATCCCCCAAAGATTTTTCAGTAGTATGCTCAAGAGGCCACCTAAACCCACAGCCGCTGAGTCCACTCAGACTCCTAGCAACCTGTATAAGATTTCTAAGACTATAAATCTTTTTGGGAACAGACAGCCTCAATTTTCTCCCTTGGAGCAGCTGATGAATTTGAATTGCTGGCTTTGTGGTTATTTAGCACCCCAGTGCTCAGCAAGTCAGGATAGAACATACATAACTCTGTAGAAGTCAGATGATGGGGTGGGGGGAGTATTATTGGGGTAGCTCAGGTGGAGATGTTGAAGAGAATATAATGAATCCATATGAGAAACTTAGGAAGGGGATAGGATTTGGTAACTAATTAGATCCAGGTGGTATAGGGTTTCCGAGGCTTGTAAATCTTTGCAGGAGCAAAAAAACTAATCTTTCTCCAATAGAGTGGCTGGTGGACTAAAGCCACTGACCTTATGAGTCAAAGTCCAGTATTTAGCCTATGGCAATTCATAATCATAAGATATACAATTTAAAACTGTGTTTGTTTCTAGTAATGTAAGATGATAATTATATCTCTTACATTACATTACATTACATTTAATAGGTTCAAGTCAAAATCTTGAACCTATTAAATCTTGCCCATAAACCACAAGCTATCAATTGGAAACATAAACAAAACAGCCTGCACTGACAAAAGTGGCACCGAGTAGATATCAAATAGGAATCTCAGTTCATCTGCACTGACTTTTAATTTGGAGGAATAAACAAAGCAAAATTGATATGTAATCATTCTTGGCTCAACAGTTGAATTAAAAAAGCGGTCATACCTTGTGGCCTTACCTGCAAGCTACAGCCACTAGATGTTCAAAACTTTTGGAGAGGAGAAAATGCGATGAATGGATATAGTCTAGCATTCAGGAGTTCACATCAACAAGGTTACCTGAAGCAGGCAACATTTATAGAAGTCTGCAAGTGGGAAAATGACCCCAAAAACCATTGACAGCAATGTCTTCAGAGAGACTGGGAGTGTGTGCCAGCAGACTACCAATGTCAGATGATGATGATGATCAGTTCAGAAGTCATAGAAGAGTGCATGCAGACAGCTGTGCTATACTTCAGTGATGATAGCTATATGGGATCCTACTTTTGAAGGGTTTGGAAGTCAGGTGATGATGAATGAATGAACTAAAATGGCCTGTTTTAAGATGACACAATTTCTTCTGGTGACACTTGTTGATTTCAAAGACATTCATTATCAAAATTATTTTAGTTTAAGACGTAAGAAAGCAATAAAATATAAATAAGTTTTAGGCCTAGAATCGTTTCTTATTCGTTTCTAGCTCTTCATGCATTCATACTCTAGTTTCAGCATGGCATCCTATTTTCGTCAGGGACCCACCCATACTGTTCATCATTGGTTGCACTTGGTTTAGGAAAATGCCTACCTTAAATGAAGTGTCCATGGGATCAGTTTTATCCTGGTAGCATCAAATCTGTTGGAATATGGTAAGGTTTCCCAATAAAATTATCATAGTATAGCCCTTGCTATCCTTGAAGAATGAGCAGGTGTGTTGTGATGGAAAAAAATTCCTTAGGACAGTTTTCTGGACTTTTTCTCACTGATACAATTTTCACTTTTCTTAAAACTTCTTCCTAATAAGCTCTCTGATGACCCTGTGTCCTTTGAGAAAATCTATCAAGATTACTCTTTTGGAATCGGAAAAACAGTTACCATAATTTTTTTTTAAATAAATATTTTATTGTGAATTATGTGATAGTTTACATGGGAGAACATTAGTTTTACATTCATTCTATCGTAAATATCATTTCATTGCATGGTTACAATCCCCTCCATTATCATCAACCAACCAAAGGGTGTACCCTACAAGCCTGGCCCCTCCCCCGGTCGTCAACACACAATCCCTCTCTCTCTCTGGATCTCAAGTACCCAGCTGCTCCATCTTCCCATGTTATCGCCTCTGCCTCCATCTCAGGCATCACTGCCATAATCTTTTGAACTGACCCCTCTGCCTTGAATGTAACTGACCCACCAGATCCCTTGGAAGCCACTGTTTTAATTGTACCTTTCTCTCTGGATCTTACTGGTAAATCCAAGACTTGTCACTGCCTGTGATTTGTTCCATAAAATCATGTTCATTAATTCCAACCATGCTTAAAAGACTGATGGAAAGATTTGAGCTAGCTTATTTTTGTCAATGCTTTTGATACCAGATAAGCCACAAGCTTACTGACGCCAAAATGTTCCCTTAAAATTAAAAAGGACAACCGTGTGAGATCCCAATTTCAGTAGCTATCACATCAATGGTTAATTCTCTGGTGTTTGTCTACCAGTGTCTGAACTTCAGCTACAGTTTGTTCATTTTTGTAGGTTGTTTAGCCAGTTTCTTCATTCATTGAGGTTAATGGTCTTCCTTCTCATGGCTCATCTTTGAGGTCTACTTGACCTTCCTAAAACACTTAACCCATCTAAAAACTTGTTTTATGTAGAGCAGCATACCTGTAAACTTGTTGCAATATTAGCCTTAATTTCAGAAATCACTTTCCATAGCACAAAAAGTATCCTTTTTCAAAGACTCCCTAGGAGATCTGGTAGGGTAGTGGGTTACAAGTTGGGCTGCTAACCACAGGGTCAGCAGTTTGAATCTACCAGCTGCTCCTTGGAAGAAAGATGAGGCTTTCAGTTCCCATAAAGATTTATAGCCATGGAAACCCTATACAGGGTCACTATGAGTCAGAACCAACTCTATGACACATGACACCACCAACAACAATAGGACTAAGGCAAATATATTACTGAGAGAACTTGTCCATAGCCATCCACTGATTGCAGAAACATGTTTAAGCACAAGTTCAGGCATGTATGAACTGGAACCCAAATAGCAATACTTTTTACTTACACTCATAAAATCCTCAGTTTTAATTCAGCATCAACCCTAATGCTTTTTCTTGAATTAGATCATCACAGATAGCTGCCCTCTGGAGGTTGTTTGATCTGACCTCATCCCTCCCTGTGCAGGAGTTTTCCTTTACAGCAATCCTGAAACAGCCTCTGCTGAGGTACCCCAAAGAATGAGCCTGTATCATTGTTGGATCATTCTAGTATTTACCAGACATGCACACATCACTCCTCTCTGACCATATAGAATGAGTCTAATCCCTCTTCGTGTATTCTAAAACAGCTGTCTTCCCCATCTCAGTGTTATATTTTCTCTAAACTTAACCTGCCCATTTCCTTTAGGAATTAGATTTCTATCCTATCCATCTAGTCAGTCAAACCAATAAGCATTTATTGAAGCATCTACCTCATGCCAGATATTTGGTAGATATAAGTCAGTGGAGGGTATAAAGAGGGGGGCTTTTACAGTCTAGTAAGAATGATAATTTCTAAAATGAATGATAATATCTCATAACGAGAGGTATAAAATTGAGGGGTATATAAAGTACTGTGGCAGCCCAGGGGAGGGAGTAATTCTTACTAAAGGAATCTTGGAGGCCCTTAAAGAGAATGTCCATTCAGTGGGGTCTTAAAGGATGATCTTTTCTTTTTTTCTTGTGATTTGGGTGAAAGTTTACAAAGCCAAATGATTTTTCATTCAATAATTCATACACATTTTATTTTGTGACATTAATTGTAATCCCCACAATGTAACGGCACTTTTCCCATTTCTGTCTCCTGTTGTCCTTTTTTCCTAGCCCTTCCTACCTCCAGAGCTTCATTCCTGGGCAATGTTGCTGTTTTGATCTCCTGTAATAGTTAATTGTTCTAAGGGGAGCACACCGCCCTGGTGTTGTTTGCCTTATAGGCCTGTCTATTGTTTGAAAGTTGAGCTACAGGGGTGAGTTCGCAGAAGTGAAGTAGGCATGAGGTGACTAAGGGCAGTAGTTATAGAGGTTACCCTTGTTTCTGTCTGGGCCAGTATGCCTGGTTTGAAGGATTTTCATGAACCCACCTAGCAAAGAGTAGAGGGAAGGGCAAAGGCATGATGCTCTAACAGCGTATATTCTGTGTTGGCTGGTTACGGCTGGAATGTCAAATGCTGGTTTGGAAATAGTGGAAAATGACTCTGGAGAAATCGGTGGAGGCCGGATCATGGGGAAAAAAACAACAAACAAAACATTCATGAAGTCTGAACTCTAGGTAATAGGGAGTCAATGAAGATTTAAGCAGGAAATATGAGATTTGTTTGGGGGTGTGTGTGTTTAAGAAAGTTGGCATGGTAAACTATTGGTTTTGGGGGACTAGACCAGATAATGGGAGGACAGGTGGATTACTGCAGAAATTCAAATGAGAGAGAAATAAAGTTCTAAAATTATCAGTAGGAATGGACAAGAGGAGATGCATTTAAGACAGATCAATTTTTCTGAGGACCTGTAAGAGTTTACTTCATTCTAAAAGACTTATTTGCTCCCACAAAGTAAATTTATATAAGGATTAGACCCAGTCATTGATAAAGATTGCCAAATATAACAAGAAATATTGATTTGTAAAATGAATTGTATGTTGCAGGTCAATATATCTCAAGCTGACATGCAAGCTATTGGTAATACCATCACTATGGTAACACAGGATGGCACACCCATCACCGTTCCTGCTCATGATGCAGTCATCTCCTCAGCAGGAACACACTCTGTTGCTATGGTTACGGCGGAGGGTACAGAAGGGCAGCAGGTAACTGCATTTTTCCATTGTATCAGTTAATACATGCATCAGTATCAAAACTGTTACATAGATGAACAGTGTGGTACAGTGGTTAAGCACATGACCTCAGATTGAATTTGTAATCTTGCAATTTTTTTGTTACAAATCCCTTTGATCCTTGGTTTTTCCTTGTCTATAAATTTGGAGTGATAATTGCATCTCTCCCATGCAGTTGATGTAAGGAGCTCTGGTAGGGTACTGGTTATGATTATGAATCGGGCTGCTAACCTCAAGGTCGGCAGTTCGAAACTACCAGCTGTTCCTCAGGAGAAAGATGAGGCTTTCTGCTCCCGTAAAAATTTGCAGCCTTGGAAACCCTTTGCAGGGTCACTATGAATCGGAACCGACTCCACAGTACTTAACAACAACAACATGCAGTTGATGTAAGGATTGAGTAAGATAATGCACATACAATAGTTAGCTCAGCTACATACTAAGAGTTCAGTAATGAGAGCTATTCCTATCATCATGAGATGCTTAGGAAATAAATTCATTTGGCTAATTTATTTAATATCTTGAATATGTAAGACAGTCACATGGCTCAAAAATCAAAAAGTCTATCAATGTATGTAGTAGAACATCTTCCACTTCTGCTGCCACTATTTCTTTTTTTTTTATTTATTTAAGGTTTTTATTGTGGATTGAGTGAAAGTTTACAGGGCACATCATCAGTTTCACATTCAACAATTCATATAACTTGTTTCATTACATTGATTATAATCTCCCCCTGCCCCATAAACCATCTGTTAAAAGTATTTCTCTCTATCCACTTTAGCTTTTTAAAAAACACACAAACAAAAAAAACCTTTTTTTGTTACAAAACTTCTACCTTTACAAGTGTGACAGTCGCGATTAGTCATGATTAACAGTTATTCACTA